>NC_141671.1:119781227-120161227 GCF_028749965.1 Puma concolor | reverse complement strand
ACTTTTACTTTGGTCCACTGTTTAAAAAAAAAAAAAAAAAGAAATTTTAAACACTCCTGGCCAGTAGAGGTGAGAATAGTTTCATTGGGCCCAGTTTATGATAAGATCACATCTACATAAGATCTGTGGTCAAGTGTGTGTCTTGTGTTTTTCCATTTGTTGATCATTTTATTTCAAATGTAGTTTCAAAGATAGTTGTTATTAAAGATTGTCGGATAAATTTTATGTTACCAGGCTCTGCGAACCAGTCGTTTTTTAAAGGATTTTTAGTGAAATCTTGAACAGTTAATGTATTTTCCTTTGGGTCCTGGCTTTTGTGTCTCAGCCTTTGAAAGGGAAGAAAGGTGAATGTACAGCATTGCATGGTGCCTGGCCAGACAGAAAGCTAATGGACTTTGGTGTGAGGGCAGATAGTCTTACTCTGGGAGAGGGGGTCTGTTCCCTGACCTTTGCGTTGCCTCATGGTCAGAATCCTTGGTTGCGATTTTTAAAGATACAGGAGCACAGAGGATTTTTAGGGCAGTGGAATTACTCTACAATGGTAGACGCGTGTCATTATACATTGGTCCAGACTGATAGAATGCGCCACACCAAGGGTGGGCCCTGATGTTAACTATGGACTGGGTAACTATGACTGTGTCAGTGTAAGTTCGTCAGTTGTAACAAATGTACCCGGGGGGGGGATGCTGACTGTGGGGGAGGCTATGCATTTGTGAGGCTAGAGGGTATATGGGAAATCTCTGTGCCCTCTCAATTTCTGTGATCCTGGAACTGTTGTAAGAAATAAAACCTAATAGAAAAATTTTAAAAGTACAGGTGCCCGCGGGTGTCACCTCTGAAGATCCTGGGTTTGATGCCAGGCACAAGAGTGAAGAACTGCTCTGAGAGGCTGTAACATCCCAGGCACCTACTGCGGAACCCCTGCTCCCCAGATACTGGGTGAATTCATAAATGAGCCCCTTGTTGATTTATTAACGAGGTATTTTCCTCTAGTGGTAGGAAAGTGAGTGGAGTAGAGACCCTCCATGGAGACTGCAGGAGGTCTGACTATGTGTCTGGGTCTACTTGACAGCTGTTTCCTCACTCTGGCTCTGATTGTCTGGTCGGGATTTGCTTTGAGCAGCACTCCATGTGTAGCAAGGACTTGATTAACTTCAATTGTTATCTTTTAAAAAGCCTGATTATATTTTTCTCAGGATCCTTTTTTTTTTTTTTTCTTGGATTTTGGATGAAAACACTAATATCCCATGCCTTGGATAAATTCCTGATAATGTTTTTTATATTTTATCAGTAACTTAGTGACTTGGAAGGCCCATAATGGAAACCGACACCACTTATATGTGCACAGTGGCTTCGTAATACAAAGAACTTGCTTAGACTCTAGATTTTAGTTAGTACTCTTACAAGAAAACACCACATGATTTAAAGACAATACACTTTATTTTGCAGTTTTGAATAAACCAATCCCTAATGTCCAAGGATTTATCTTCTTACTGGAGAGTCGGGAGAGAGACCTTGTCCACAGCCAGTTGGATTAAAAAAAAAAAAAAAAAAAAGTCAGATGAGTTCCTTTACCACCAAAATCAAGGAGAACTCTAAGAATAGAAATGTAGTTGGATTTTGCATATGAGAAATTGCATGCCAGTTAGCAGCTGTTCACTTAGAACAAATGAAGATTCAGATGATTCTTTCCTGATACGCTACAATACTGTTTCGTTCAACTTTCATTAGGAAAGAAAGATGTTTAAGGGACCACTTTTTATGACACGTATTAGAACTGACAGGGGTGTTTATCATCATTTAGTTAAACACAAAGCCAAAAATTAAGTACAATCCTTTGTATAAAATTTCTGTGCAGATATTTACATTTCATCAACAAATCGGGTCTGTTTAATAAGCTTCAAGCTCCGTCGCTCTGGGGCTTTTGTGAGGTTTTCTGCATCCCCAGTTGAGGGCTCGCTTTGGGATTACCCTGGAGCCAGCATGCTGGTGAGAGGAGTGGGGACTGGTCTCTGGAACAACCCCTTTCAACAGTGCAGGGCTGCTCTGCACTGTGGAGATAGAAGTCCTTGAGGGTGTGCCCTCTGGTCAGTGACCTGATTCTTGTGTCCTGAAAGCTGATGAAAGCGTCTGGGTTGCCGGAAATTTAAATTACAACCACCTTAGAAATATAGAATGTGATTGTGGATGAAGGATTAAAAATTTAACGTGTTACCTTTTTTTATGTTTATTCATTTTTGAGAGAGAGAGAGAACAAACATGAGCAGGAGAGGGACAGAGAGAAGGGGAACAGAGCATCCCAAGCAGGCTCCATGCTGACAGCGAGCCCCGTGTGGGGCTCAAACTCATGAGCTGTGAGATCATGACCTGAGCTGAAGTCGGATGCTCAACCGACTGAGCCACCCAGGGTGCCCCCCCCCCCAGGGTGTTATCTTTTAAGACTGAAAATTAAGCATTGATTTGCTTTGGGAGGAAGAAGGGCCATGTCCATAGACTCAGGTTGGTGGTTGACAGTGTGCTGTGTTGGTTAGTTTATAATATTAGCAGCAGGATTTTGTTGTTTTTGCTGTGGTCCCCAGAGCATAGAAATGAAACCTACTTTTCTGTGTCATTTGTAATCTAAACTTAACCTGGTTGCTTATGAGATAAATTGTGTGCCCAGTTAAGAATTCCGAAACATTTCAAGAGTCGGCACACTGGGTTAGAGAAACATTCTGTCCAAATACTGCATTTAGACTTGTATGGACCTAGAAGCATTGTGTTCGTGAAACAGGGTCTTTTGGTGTGTATGAAAGGCACATTCCTCTGTCCTTGAGGAGTTCATTAAGGGGTGCATATGATTTGCATTAAAGGTGAGCCTCTATGCTTCCAGCTTTGCTAGGGTTTCCTTTAAAATTATTGCAGGATTGGGGCGCCTGGGTGGCGCAGTCGGTTAAGCATCCGACTTCAGCCAGGTCACGATCTCGCGGTCCGTGAGTTCGAGCCCCGCGTCGGGCTCTGAGCTGATGGCTCAGAGCCTGGAGCCTGTTTCCGATTCTGTGTCTCCCTCTCTCTCTGCCCCTCCCCCGTTCATGCTCTGTCTCTCTCTGTCCCAAAAATAAATAAACGTTGAAAAAAAAAATTTAAAATTATTGCAGGATTTAGTTACCGGGAGGTATTGTGCAGTCTGTTCTGGTCTCATGTGTGTTTTTGTTTTAGTAGCATTTTTATTTCTAACACTTAAAACTACATTATTTTATGTTGTTCATGTCCACAACATGCAGAATTGCTCAGCAATCAATCCTAACCCCGTGAATCCTGTGTAATGGAAAAGAAATAGAAATCTTCTAATGACCTGTGAGGTTTCCCCCCAACCCCTTCCGTTTTGTAGCCTAGTCTTGAATACTATATAAGAAAAATTTCTTTTACTTATGGTGATTTATAAGAAACCTACACGCTAATAATCTTGATAATGTATGTTTATTTCTTTGTGGATGTACATATACACAGTTTTCCTGATCACTAATGAAAAAGTTTTTCAAACTTTTCAACTACTCAGAGTAAGAAAGATACATATGTGTGTATCTATACATGTATGTGCATATTTGTACTCACTTTATAGATGTATATATATTTTTTCTATAATATGCATGTCTCTTTGAGTAGTTGGAAAAATGTTTTCAAATTTAATTCTTATTAATCAGGGAAACTTAAAAATCTTTATTATCAATGGCTCATTTATTTCTGGAATTAAATTTTCAACACACACACAATAATTGGATATAGTGTCTTCCTTTTTGTTTTTTTTTAAATTTTTTTATGTTTTTATTTTTGAGAGAAAGACAGCATGAGGGGGGAGGGGCAGAGAGAGAGGGAGACAGAGAATGGGAAGCAGGCTCCAGGCTCTGAGCTGTCAGCACAGAGCCCGATGTGGGGCTCATACTCACGAACCATGAGATCATGACCTGAGCCGAAGTTGGATGCTTAACCGACTGAGCCACCCAGGCACCCCTTTTTGTTGGGGTTTCAGTGAACTTTGGGACAGAGGTGTATTGACAGCTCACCCAGATTGGTAGGAAAAGAACGATCTGGTAAATGATGGCCTTAGACTATATGAGACTCTCTCTTTACTCTTCTGTATGGTTTTCTTTGATTTCCTCCATGGCCTGACAATGTATCTGTTGTTGTGTTTGCTCTTTGCATACCTTTCTTTCCTTGGCCTTTTATATTTGCATAGTGTAGTTTAGAGCTAGTGCAAAATACATGGTTCGAGGGGTGTAATGTATGCATTGCATTGTGCACTTCCCAGCACTCTGTCCTCGGCACACAATAACTACAGTGTGGAGGGGCCTACACGGAGACCGTGATGGTGCTTTATAAAACGCCAGTGGTGTTGGCATCCACTGCAATCTGCCGGGTAAGCAGTTGCACAAATTCCTCTAAGTTGAGAGGCCTCCAGAAATGTCATGTTTTGGCCTCAATAGTGAATGCCACAAATAACAGACAGGCACGGGGGACTTTGCTCAGCTTCTCAGATTCCAGTCTGTCTTTCTTCAGCTGGGTCTGCTGTAGATTGCTTTTCTTTTCTTTTTCTTTTTCTTTTTTTTTAATTCAGTCCTTGACTAACATATTTTAAACCCATCTAAAATGTCTTTCCCGCCCCCCCCCCCCTTTTGGAGCTCTCTAATATATTATGTAGTCTTTTAAATATGGAAAAAAAAAATCTGATACCTGGAAGGTAGACAAAAGGACTTTTTTTTGTTTAATTTTTCAGCCCAGTGATTTTATATTTCTGGTCTGTGCTGTAAGTGGGGTTAGGGAGAGGCAGACAGGGAAAAAGAGATTGTAAAGCTTGTTGGCATTTAATATAGAAAGTAAGATTTTTTTGGAGTGTGGTTGGCAAGTTTTATGGTTTTAGTGGTTTAATTAACTCGGTGCTAATAGAGTAGCAATCGACACAGTTCGTAGTCTGTAAAGATTCTAGTGGTAGAAGGGATACAAAGCAAAGGCATGCTTTCGCTTAGCAAGAGGAAGTAACAGTGAAACTGATGTCTTTGTGAAGTAATGTAAAGGGTCTATAAAACCCCCCTGCCTCCTTCTGCATAAAGGCGGGGCATGGCCTGCTCTTAAGAGAAAGAGAGGCAGATTGACTTCTGCTTTTGTCATTTCTCTGGTTCCCAAGAAGTATTTGGAAATGCTCTAATTACTAACGAAGAGTTTAAGTACAATGTAGAATTGTGAAAATGAAATGTAGGTCTGTGGCTGTTCTTCTCCCAGAATGTAGTTGGCAGTGTGTGTTTGGTTTAGCTCCTTGAATATCTATGGGTGGTAGTCCATGAGCTAGATCCAGGAGATTGCATAAGACTGCTAGCCAGAGGCTTGAATTCTAGACTCCGCTCGGCCAACTTTTTGGCTGGCATCATGGCACGAAGCCATTCCATCCAATGGATATATTTTGACCTACTAGTGAGCTAGTTACTCAATGAAATGCTGCCCTAGAAGATGTTAAAGTAAGACATACTTTTGCTTAAAGAATTCAGTCTCCAAAAGTAATATCAAAAGGAGTAGAATATAAGAATAAGTACCGTAGATGTGTAACAAAGTGCTTGAAGGAGAAAGGTAACTATCGGGAGATTAGATTTTATGGGGAAAGAGAATTTGGAGATTTTTCTAGAGGTAGTGTTTCAACAGTTGGAAATAAATCAGGTTAAAAAAGAAATTTGAGGGGCACCTGGGTGGCTCAGTCGGTTAAGCGTCCGACTTCAGCTGAGAGGTCATGATCTCACAGTCTGTGAGTTCAAACCCTGCATCGGGCTCTGTGCTGACAGCTCAGAGCCTGGAGCCTGCTTTGGATGCTGTGTCTCCCTCTCTCTCTCTGCCCCTCCCCTGCTCATGCTCTCTCTCTGTCTCAAAAACATTAATAAAAAAAAAAAAAAAAAAAAGAGGAAAGAAATTTGAGAGTATGTCTTGACAAGTCCACGGTCCTCGTTATCTGGGGCAATACCCCCAAAGTGCTATGACAGGTACTTGTACTGGTATTTTAAGTGCACATAGTAAAACAAAATGTCTATATTTTCTGCTTGGTTAACAAATGTATACTTATAGTCCTTTCATGAAATAGAATTCAAATTGTTTATAAAAAAGTCAAAACAATGATAATAGGAGGAAGTTGCCTTCCTGGATGATACTGAGTGCTAATGTTTATGGATATCACAAGTAGGAATTGTGTTCTTCAAAAGAAATTCAGGAAATCAGACTGAAAAGTTAAATAGGTTAAACTCTGCAACCTTAGTTTTCTCATTTGTGAAATGAGACTGGATGAAATAAGTGTGAAAGCTCTTTAATCATATTTAAAATCAATTAGTTTTAGGGCAGCTCAGAAAGGTCCTGTGATTTCAGCTGCCTTTGAATGAATCCATATAAAGTGCCAAATATTTTATTAAGCATTTTAAATACACCTCATTTAATTATCACTATTATACAGCAAGTGGTTATATTTGATTTTTATTTATTTAATTTTGTTTTATTTTGGGGAGAGAATGAGGGGTCGAGCCGGGTAGGGGCAGAGGCAGAGGGAGAGAGAGAATCGTAAGCAGGTTCAGCATTCAGCACATAGCCTGGCACAGGGCTCAATTTCAGGACCCTCACATTGTGACCTCAGCTGAAATCAAGTGTCGAGCGCTTAACCGAAAGAGCCACCCAGACCCCCCAGAAGTATTTGTATTTGAAAGAGAGGAAACTGAGGCATAGCAAAGTTAAGTAACTTGCCTCGGGTTACCTAGCTCTTAAGAAGTGGGGCTGTTGTTCAAATCCAGGTCACTGGCATTTTACTGCAGTATTTTTCCTCAATACAGTTGAGAATCAGTGATTCTAACGAAAGAGACAGTACACACTGGAATCTGGAGGGGAGAAGGAACAGTTTCAACTGGCATACCACCCCATGTCTTTCCGTGTTACCGTTATGAATTGTGTCTTGGTTCCTTTCCCCTGAATCATGAGCATTATTTGTGGAGTGTGACACAAAGTGATCAGTGTGAAGGCAAAGAGAAGTTGTGAGCCACTGGGTCATACCGCTATGGGCAAGTTTGATTGAAGAGGAGCACTCATAAAGCGTAACCACGTGGAACCCTGAATATGTAGTATTCAACATGAGATAGTCTGATATAGTTTCTTAATGGGAGAAGAAGCGTGTATTTTGTTTGCCTTTTTGAATTAGCTTCCACAAGCGGATCCGTTGTAGGTTTCTTAAGAGTAACTTCTCTGGGTTTTCTGTTAGTTTTCTTACAATCAATCCTTATTCCTTAGCTCCTGTTTCTTTCCCTCTTGTCTTGGTGGCTTTACTATATTTATTATTTTTAAAAAAGAATGTCAAAACCTTTTGAATGTTAATGAATCAGAATAATAAAATACTGGAATAACGTGATTATAGAGTAATGGATTTCATTTTATGTGGCTCGAGATCCGTGGAGTTTTAGTTTGAGAGTTTTAGCACTAATCAACTATTACATCTTTTACATAGGCAAGATGCCTGTTGCCTCTTATTCTCTGTATTGGTTTCAATTAGAATTTTTTTTTTTATAGATTTTATTTTTAAGTAATCTCTGTACCCAGCATGTGGCTTGAACTCACAACCCTGAGATCAAGGGCTACGTGCTCCGCTGTGAGCCAGCCAGTTGCCCCTTCATGGCCCTTCAGTTAGAATTCTGATGAAATACATGTAGACCTCCTCATTCTGTCTTCCATGTCTGAAATTCTTTCATATTTGCCATCTTTCTTTGTTCCATTCTGGTTACGTTTTTCACATCCATCTTGAGGTTCACTGGTTTTCTCTTTAACCGTGCCAAAATCTGCCCATTTGGATTATAATCTATTGTTACAGGTTTTATTTCTAGGTATTCTGTTTGGTTCTTTTCAGAATCTGCTTTTTGATAGTTTATATTTTATAATATTTCTTTAAACATGTAAAACATACTTATTTTGTGTTCTGTATCTGATGATTCCATTATCTACAGTATATGAAGATCTGATTTTGATATTGCATCTAATAATAATAGTGATTGGTTTCTTTGTATGTGTTTTGATTTTTTGATTATATTTGTTGGGATTTTTTTTTTTTGTAAATATCTGGGAATAATCATTTGCTTCAGCCAGACAGCTAGATGCATCCAATTCTGAACCAGTTTAAACCAAATTCTCTTTTTTTGGCATTTTTGAATCAACAAGGTAATGGGTGAACTTTTTTTTTTTTTTAAGTTTAATAAATCATACTAATAGTAATAAAAAATTTTAATGCCATTCTCCAAAATCTGCTTGAGGGCCAGATCATGGTAATCTTTTTTTCCCGCATTTCTTGAGATAAATGGTCTGGAGAACAGTAATTCTGATATGGAGTAAGTTAGTAAGTGTTGTATTAAAATATGACTGTGCTTTATTTAGCCAAATAATTTTGGGGAACATCAGGTTGAATGATGGGAAACAGGTTTTTTTCACCATAGAACTTCCCAGGGTATCTTACATGCAAATAGGAAGCTGCATGCCTAGTAGTTATGTACATTAAGCAGAATTTTCCTTATCCTATTCTCACTCCCCTTCTGGCGGATGTGGGTGTATACATGGGACATCTCATGGGACTAGTGAGACCAATGGAACGTGCTTGGCAACTAGAGGTCTACCTCCTGATACCCTTGGCTTCTGCTGATTGCCTTCTCACTATCTTCACCTCAGTGTTGATACCACTCTGCTGGAGAACTGCGTACATGCGTGCGCGTGCATCTTGTATTTAAACTCCCGAGGGAAGATGCGATTGTATTTGGTTATGCCCAGAGTAAGACATTGTCTTTGAGTAGAGCTGTTTATTGGATGAAGCTATCTCCAGGGCCATCGGCTATGTCCTCTGGACCAGGGAGCTAGTTATCTCTAAAGGCATAGATTCACAGGACTTGGTTTTCCCTTGGGGGATTTCTTTTTTTATTTTTTTCTGTCATTTGACTGTAAAGTTCCCAAGACCATCTATGTCTTATTTATCATTGTTTTCATGATGTCTTAACATAGGAACTAATACGTATTAGATGCTGGATCAGAATATGTTGAGCCTTTTAGCCTGGCAAGCTCTTGCAGTCGTGTGCGAGTGGGACTGTATAACTGGCAGGCAAACTGCATGGCTTGTCTCTTATGGATGGGTTACTTTTTTCATCTTCCTATAGTCTCCAGTGTCACTTGAATAGAAACTGGCCACATCAGACTCTATAAACATCCAAAGGGGAAATTAAGTTCTTCCGAATATGCTGTTTTCTCTGCCTTGAAAGAAATCATTTCCTTTAAGATTCATTTCAGATGCTACAGTCTTTGTAAAGCTGTGGTATTTCTCAGACCCTGTTACTCATCTGTTCTTGGTGTTTCCATAGCACTTTGCACATGCATCTTTTAGTACGTGTCTCACGATATTTTTACATTCTTGCTTTTCCAGCCAGATGTTGAGTTCGTTAAGGGTGGAGATGCTGAATGGAATCTTAATACGTGTATGCAGTTAAGATCTAATCAAGCATTTAAAATCTGTTTCCTAGAGAAGGGAAGGAGAGCATAGCAGAGAAGCAATCTGAGCATCTAGAAGATACTCTGATGTTTGTTAGATGTGGGCTAGTGAAAGAACAGTTTGTGACAGGATTCAGCTGATGGAGGAAGGCACTTGGTTTGGCACTTTGATGTGTACTGTCTCATTGGGTTAACTTGACCCTCACAGTGAGCTGTGGGATACCTAAGACTTCCTTTTATAGTTAAGGAGACTATCTGGTTTGCCTATTGTCTCACTTGTCTAGTAATAGTAAAGTGCCTACAAGGTGTTGATGAGGGAGGGACTAGGTCTGACTCCAGCCCCTGTGTGGATGCCCCTCATTCCCCGCCCCATGCTGCCCAGCACACTGATGCCAAATTGTGGTGGTGAGCTTTGTGGATGTTTTTGCTCTTAATCTTCTAGGGGAATTCTGTCCATGAGAGCACGTTTCTATTTTTGAAATGGAAACCATTGAGAAAGTATGATTTATTAATAAAAATGCACTTTAAGCCAGTGTTGGAATAGGTTTCCTCTTTGAACAGAGGTATGTATTCATAGACATTAGTTGTCTTAAATATTCTTTTGACCCTGCTTTCAAATAGCATTTGTCAATATCAATAGCATTCATACTATCAAATAGTATGAATCTCCTTTTGTTTCTGTTACATTTCTTCATGATGTCTAACGGTTTTAGTAGTTTGCTCATTTGAAAGTAGTTGTCACATATAGCCAGATGTTTTGTAGAAATGGTAAGTTTGGGAAATTTTATCTGGTTAAAGGACAACTTATATTAGCGCTTTTTGAGTTTTTTGGCATCTTTCTAAATAAGAAGATAATTTCTGCTTTACAGTAAATAAAATGTCTTTTGTGAGTCCTTTATTAGAAATGCATAGAGGATGATGTTCAAGTAGATAGATGTGGCAGGAGCTATAGTAGTTTGCTTGCTTTGTTATCTCTGATAAGGAAAGTTCCTAATTTCAAAGTGGGTGCTGAAATTGTAGCTATGGTCAGTCACTGGGAGCCTGAGTAGGTTAAATATCACCTCATTAAAATAAGTATGTTACATATAGTACACCATAATGTTTTTCCAGTTGATTCAAGAAGTATCTTATGACCACCTATTATGATGGGCCATTTTCTACTCACTACAGATTCAGAAGTGAACAATGTTGTTGAAGTTCACGTCAGAGAAAGTGAATTCTATCTTATTTATTACCTTTAAAATACCTTTTATATATATATATATATATATATATATATATATATATATATAAAATACCTTTTATATATATATATAAAATAATATAAATATTATTTTATATATATAATATATATATATTTATATATATATAAATATATATATTATATATATCATTTATATATATAATATATTTTATGTATATATAATATATATAAAAATATATATAAAATATATATATTATATATATATTATATATATTATTTTATATATAATTATATATATTTATAATATATATAATATATATATTATTTATATATATATATTTATATATGAATATATAAATAATATAAATAATATAAATAATATAAATATATATAAATAATATAAATATTATTTATATATATTATATATATTTGTATATATTATATATATATTTATATATATATATAATATATATTTATATATATAATAAATATATATATAAAATAATATAAAAATCTTATTTATTACCTTTAAAATACCTTTTATATATATATATAAAAAATACCTTTTATATATATATATATATATATATATATATATATATATATATAAAATACCTTTATATATATATATATATATATATATATATATATATAAATTACCTTTAAAATCATTGCTGTTATTTGCAACCATATCTCCTCCTGGGCCATGATTTCACTGCACATTTAAGAAAGCCAGCTGTCTGCTTTGCCTTCCCTTCTCCTCATAAAGTTACTGTAAAATACCTCCAAACTCAAAGTTTTAATTATATAGGTTAATAATTGCATGTAGATCAAATAATGAAATTGAGAAGCTTTCATTTTAAAAGCTTAAGCCCAAATCCCATGTAAGTGAAACTAATCACTTTTCATGTTACAAAACTCTCCAGCTTATAACAATAGGAGCCAATATTGATGAAGCACTATGTGCCACATACACTGTTCTAAGCTCTCTCTGTATTACAGTTTTTGGTACTCCAGTCTGTGGTAGATTTTATTCCCTTGTTTCACAGATGTGCAAAGTAAGGCAAATAGAAGTGAAGTATCTTGTCCCTGGTCACATAATTTGTTAGTAATGGAAATGAATGTAAAACTTTGGCATTTGGAATCCAGAGTTCAATACTCTTCCTTAGTATACTCTATTAGTATGTACTTTGAATATACAGACATAGATACACATACGTATTTTAAATGTCCTTAGTACTTTCCTGAATCTGTAGTGATACAATGAAGGTACAGTGCTTGCTGTGTTGAAATAATCTGTGTTGCTTTCACCTTGTTTCCTCTGCTATTTAGTATAATTCTATGTATTCATTTTATTTTTATTTTTTTACTGCTTTCCACTCACAGAGTCTCCCTTAGGATCTCTTGAAGGGCTGATTTAGTGGTCATGAACTCCTTAGTTTTTGTTTGTCTGGGAAAGCCTTTATCTCTCCTATTCTGAATGACCGCCTTGCTGGATAAAGGAGTCTTGGCTGCAGATTTTTCCTATTCAGCACATTGAATGTTTCCTGCCACTCCCTTCTGGCCTGCCAAGTGTCAGTGGACAGGTCTGCTACCACCCTTATGTGTCTACCCTTGTAGGTTAAGGCCTGTTTGTCCCTAACTGCTTTCAGAAGTCTTGATTTTGTATTGTGTTCTTCTATTTTGTCAGTTTGGCTAAGTTTCTGTCTTTTGCGTGTTTTAATAGCTTGTTCTGTGTCCCTTACCTGCGAGCACTATTACATTAAAAAGGCGTCATACACCGTTCAGGGCCTGGCACTTCGGGAAGTGTTTTTGGTGTATGTTGTGTGCACCCTGTTGTTGCGTTTTGGCTGCTCAGTCCCACTGGTCAGTCCTCTGGAAAACTGCTCGCCTGTAGTGGTGGAGTGTTTGGACTTTCAACCAGGTGTGCTTTGATTTGTTCATTGAAGACACCCTGGAAAAAGAAAAAGGTAAGGGGAGGGGCGCCTGGGTGGCGCAGTCGGTTAAGCGTCCGACTTCAGCCAGGTCACGATCTCGCGGTCCGTGAGTTCGAGCCCCGCGGCAGGCTCTGGGCTGATGGCTCGGAGCCTGGAGCCTGTTTCGGATTCTGTGTCTCCCTCTCTCTCTGCCCCTCCCCTGTTCATGCTCTGTCTCTCTCTGTCCCAAAAATAAATAAAAAACGTTGAAAAAAAATAAAAAAAAGAAAAAGGTAAGGGGAATCCTGATCCCATAAAAAGAGAAAAATGAAAGGGGGGGGTGGGGGTCAGAAGACCAAACAGAGAATCAAAAAAACTATAATGCTAAATCCAGAGAAAGAGAAAGGAAAATAAAGGATAGAAAAGGTGTAAAAAGAATGAAAAATGCCTGATTGAACAAATGTACACACACACACGCACGTGCACACACACACACGTATGTATATTTAGTATTAGTATATATAATTCACCAAAAACAAATCCAAAATTATGAGCCTGGTTTCAAAAGAGAAAAAGAGGAGGGTAGAAACAAAAAGACAAAGAAAAATTAAAAAAAAAAACACAGCTATTGGCCCCTGGGGCTGTGGCTGTGCTGGTGGAGGAGAGGCGGTCTGGTATGGTCAGTGTCAATCTTACTTGGGTAGATGTGCAGTTACCAGGCACGGAAGGGCAGGTTTGGTATAAGCGGGTCTCGCCTCCACGGGGGGACTGCCGTGTTGCTCCCTGAAGCCCCACCTTTGGTGATGGGGAGAAAAATGACGACCCCCCCAATCTCTGCTCCCCAGACCAGGTGTCTCAAACCACGCTGTTCAGGCAGCCCTCACAGAATAGGTTGACTTGCCCTACTCCGCTCTCTCCCACGCACTCAGCTGGGATTCAAAACCCAGTGTCTTCAAGGGCCCTGCACCTCACAGAGCCTGCTCTGGGGTAGCGCCACTCTGCCCTGCTGATAAAGGCCTTTGGCTCGGGCCTGCAAAGTCTTTTGTCCCTGGGGGAGGCAATCAACCTTCTTCCCACAGTGCTTGAGGAAAGGGACTGTTCTCTGTGAGGGTGCCCCTGAGATCCTACTGCACCCCAGGGTTGGCTCCTTCTGCCCTCAGGTGCGTGCACAGGGCTCTGGCTTCAGTCTGGAGAAAGTTGTGCACTTTAGAAAGCTCCGAGTTTCAGCTCCTAAGGCTGTTTGCAAAATAGAAACTGGCACTCACCGTATTTCTCGTCCCCCAGTCTGTGGTCTGGAGAGGTTTGCCTCTTGTGCTAACTGGATACTGCAATTTCACAGCCCCTCTCTCTTTCTCTTTCTCTTTAGTCTCTCCACAGAAGGAGTTCCGTACCCTCCATACCCGTGCAAATTTATCTCCCCCAGTTTTCACATACATGCACCTCTGTCCCACCAAGCGGTCTCACTCCACCTGTGGAGATCGTTCTGCCACTGCACAGATTGACTTCCTGGATGTCTCAAGTGATCTGATTACAGCTGTGTTTGAGGGACAAGGAAAATCCTTGTCCCCTTATATCTCTGCCATCTTAGCTCTGCTCCCCTCTTTTTAAAAGAAACATTACTATAAAACATTTAGTAATGAAAGTTCCAGATCCTCCTTTGCATGTCTCTCAGGCATGAGTTTTCCACCTCTGCTCCCACAAAGAGAAGGAAGAAAGGTTAGAGGAGAGAAAAACAGACCCTTGCATTGAGTTTCTGAAGACCGTCTTTTGAAACTCCTTATCAGAGTTGTACTCATTTGAAATTAAAATGTCTTTTATTCCATTTTTGTTCTGTTTTTAAACGTTTATTTATTTGGGGAGAGAGGGAGAGAGAGAATCCCAAGCTCTGCTGTGATCACAGAGCCCAGTGTGGGGCTTGATCTGAGGAACTGTGAGGTCATGATCTAAGCCAAAATCAAGAGTTGGACGCTTAACAAACTGAGCCATCTGGGTGCCCCTCTTATTCCATTTTTAAAGATAAATGTGTGGGATACCTCAGTTTTCCACATAGTGGATTAACTAATAAGTATCTATTTTGATGGCATTAGGACATTCATCTTGAGAATGAAAAAGTCTGACGGCGTGTTCAGTTTTCACTTGTAGTCAGGGGCCAGCTTCTGTCTATGCAGGGGATGGAGGGATGTGTGTGACCTGACCTCGCAGTTTGAGTGTTCCCAGGGGTCTGCGTTTTCATTGGAAATGAGTCACCACTTTGTTTTGCCATTGATTGATTAGACTATGAGTTTTTCTTCAGTGCCTGTCCAAGGCTTTTACATCTCTGGATAGCAGCTTCTTAAACAAAATACATCAAACTACTTAAGACAAAATACACCCTTAGAGACCACTGATTTTATTCTCCTAGTTCCATTCCCTTGTATCTTAAAATATTGTTCTGAAGAATGTCCTGTCATTCTTGAGAAAAAGCATAGCTTGAATTGAAAAATATTTTTTTTTTCTATTCTACAAATTGTGGAACAAAAAAGCCTAAGTACTGATGGGATAAATCATGTTAGGATCCACTGAAGAATAGGGCTAAATGATTTTCCTGGGGGAGTATATTTCACAAATATAATATAAGCCACCTTGAGGAATTTTGAGGGAGGCAGTTTGTACTACTTTATTTTTTAAGTTTACTTATTTTAGAGAGAGAGCACAAGTGGGAGAGGGGCAGAGGGAGAGAGAGAGGGAGACACAGAATCCAAAACAGGCTTCAGGCTCTGAGCTGACAGAGAGCCTGACACAGGGCTCAAACACATAAACTGCGAGATCATGACCTGAGCCCAAGTTGGATGCTTAATCAACTAAGCCACCCAGGTGTCTCTGTTTTTGTACTATTATAAAAATAAGTGAACTCCTAGCATCTTACTTTTTGATTCTGTTTTATATTTTCATAGAGTAGCAAGTAAAGCATTTGATCACGCTTTCATTTTAGAATGTATGCCTTGTGTAGGGAGGAGGAAGGATTCTAAAGTGAAAAGGTTATTAATCATTCTTGTATTATAAGAGATTAGAAAACAAATATATTATGCTAAATAATATTATCTGATGTGAAGTCCTTTATTTGTAGTACTCATGGAATCTTTAGTGCTTGAAAAGTAAAGATGTCATTTCTTTTCCCTCAGAAATGTGCGAAGGGACAAGTGTTATTTGACAAAGTGTGCGAACATCTCAATCTCTTGGAAAAGGACTATTTTGGACTTTTATTTCAGGAAAGCCCTGAACAGAAAGTAAGTGAAATGATTTCAAGTTTGTTTGTTTCTTTTTAGGAAAATACTGTATTTTTTTCCTCAAGTGGTATAAAATTTTAGCTTTAATATTTTGACACATTTTATATTGTAGAAATTTGCTAAATACTAAAACCTTGTATAGAGAGAATCACCTATAACTTTTTGCCACTGTGTGAGTGTATATGCTTTTCCACTAATACTATAAGCAGACAGAATGGGATGTCTCATCCTGTGTTAATTATTAGAGACTAAAAGAACTGATTTAAAATGTTTTATGTTGAATTTTTAGCTCTTGAATTCACCTGTATGCTGGGAGTTAAGCATGCCTAAAACAGGGAAGGAAGCATCTTAGAAGGAACGTACTTACCTGGAGGCTGGGGAGAGAGCGTTTGCCTTGCTGTACAGACTGTGGTGGCCATGTGGAGTGAATGTGTTCCTTGCCCTGTTTTGGATTACTGAGGGCAAAAAAGGAGGTGGTGCCCATCTGGACACAGGTTGGGTAGATATGAGCTGCCAGGACCCAGTGCAAATCTGCCTGACATCAAGTGTGTTGAGATTGCTGTGCTCCAAGAGTTTCCCAAGACACTAAGCAGGAGCATCAGAATCCTTTAAATGCTTAATGCCAATTCCAGGGACCGTCAGGACTTTTCAGTTTCATATGTGAATTAAAGAGAGAGAGATTAATTCATTCTGGCAATTAACCAGAATTAACCTGCAGCCTTCTGTCTTAGTCAATTTAGGCATTTCTAACAAAGTACCATAGAGTGAGTGGTTGCGAAACAACACCGGAAGGCTGGGCAGTCCACGATCAAGATACCAGCAGGTTCTGTGTCTGGTGACGGCCCACTTCTTGGTTCATAAAGGTAGTGCCTTCTGTAACCTCACATGGCAGAAGGGACAGGCAGCTCTCTGAGCCTCTTTTATAAGGATGCTACTCCCATCCATGAGGGTTCCACCTTCATGATCTCATCACCTCCTAAAGGCCCCACCTCCAAATACTATCACATTGGGGATTAGGTTTCAAGGTATGAGTGGGGGAGGGGAGGACAAACATTCAGTCTCTAGCACTTTCCTCATTGTCAAGAAAGGACTGTTCCTTCTCTACTTCACTTTGACTAATGGTAGAGAAGATACTTGAGTGTAGGAGTGAAGAGTAAAGGTTTGGTCCTCTGGCACCCTAGAGCGAAGCCCTCTCAAGTCTGTTAGATTGTGCCTGTGGACAGACTCACTGTGATCATTCTGTCTGAGGATGCCCGGAGCGTTTGGTCACAGTCAAAGGAGGTACTTTCCAGCATCTGACATTTTACGTCACAGTCAATAGAACACAACATAGTAGATGAACATAGGCTGTGAAGTTATTTGCCCACATGCTGTCATTGTTTTATGTCCTGGTAATGAAATACAGGGTACTAAGGGTGATAATTATCTATAAATTAAAGTTTCTCAGTTGGCTTAGTTTTTAAAGTCTTGATACCTAATTGGTTTAATTCCACATTTAAGCCAAAGACTATTAAATTGGATGCCTGCCTACAGAATAGTATGTGAGTATTCTTACTAGAATTCTGTTTAGAATACTTTTTTCAGAAGTAATAACAAATTAGATATTCAACTAAATAAACTAGTTGCTCTTTTTAGACTTGAAATTAAAAGTGGTCTTGATAATGTTTCCAACCATGGGCCTTCTGCTGGTCCGCAAAGCTATAAAAGAGAAAGTGATGGGAATTGGCTATCATTATCCACTTTTTCTGAGACTACATATGGGGAGATTCATAAAAGCATTTAAGCCGTGTGGAAAAAGGGAAACCATTTAGCATGTTGTAAAATATGCAGAAAAACACGTTCTGTTAGTAGAAACAGGATATGCTACATAAAGACATCTGGTATGTCTGCAACACTAGATTTACATAAGAAAGAGTGGTATTTAGCTAGGATTCACTAGTTTTTATTTTTACAACTTCCAATATATGTGTCTAATCCATATCTTTGACCTGAATCTTTGACTCCTATTTAGCTGCCTACTGGACACTGCACTGCAGTCCATTGTCTCCAAGCAAGCTGGCATCTGCCCCTTAAACTTCATCTGTTCCCTGAAGAGTTAGGTAGAGATTCCTTCCACCTCCTTCCACCTCCTTCCATTGCTTATCAGTCAAAAAGCTCTGTCTTTTCTACCCACTAACATCCTTCTCTTGGTTCTCTCTGTCCACAGTTTTGCTTTGGTTTAGGTCCCTGTCCTCTCTTGCTTTGACCATTTTGTTAGCCTCCTATGTGGATTAACTGCCTGGCCCCAGGCCCCTATGGTGATGCTTCCTTCACACTGCTGCTAGATTGAGTTCTCTGAAGTGCACATTGGATCTTGGCTCTCCCTGGCGTAACACCATTTACTGGATACAACCTAATCCTCTTAGTATGGCTTACAAGGCTCCACTTTCGTTTCATTTTCCAGTAACCTCTCACATACGGTCTGGATTCAGTCCACACCAGATTTCTCTCCTAACAGGAGCCTTGTTGGTCCATACTATATCTGCTTGAACATATTATTCTTTACCTTTGGAATGCCCTTCCCATTCTTTTTTGTATCTGAGTGCCTACTTAACATTTAAGTATCCTGCCCTATGAGAGTTTCCTTGACCATTTACTACCACCATCCCTCCAGCTCCCAACTCAAGGGGAGTTGATGTTTCTTCCATCTGTTATCTAGACATTGAGCACAAACCTTATTTATATCAGTCTTTCTTACTGTTACTCTAGGAACTTCTTGAGGGCAGAGACCATACTTTTTTATCTTTGTGGCCTCCGTCTATCTAGACATTAACAAATATCTATTAAATAGTGACTTTGTGCCATCTCACACCCATTAGCGTGGCCACCAGCAAGAAAACAAAAGAAGAGTTAGTGAGGATATGAAAAAATTGGAATCCTTGAGCACTGGTGGTGGGAATGTAAAATGGTGCAGCTATAATGGAAAATAGTACAGAGGTTACTCAAAATATTAGAAATTATATCATCTAACAATCCCACTTCTGGGTGTATATCCAAAAGTATTGAAAGTAGCATCTTGAAGAGATATTTGCACACACATGTTCATTGTGACATTACTCACAACAGCCAAGAGGTGGAAGCAATCCAGTGTCCATCAGTGAATGAATTGGATAAACAAAACGTTGTCCATACAAAATGTGGTGAATGGAATATTATTGAGCCTTAAAGAAGGAAATCCTGTCACAGGAGGAAGCTAGAGGACATTATATTAAGTGAAATAAACCAGTCACGAAAGGACAAGCACTGTGATTCCACTTAAGTGAAGTATCCATAATCAAGTTCATGGAAACAAAAAGTAGAATGGTGTTGCCAGGGACTGGGGCACAGGGAAAATGGGGAGCAATCATTCAATGGGAATAGAGTTTCAGTTTTATAAAATGAAAGTATTTCAGAATCTGTTGTATAGCATTGCTCAACTGTATACTAAAAAATGGTTAAGATGGTAAACTTTAGGTTAAAAAAAAAAAATTACCTGTGTGCAAAGCAGTGGTACTCCTGTGAATCTAGCAGTAAACAGTTAAGACAAAGACCCTGCCTTCACGATGTCCCCACTTACGTTCCAGTTGAGGAGACCGTGAAAAACTGAGTTAAACAGTTACTAAAATTTGATTACTGCTCTATAGGAGAGCATATTGACGCTGAGATGGCTAGGAGAGAGAATGCTGTTTAAGGAGAGACATAAAGTGGGTGGGCTTGGGCTGTGAGAGGGACAGGGAGGAGAGGGGCATGACGGCACTGCTCACCCAAAACAGGAAGTGGCCTCAGGTGAAATTGTGGTTGAGAACGACAAGTAAATGATTGAAGACCGATTGAGGAAAGAGGTAGAATCAATCAGCTGACTGGGTGTGAGGGATGACCCAACACTAATAAGAGGGTCTGGATTCTTGGATGGATGGAAGTGCCATGTAGTGAGTTGGGGAGGGCCCATTGTGGGATGGCAGGGCGTATCATGAGTATCATGTTGACTTTAGGTCAGATAACAGCTTTTAGAAGAACAAGTAAGTTAATATATGCCTTGAAGAATGGCTGCTAGCTTGGAGCAGGCATTCCAGGTGGAATCCATCTCAATAATAAAGTGTGCAGTGGGGCAGTTTTATTTCTGGATGGAAATATCATATTCATATTGAGGCTTGTAGTTAAGCATACTTATTTATAACTTCATTTTTAAAAGAATCCAAGGTGGCTTTTATCATAAAACATGTTCCGAGTAAAATAGACGTGACTATTAATAGGTAATCATTCTGGGATTCTCACAATGCACCAGGCTGTGTTCGAGCACTTTACAATTGTTGTCTCCTGTAGTTTTGAGAACAACCCCAAAAGGTTGGTATTATGAACCACACTTTGTAAACACAGAAAGACAAGGCATAGAGAAGTTAAATAATTCACCCAAGGTCACCTAGCCAATGAATATTAACAGTATGGTTCAAAACTGGGTAAACTAGGAAGGAAAAAAAATAGAAAATGCAACAATTTTTAACTCTCTGTCAAGGCATAAAAATGGGTATGCTATTTTATAGCTATCATGACTGGAAAAATGGAAGAATATCATCTTGCCTTGGAGGGATTTTTCATCTTACGCAATTCTAAAAGACATCCTGCAAGACTTCATGTATGGGTTGTTGAAGGATACTGTGGACTACGTTCCCAGTGTGAATTCTCCAGTTGATGTTTCTGTAATGGTGTCAATAAATTTAAGGGTGACCCGACTTACTGATAGTGATTCTGTGAGATTCCTTGGCAGTGCTTCCTTAAAGGAACTTTTCCCTTCTTGGCAGAATCACCTGGGAGATGAATTTCCAACTAAGAATTTCATTTTTCTCCTGTCCAGTCTTATGTACTGTTCACTACACACATGTACCCACATGTGCCCCTCCCCCTTCCCCCCCACCATTTAGGCTCCCTCTTCCCTGATTAAAAATGGTGCTATCACTGTTTATAAATGGGATATTGCAGGATGTCTTGTGCTGTGTTAAGTAGATGGGATACGTCCTGTCCTTCACGTACTTTGGGACAGAAAATAGATTAACTTTTTGGTCAGTGTCTTAGTCCATTTGGGCTGCTATCACAAACTGTCAGAGACTGGATGGCTTATCAAAACAGGAATTTTTCACATTTCTGGAGGGTTGGAAGTTCAGGATCAGGGCCTCAGCAGATTTAGTATCTGGTAAGGATCTGCTTCCTGGTTCATAAACCATGCCTTCTTGATGCGTCCTTACATGGTGGAAAGGATGAGGGAATTCTCTGGAGCCTCTTTTGTAAGGGTGCTAATCCCAATATGAGGGTTCCACTCTCATGACCCAATTACCCCCAGAGGCCCACCTGTTAGTACCATCACATTGGACACTAGGATTTCAACATAGGAATTTTAGGGGGACACAAACCTTCTGACCATAGCAGTCAGGCTAATATTACCCAAGTAGATACACTTCTAGTAATCTCAGTTCCATGACACAACTTAACATACCCTGTCCTAAATACCAGCTGGACATTTATTAGTAACTAGATAGAGGACACTTTTAAGTTTTATTACCCAACAAGGGCCTGTGATATGAAAATTTTAAATTGTTGTGTAAGGGCAAATCTATAAACTTTAGAAATGATATTAGTCCTTTAATATTAACATTCTATTATAGAAAATGAGAATTGTGACAAATACTCCGAATGTGGACAGGTAAGGGACATCCTGCACAGAAGAAAAGTAATCTCTCCAGCATGAATGAGGATGGTGTGTGGGAGCAATTTCAAGTTGCTTGACAGGGCTGGGGGATGTGGCAGTTTCAGAGTCTCTGTATAGGAGGGACCTGTGAGTGATTGGCAAGTTACAAGGAGTTGTTGGGAGGGCTCCTGGGTGGCTCCGTTGGTTAAGTGTCCAACTCTTTATCTCCGCTTAGGTCTTGATCTCAGGGTGGTAAGTTTGAGCCCTGTGTTAGGCTCCCATGCCTGGTGTGGAACTTGCTTAAGAAAAGTTGGGTACTTGTCTTGAAGCTGTGTTTTCTCAGCAAGCAGTGTTTTAACTTACATCATGGGTTAATTTGGGGTGGCTGTGGAGAGTGTTGGCGATCATGGGAAAGCTAGGCAAAGAACATTTTTTGGAAAGCCTTGTATCTTGTGCTAAGGAATCTAGATATTCTGATGTGAAGGGTTTTTCTAAAGAAAGTGACATGGTCAGATTTGCATTTCAGAAAGAATAACCTGTTCGTGTTGTGAACAGAGATCATAGGTGACTGAGACTGGAGGCAGAAGAAGGTCCATCATCTAGTCCAGGGATGGTGGAAACTAGGGCAATGACATTAGGAGTGAAGACGAAGGGCAGAGGTACTGAGTAGGTAATGTCTGTAGGACTTTGTGACTCCTCATCTCTGTGGCATAAAGGCAATGGGGGGGGGGGTTGGGGTTAAGTTCCACATTTGGGGCTTGGGGAGCTGGGGAGCTGGTTGGAGATTCTTACATGGGGACTTTGGAGGAGGAGTAGCAGTTTGGGGTTGGAAGCAGAGAGGAAATCTCATTTTCATTTTTCTAAGTTGGAAGTGCATGTAGGTTGTTGGCTAGATGATGATTAGGGATCAGGGAGTGGGTGAGGGCTGAGGAAAGTTAACAGTAAAGAATGTGAGAGTGAGCATAAACTAGTGTTTAAGGAAGGCTGGCTTTGAAGAGGACAGATGGGAGAATGATACAACAGGATATAGACCAGCACAGTCCAATAGAACTTTTCATGACGATGAGATGTTCTAGACCTGCTCTATCTAATATGGCAGCCACTAGCCACAGATGGCTATTGATCCCTTGAAATATGGCTGGTGTGACAGAAGAAGTGAAGTGGAATTTTATTCAGTTGTACAAATTTAAATTTAAGTAGCCTCTTATGACTGGTGGCTATTATGTATGACAGCACAGAGTGTTTACTAAGGATTTTGGGGGTTGACTGATTTGCTTGGATGGAAAGAATTTCGACTTTGGCTGTGGGAATGTCCAAGGAGAGGGTGCGGTTGGAGCGAGAGGAAAAGGAATGATGATGGAAACTCCTGAAGTGGAAAAGAGAAAGAGGATAAGCTTTGAATAAAGAGGGCAGCCTCATCCCCTGAGTCTGCAAAAAGGAAGACCAGGAGTGGTGTATCTGTAAGTTAATCTTAGTTAAGCGAAGTGCAGCCTC
Organism: Puma concolor; assembly: GCF_028749965.1. Classification (NCBI taxonomy): domain Eukaryota; kingdom Metazoa; phylum Chordata; class Mammalia; order Carnivora; family Felidae; genus Puma; species Puma concolor. Next base: position 120,138,139 of record NC_141671.1, on the reverse strand, counting down.
AAAGCTCTGAGAAATAGAGGGTGAAATCGTCTGCTAAGAGTGACTAGGGGGTAGCACTGGGGACCCAGAGAGGCAGACTACTAAGGGCAAGTATGTGGATTGCTGTTGACAGTCCAGCCGAAATTGGAGATCATACAATTGTGATGGCAACAGAATACATCGGTGTTTTTCTCTAATTGCCATCTGCACCCTGGGTCTAATAGTGGAGAACTGGAGTATCATAGCGGTTCCCAGTTGGGTGTGTTCACAATGGTGATGGTAAGAGGGACAGAAGATCTAGAAAACTAGAGATGCTGCTGAGATGGTAATCCAGCTGCTTATTCACCAGAGACCCAGGAAGGAACATAACTGAGGCTGAAATGGGCTAGTAGGTTGGGAGAAGATGGCTGGGGGCCAAAGGATGAAAGTCCAAGGAAGCTGAAGATTAGGTACTGTGAGAATTAATGGGTAGAAAACTTAGCAGGAGAGGAAAGGGTTGTATCTGAGAATGGGATGATGAAATCTAATGAGGGTGGAGGACACTGTGTAATGAGAAGACCTAGTGTTCAGGATGAGAAGGTATGGCTGGAGTTGAGGAGAGTCTCAGGTCATTGAGGCAGAGAATATTAGTATAAGGTTAAGTGTGGAGGGGTTCTATATCTCTTAATTCCTTATTTTCCTTTGCAGTTTCTCTTATGAAGTGGGGATGAAAATGCTCATATAATAATTAGGCACACACTTCTATCTAGGCTTTAACCAAAGAACATAAGAAGAATAAACAACTGGCTGTGCTTTCTGAAATTTCTAACCTCTCAGAAAATTTAACGCTTACATGTAATTGGCAGTATACCTAATTATTCATGTATAATCTGATTTGCTTTCATGACTTTTATATTTTTTATTCATTCTCACGTAGACAAAACCCAGTCCTCAAGACATCTAGGCAAAAGGACTCTTATTTTTCTAATATAGACTTGAATGGTGTCCTAATTTTTTCCCCGAAGAATGTTATTACCATTGTATCAGCTTGGCTTAATCAGTCCTATTGTGTTTGAAACCCACGTAGTTTCAACAATAGGATACTATGGCGTACAGGAATTTAAGCTGCTGGCTTTTTCATGCTGAATATTATCTCTATTTATAGAAGTTTCAATCACTTATTTCAACATATTATAAACTGAAGGCGAGGTAAAGCTATGGTTATTTGTATAAAAATTTTCCATGGAGAAAAAATCTAAACTCTCCTTTGATTTTAGTGTAGTACTTTCTCGTGGTTGAGATCTTGAGTTGGAAGCTTTTCAATTTACTCTAAGTATGAAAATCTATCATTATTACTGTTAGAACTTTTTAATGTCTCTTGAAGTTTTATGTAAACTTTACTATGGAAAATGCCATTAAAAATATGTGGAATCAAGCAACATATTACTCGTTTATGTATGGAATTTCAAGTCCATATAGTTCTTGTATTCATGTCTAACTGGAACCATCATTAAGGGTTTTGGACCCTCTTTAAAGAGAAAAACATTGTCTTGAATTTTTGATGTTAATAGAGTTTGGCATCTAGCCCAGGGATTGTTATTTTGCTTCAAGCCATATTGAAAGAGGAGCTTGTTAGAAGTGTAGTTGATATCCACAGCTAACTTTATGAAAATTGATTAAAGTGTCTGTCTGATAGCCTGTCCATTTCCCTCCGGAAAACAGAACTAAAAACTCAAATACGCTGTTTGTCATATATAAACTATTCTTTAATAAAATTCTGTATTCAGTCCAGTTGTACGTTCTCGTACCACAGACAAGAGTTGAATCACATTCTCCCAGGTGCGTAGTGAACATTTTGCTCTAATGTAGAAAGCCTGGAACTTTCCTGCTAATGCCAGCATTAGGGCAGTGTTCTATTAGACCTCATTTAGGCAGAGGTATAATAAAGGGGACCTGCTTCAGCACTATAAATTCCTAAGAGAAAAGTGAAGATCTTAGGTAAGCTTATGCTTTTAACATTTGGTAATGCAGGGTCGGATGAATTTAACTTCTCTCACCTGGCCAAGTTGACAACCACCAAAAGTGAGGAAGGCACAGCTAAGCATTTGGAAAAAAACTTCTGTGATCTTCGCATCCAGCCTGAAAGGGTATTAGGCGAGATGGATGGCTTTTTTTGGGGGGGGAAGGGACTCGGAGACAGATTTTGTGACAGTATCCTGGGTCATTATCTAGGTCTGTGGTGCTCAGTGGCCTGCGGCCCAGACGACCACACCCTTGGACTGCTTGTGGGCTGCTGCTGGTTGATGGGCCTGGCTGTTCCTCTTTGTCGGGTGAAAGTGGTTAGCACCTTGGTGGAATGACGACTGTAGGTCTTGGCATTATTTGATACAGCTGTTTAGTGTGATGGGGTAGAGAAAGAAATACTTACATGTAGGCACATGGAAGCCACCATCTGCTAGGGCTTTCTACAGGAGGCTGTAGAATGTTTATAAAATAGAAATAAAAATAGAATATTTAGCCAGTGAAGGCTGGGCATCTACCTGTTAAGCCAGTTGACAGACTTGAAAAATGTCTCTGTGCATCTGACTTTTAGGAAGAGACATTGAAAGAAATCTAGGGCTATACTACTCCAAGGGTGCCCCCAGCACTGGCACTACCTGGAAGATTGTTAAAAAGGAAAATTCCAGGTCCATACTATAGAACTTACCGAATTGTAGTCTGCAGTTTGACTAGATCTTCAGGTGATTCAGGAAAACCTTTTAAGGTTTGAGAAGTGCTGATCTAGGAGATCAAATATCCTTTTGAGGTGACAGGATGGTAGAAGTTTGGAATGTAGCAAAAGCCAGTGGCTCACATTTGAGAAGTGTGCCAACAACCATAGTCACTTAGGCAGGAGTTGAGCCATTCCCGTTATACAAGGACTTTTGGACCATATAGTCTCTGAGGATTTTCTTAACACCAGCATCCTATGAATCTAAATATAATAATTCTTAATCAGGGTTTTATATTTTCCTAGATGTTTTTGTTGTTAGAGGAGAATTGAAACTCATCTTTATTTAACCCTTTTTCTGGTAACAGGTATTGAAAATGTCTAGAAAAGACTTTTCACTCGGGGGCGGTTAGGTGGCTCAGTTGATAAAGTGTCTGACTCTTGGTTTTGGCTCAGGTGATGATCTCGTGGTTTGAGAGTTTGAGCTCTACATCGGGCTCTGTGCTGGCAGCATGGAGCCTGCTTGGGATTCTTTTTCTCCCTCTTTCTCTGCCCCTCCCCTGCTCGTGCTCTCTCTCAAAGTAAATAAATCAGTATTAAAAGAAAAATGTGTCCAGATATTTGCTTTGCTACTTAGTTAAATTTCTATAATCTTCTAATGCAGGTTTTTGTTCTTAACCTTTTTTGTGTCATTAATTCCTTTGGCTGTCTAATGAATTCTTTGGGCTGCTTCTCAGAATAATGATTTAACTATATAATAAAATGCAGAGGCCTATAGAGGAAGTCAAGAAATAAACAATATTCTGAAAATATTAAATTTGGGATGGTCACCAATATCTAACTATAGTGGAATATGGAAGTATTTTTGATTGCTACAAGTGACAGAGGTAAAGGTAGATATTAACCAGGACTTTTTCTCCCACATTCATAATTGATGGTAATGCTAGATTTCAGTTAGAGGTTAGTGAAAGTAAAGATGTTACTTTTTTCCCCCAACTGAGTCATAGTCTTCCAGTTTTGTGTTCTAAGATGAGTTGATAATATTCTAGGACCCCATTTTAATTTTAGTTTACTTCTGTTGGAAGCCTGTGATAGGATTCCTTGTAATTTTTATTTATTCCTTGGTTTACATGATATTCAGAAAATAAATATCTATATTGGGTGCATACTTTTGGTACAGAGTGGAGGTAAAAAGGGGAAGATGAGGAGAAGGGATACCAAATTGAATGAATGAATGTCCCTGCCCATAAGTGTAGCTGGCAAAGTACTTTACTTTTATTTTTAATAAGCCAAGATACATTTTATTGAAATCCAGTGTGGATTTTAGGTCTTTTTAGTTTTGCATTTGTTATGTGTACCTTACAGTTTTCTAAACACTGAGAAAAATCCTGATCTTGCCTGATTATGAATTGCCTGGAGCTGTCACTTAAAATAGAGATTCTCAGGCCCCCTTCCTGGAGAATGTTTCAGGAGGGTAGTGGGTAAATCTGTGTTAACAAATTTACCAGATGGATTCTTATCAGGCAAAACTTAGTAAAGCTTAGCTAGATAATACTTTGGTCCAAACGCTTCAATGTATGTGTTAGTCATACTGGTAATTATTTTCATGAGAAGGGGTATGTGTTGCCTTTGTTTCCAGGAAGATTCTTCACTGTAGTAGGGTAGCTTTGTAGAAAGGGCAAATATTAGACAATTTTCTTTAAGGAAAGAGGGGTCCGATTTTTATTTCATCTGGCCCATGAATACAGTGTGTCTGATTTGTTAACTTTTTGTGGGTAGTAACATTCATATAAATAGTAACTTATTTAATATATATAACACCCCACCTTTGGAAATATAAAATTATGTGAAGAAGAGATATATACCCAAAGGTGATAGGCCAGTTTATGACTATAAAAAAGCCCGTGTGTTGAAGGCATTGGGTAAAGTACTTTGCATAAGTACTTCCTCTTCAGGAGGCGGTTGAACAAAGAGTTGAAAAGAGCTACCCTATGAGGGACCGGTTTTGATCCTCCTCTTAGAATTGAGGAATCAGAGGCTTAAGAAAGCGAAGAATGAGCCCAAGGTCACAGACTTGGTGAAAGCCAGAATTTGACTGATAGTTGCAAAGCCTATATATGTGGCAGCCAAAACTTTAAAAACAGTTGGAAATTATGCACCATAATCTATCGTGTGTGTGCGCGTGCGCGCACATGAGTGCGTGCGTGCATACGCACATTCTCGCATGCATTTACGTCATTCTCTGGTGTCTTTTTCCCTCCTTTTGTGTTTGTTTCTTGATCCATCTGGCACTCCTCAAGTGTCAAAACTGAGAAGTGTACTTTTATTTGTTATCTGTTTATACGTTATATATTTATTTTTTTGTAATTGATAACGCAGATAATAGACTTGTATTTCTTTTAAAAGTCATATTGTCATTTTTTTTTTTTTTACTTATGAATTTATTACTCTAGGCAATAAAGTTATATCCCATTCAGGATCATAACCATTCAAATAAAAACAAATCTGATAAAAATACTGTAACTTGTGGTCTTTTTAAAAATTTTTTTTAACGTTTATTTATTTTTGAGACAGAGACAGAGCATGAATGGGGAAGGGGCAGAGAGAGAGGGAGACACAGAATCGGAAGCAGGCTCCAGGCTCGGAGCCATCAGCCCAGAGCCCGACACGGGGCTCGAACTCACGGACCGCGAGATCGTGACCTGATCTGAAGTCGGACGCTTAACCGACTGAGCCACCCAGGCGCCCCTAACTTGTGGTCTTTTAAGATGACCAGTGCATGGCAGTGGGCAGATATCTGTCAACAGATACTGATTTAGTACTTGCTGGTTGCCTGCACCTGCTAAGCACTATGGAGGATACAAGTAATGTGGTCCCTCACTGACCTTGCAAAGTTGTGCTGTGGAGGGGAGGACCTCCTCCTCTCTGCGAGTGGAACTCACAGTGTGGCAGTGAGCGTGGTTAGCAAAGGGAAAACCAGTAGGCGGATGGCAGGAGTCACTTCTGCTGCTGGTCTTTGATCACATCAGGTAAACTTAGTCCACTTTGTATTGGGATAGGGGTCTGTAATAAAGGGGAGAAGCCACTTCAGTCTTCTAATATTCTGGCTGGCAGTACTGTGGAAAGTGGCCTGAGAATGGCAGTCAGTCTGAATTTGGCCGGCTGGTGCACAGAAACTGGTTCCTCATTCTCCTGGGTCTCTAGGGCTCTTTGACTCTCTCCATTGCTGTGCAGAAACCTGTTGGGTACCTTGTACAAGAAATTGATGCTGCAGGCAAGAATGGAGTGTGTGGAATGACTGGGACATGGCATTATTCCTTGGGGTCACAGAAGATGATGTCGCTCCTGCCATTCTCCTCCGCCTTCTCCAGCAGGCATCTGTAACAACTGTCACGTAATGAAACCGGAGCTCTGGAAGGGTCTGTCTGGTCGTTTAAGACCAGTTAAGTAGTTTCCCTTCTACTCTCTTCTTTCTCTGTTTATAGATGAAATGCCCTAACACATGTGACCCTCCTTCGCCTCTTCCCTGGCTTCCCCCTGTCTGGGCTAGAGACTGAAAGATGTGTTTTCCTCATTCTTGTGCACTCATCATAGCCGGCCATTTGTGAGCCAGCTGTTGTGGGGACAGCAGCTGCCGGGCAAGGAAGCTGAATGCCAGGCTTTTTTCTAAGGGGAGAATTAGAGCTGCTCCCCGACATAGCACTGGAGGTACCATTGGAGCGCCTGCTGGCCCTTCACATCAATGGGCCATGCAGCTGGGACACCAGTAATAGGAAACCCAACCAAGCTCTGGTAGCTCTTTATTGAGACGTTTGAATACAGCCAGTGTTAGTGTAGGACATGCCCACCTTAGATCCTTGCTGCTGAGTGCAAGCCATGAGTCGTGTAGTAAAACCCACAGGGGTCCATGCAGCTTTGTTTTCAAGGCATCCTGTTACTACTTTTAAATAGTGTTAAGTTAATGTTCTGTTGACCAGTTCAATATATTGTTAAGACAGAAGGCTCTTATTTTCTACCTAACAACAAACATCTTCATTGTTTGCTTTATATATCTGAAGAAAATTCTGTTTAAGCACAGATATTACAGTACGTTACTTTGGATACTTTTGGAATGAATGAAACTTGTTTCTTGTAAAGCCAATTATAATTGACCCTTAAATAACGTGGGTTTGAACTGTGCGGATCCACTTACACGCAGTTTTCTTTCAGTAAATACAGTACAGTTGTGTATTTTCTCATGATTTTAACACTTTCTTTTCTTTTTAAGAATTAAATTTAAGAATTTCTATTCTTTTTAAGAATACTGTATATAGTATACGAAATATGCATTAAATGACTTTGTTATTGGTAAGGCTTCTGGTCAATAGTAATCTTATAGTAGTTAAGTTTTGGGGGAGTTAAAATTTATATGTGGATTTTTGACTGTATGGGGGTCAGCACCCCTAACCTCCACATTGTTCAAGGCTCAACTGTTTCAATCAAAAAAAAAAAATTGTATCTCAAAAAATGTATTTGTTCTCCTGTGTTAGTGAAGATGAAGTAGGGTAGACTTTTTTTTTTTTTTTTTAATGTTTCTTTATTTTTGAGAGAGAGAGAGAGAGAGAGAGAGAGACAGAGCATGAGCAAGGGAGGGGCAGAGAGAGAGGGGACACAGAATCTGAAGCAGGCTCCGGGCTCAGCTGTCGGCACAGAGCCCGACGCAGGGTTCGAACCCACAGACCGCGAGATCATGACCTGAGCTGAAGTCAGACACTTAACCTACTGAGCCACCCAGGCACCCCCAAGTAGGGTAAACTTTAATTGAGAGGTTTGACTTAAGGATAAGGTGGGAGAAGTTTAAAAAAAAAAGAGACAAAAATTACATAAAAGTTTTTTTGGATGGATCTTTGCTGATAACTTGAAAAGACAAATGTTTAATGTCCTCAGGTGGTTTGAACTTAGTAGTTCAAATTTGGTGATTTTTGCTTTAAGATATTATAGTAGTTTCCTAGAATCTTGTTAACTTTCTCAAAGGGTAGAAAGGGGGGAAGTGAAAGGGAGTTCCTTATGATTTGACTTGCAACTTGGCATGAAGTTTAAAAAGGATGTTATATGAAGAGCAGGAAGGAAACGATCAGTTCCAATCTGATGGTATTCTCGGTAGCATTGTATGGTATGGGGGAAAAGAAAGTTTGAGGAGAAGTTGGCTTTAGGAGTTGAGATAACTGTGTTTGATTGGGATGTATACACTTTTAAGAGCCAATTACGTTCTTGACAGAGGCTCTCATTTCACTGTCCACAGGGGCCATTTGCTGGAGTTCTATGGAACAAAGACTGTGTAGATATATTGTATCTAATCATTTGGATAGATATTTGATTTCAGATCCAAGAAAATGAGGCCCAAGAGACCCACCTCAAAAGTGTTTTAATGTTTTATTTATAACACACACATTCAAAAACAAATCAATATTTAGCCCGTGGAATGCTAATGGGTGAAAGCTGCTTTGAATAGGAATTTATGTTTACACTCAAGTGTGTGAACTGTAAACTGTTCCGTTTTGGACTCTGGAGTATGTTTTATGGCTTAATTAACCTTTTTTTTTTTTCCCCTCCCCCTGTAGAACTGGCTAGATCCTGCAAAAGAAATAAAGAGACAGCTACGAAGTGAGTATTTAAATAATCATACTTCCGAGTTCATCTTTATATCTATTTCTGTCTTTAATCAAATTCAGAGGAATGTAGACTGGACTACTAAAATCACGATGGAATGATCAGCTGTATTTTGCATGTATATCATATACAAAGTTGAGGAAATGGTATTTTTCTTGCCTCGTGACTTTATTTTGTGCGTGGCTTCGGGACTCTTCTGGTCTAGAGGTCCTAACCTTCTGGTCCTAAATATTCCCTCACGGTGTCTGTCTACTGCTGTAGACGTTGCTTGTCTGTAACTTTCACTGTTGCTGTAAATTTTACTCCAGGCGACCAGTTACCATTGCTTCGTCTGCTTTGTTTTGGAAGTGTGTAATTAGTTTAATTAACAGGCTTGTCTCTGGCCCCAGAGGCGTAGACACGCTCACTGTTCATAGATGTACTGGAGCGCAGACTCGGGGCGGAAAAGCACAGAGAGTCATCTCTTCCATCCTCTGCAGTCACTGCCTTCTCTCCAACTCCAACGTCGTTCCACCACTCAGGGCCGTGCTGTGTGCTCTTTGAGTCTGGGTTTCGAGTCAGTGCGGCTTGGCCCTTTCTTCCGTTGCCTGTTTGCTGTCATGGCAGCCTCCCAAAGTGACTTTCGGGGTCTCCCCCTCACCAGCTCCAGCTCCCTCCACAGGCCCTGGTCTTGCCTGTGCCTGGCTTTCAGATGTCTGTGCCAGGAGATATCATCACCACAGAAAAGTCTCTGGAGGATTTGGATCTTTAGTTGACTTCCGGGCAGGTGGATGACCAAGGCAGAAAAGGCAGAGGGCCATGAACAGCTGGAATTTTCAGACAGGAGAACAGGATTCTCAGCAGCCCTTCTGGACCGGGGGCCCCCAGAGCTGTCGTGGGAGAAAGCGTTTCCCTGAGCGCCGGCCTCCCCAGAGTAGGCTGTTTGCTTTCCTCCCCCTACTTACTCTTCCTGGCATCAACACACCAGAACAAATCTGTGCGTTTCCCTTATGTTCCTTACCATCTGTCTTCTCTCACTTTAGGCACTCCACATCAGTTTTCTTTTTCCCTGAAATCATTAATCTTTTTGGTAGTTTTCCTATCCTTTCTTCCCTTCTCTGCTCCTGTTTGAAATTCTGAGCCTCTACCTTATTTTGCCCATTTCTTCTCCTTGAAGACTCCTCTTTTCCTTCAGGGGAAAAAAAAAAAAAAAAAGTATTTTTGAAGAGAATGACCTTCCTGATTTGCCCTGGACAGGGGTCTCTCAGGATGTCAGACTTACAGTGCTAAAACTCAAACAGTCCCAAGTAACCTGGAATGGTTGGTCACTCTGTCTCTTGACTATTGTCCCAGGCTTTCCAGCAGCCCTCCTCTTTCCCCTTGCATTTATTATCTGGGTGTTGCATCTATTTATACTTGCTTCATAATGGAAAAGGGGAGAAAAAAAAATGGTTAGACACAGAAATGTTGTTTACAGTTGCTTCCACGGTGTATCAGAGAGCCTTGGCACTTTTCCCTTGTCTTTTGTATGGTTGTCCTACACAACTGTAGAGTGCGTGAATTCGGAAAGGTACGGATGCCTGGTTTTTTCACTTTATCTGAAACCAGAGCTTCCAAGTGACCCAAACCACAGAATAGTATAACCGCTGAAACCTGATTGATGTTCCATTGAGTTGTTTCCTATAGTTTTGTTTTGGCTTTTGTTTGATTATGTTCGTATGACATTAGTTTCAGAGCCATGGAGGTTGCTGATTTTTGGAAGGCAAGACTCCTGCTGATTATGAATCATGGTCTTGTGTTTTGATGGTTTCTGAAGTTTTTTTAGAGTTATTCAGGACTTTTGCCCTTGTGGTTTGGCAAGAGGGATAACAGTAACAAGTAGGATCTGGCTTTCTCAGATGATTTGGAGCTAGTTTCTAAATGGAATCCTGTCCTGTCCTGATGGTGCAAGTAGGCTGGAAACATGAAGTCTTAGCTTTTGCCTTGACCTCTTCCTTTCTGCTTGTGTTAAAGTGGACGAAAGAACTGCATGTTTTATCTTCACACCCAGCCAATGCCAGGCTTTTATTGTTACTTTTCAGTTAATGGGCAATTAGCAAGGTAAACATTAATCTTTTTTTCAGTTACTTTTGAAAACCAACAGCCTATTGGTTCCTGTTTAAAATTTGCCTTGAAATTTTCTTCAGATGTACACAAATCAGACTATATATATAAGACCTGCATGTGATTGCTATATACATGATCCATAGACTGTTCATGTATAGCTAGGTAAAAATATATATACTATATAATATATATATTATATATTATATATATATATTTTTTTAATTTTCTGTTTTTATTTAAGTAGGCTTCACACCCATGCAGAGCCCAACATGGGGCTTGAACTCACGACCCTGACATCGGGACCTGAGCTGAGATCAGGAGTCAGACACTTAACCACCTGAGCCATCCAGGCACCCCAAGTTTAGCATTTTTTTTTAACTTATTTATTTTTGAGAGAGTAAGTGAGCCTGAGCAGGGGAGGGAGAGAGGGAGAGAGAGAGAATCTTAAGCAGATACCATGCTTAGCATGGAGCCCTACTTGAGGCTTGATCCCACAAGTGTGGGATCATGACCTGAGCTGAAATCAAGAGTTGGATTCTCAACTGACTGAGTCACCCAGGCACCCCTAAAGTATAGCATTACTAGGGCTAAAATATAAGTGTTCTATTAGAAACTCATCCCTATAGTCCTATCCAGGCAAGCACGTGCTCTTGTTAATTAATACCCAGAAAACAAAAAATAAGGATCCATTAGGAAGTGATAATCCTATGGTGACTTAGCTTAATTATAGGTTAGCAGCCCCCTGAAGAAGTGCATATTCCCGCCCAGCATGGCACTATATATAGGACAGGGAAGTCTCACTCTTCAGGAAAGTCCTATATCCCATTTATGTTATTTTATTGTGTTTTTGTTTTGTTTTGTTTTTATTTATTCAAAGGCGTTTTAAAATGTTTTTTATTTTTTGAGAGAGATAGAACAAGCACGTGTACAAGAAGGGGAGAGGCAGAGAGACGGGGACAGAGGATCTTAAGCGGGTCCCACACTGACAGCAGCGAGCCTGATGCGGTGCTTGAACCCACGAACTGTGAGATCATGACCTGAGCTGAAGTCGGATGCTCAACCCACTGAGCCACCCAGGCGCCCCTATGATATTTTAAATGTGTGACACAGAACTGAAATTCAGGATTGGCTTTGGAAGTGGAATGGTGAGGCACTGAACCTAAATCCAATACAGGTGCACGTGTGTTCTTAGCAGCCATTCCACACATACGGGTTGACTTCTGAGAGAGGAGTTAGGGTACTCATGGCGAGAAGAGAACAAAAGGACATGCTGGAAAAGAGAATGGGGTTCAGTAAAATTTTCTTCAAGTCCCTGAAATAAAGCAACCATGAGGCCTTCAAATGTGGTTGGAATGAAATACCATGAACATACTTTGTTTCTATTTAGAAATACTAGGAACTTTGAGCATAACCCTGAATTCTGGCCAGTGGATTTATTTGGATCCATTTAGGAAAATAATACTTGCCCTCTGCCCAGAGTTGTGTGTTTTTTCTTTCTTTTCTTTAAAGCTATCCAAAGTATGACATATCAAACATCAGTTAAACTATTAGTGCAGAGATAGAAATGTTTTAACTTTTAATAAGTCATTTCTGATGGTTGTTATATTCACTTCTGTGGCACAATGCAGCCCAAGCATATGCTCTATAGGAGTATGCTTACACCTACTCTATAAACCTGGGAATAATTTTATTGTCTTAAAGTATTGTGATGTTTGGGGTGCCTGTGTGGCTCAGTCGGATGAGTGTCTATCCGACTCTTGATTTCAGCTTAGGTCATGATCTTACGGGTGAATTCGAGCTCCGCGTCGGGCTCTGTGCTGATAGTGAGGGCCTGCTTGGGATTCTCTCTCTCCCTCTCTGCTTCTCTCTTTCTCTCTGCCCCTCCCTCCTCAAAATAAATAAATAAACACTATTAAAAAGTATTGTGTGGGCACCTAAGTGGCTCAGTCGGTTGAGTGTCCAACTCTTGGTTTTGGCTCATGATCTCATGGTTTGTGGGTTCAAGCCCCACATCAGGCTCTGCTTGGGATTCTCTCTTTCCCTCTCTCTCTGTCCCTCCCTTACTCTCTCTGTCTGAAAATAAATAAACTTAAAAAAAATAAATAAATAAAAATAAAGTGTTGTGATGTTTTACTACTCCCTTCTTTGAGATTTCGTTATGGGATTAAGAGACCATTAATCAGTTTCTTGAATAGCTGTAGTGATCAATTGATCATTATCTCCCTTCTGTCAACAATGTGTAAATCCTAAAATACTTTTTTTTTTTTTTTTTCTCTTTAAACAGTAGGAGATATTTGGCATCTGGAGAGTCTATGGTTAAAACAAATCTTATTTCAGAATGATTACATATAGGTTATTGAAATTTTTGCATAATATATCACCATACAAAACATTGAAAGTATTAGTAAGTGTTTATTTAAAAAAAGGGAATCTGTTTTTCTTTCATAGTGGGTTATTTGTATAATTTTTATATTTTGTTTTGTTTTTGTAAATCGTTTTCTCAAAATCAAACAATGAAACTCTCCGAACTGACGTATAGTGGAAGTAGTATGTGCTGTTTGAACATTAACCTTTAATTTTTATCAAAATAAGTGGTCATTCTGCTGGTTGGGTAAATACCCACATTTAATAATTACAGATCCTCCTTGGCTGTTCACCTTTAATGTGAAGTTTTATCCTCCTGATCCTTCTCAGTTGACTGAAGATATCACCAGGTACTTTATACTTACATTTTAAAACAAATTTTTACTTAGAGCTTTCATTTATCTCTGTGCCCTGAGAGAATAATGGTAATTTCAGGATTAAAGCCAAAATATTTTTTCATGAGTTGAATTCTAGAAAGTTCCTTGGAAATGAGCGTACTCCAAAATGGTTGGAAATGTTTCTAGTTTCAAATTTTTTTTTTTTACTTTAAATTCTCCATTTATAGTTGAGTAATAGAATATTAAAAAAATTATATTGCTGGCAACTTTCTTACGTTACACTTACAAAAATCATTGATATTTAATATTTCAGATTAATACTAAAATGGTTTTTTGTTGTATAACCCTTGTGTACCTGTGTGCTAGTCTCCTATCACAAAGGTGATATAGGGTAGAAAAATGAAATTACTTAAAAAGCCAATTGAACTATATTTCCAGGGGCCTCCTATTTCAAAGTAGAAAAAAAAAAACTAATAAGGTAGGCTTTCTTAGCCAATAGCTGTTTCATTTCCATCTCCTTTGAGATTGTCTGGGCCATACAAACATATACTTAAGTTGCAAATAAAAGATTCAGTTGAGGAGCAAGGGAGCATTTACTGATTCTGAGAGTGCCTGAGTGTTTGAATAGTAACCAAGGAGCATTTGAGTCCACAAGTGCCTTGGTATATTAGCCCTATTCAGCTGGGTTACCAGTGATAGGACTTATTAGCTTTGGTGAGAATAAGTGCATACGTTACATGGCCAAGGAGAAGTGTGTTCAGAATATACTTTTTGAACACCAGAGGTCTTGCTGAAAGACTGCTTTTGATTCATTCCTGTGGTTCCTGAGCCCTTGATGCTTTCTGCTAGGCCAGTTTTGGCAGACATCAGGTTGTGTTGGTGCTTAAGAGTGCATGATACCCACGTGGAGATTTCTTTCCAAGATGGAGTAAATAACAAGCCTTCCCCACTGCCCCTAACCAACACCCCCCCACCCCCACCCCGCCTTTGCTACTTGTTGCTAAATGGCGGTCTTCTGATAGTAAGCTGTGGTTGAATTAACTTCAGCTAGTAAATAGTAAAGATAAGCTTTTGTAACTGCACCTCAAGCTGCTTTGGAGCATAAAACCGGATAGGTTGGTTGCTCTGGATACACAGCCTCACCACAGGAATGCCTTCGAACATTGCAGTTGGGGCTTGTGCCCTAGCACCCTCTCTCTACACACACTTCTTGGAGTAATTTGTTCGGGAGATGATAATCCTCTGGTAATTGCGACTTATGGCATCGGTAAGTGCTTTGGTTTTTCCTTTAAATGGGGCTTGAATAGTCTCGCCGTGTGTGGTGAGAGAAAGGAGATAGTTTGGTGAGCTAAACACTAAAAGCCTCGGCAGGCAGCCTGACACCAGCCACCTGCTTGGACTGGTGGCCTAAGTATCATGAGTGAAATCTTCACTATGACTTGAGTGAAAACTTAAGATGAGGTGGCTTTTGAGGAGTGCAAGAGTGGTGTTTGCAGAAGTGTTGCAGTGTTCAGGATAGTGTTTGAGAACGCTGGCTCCTGCTATGTGAAGAGGGAGCTGGGAAATTCAGGAACCTGTTGGAGTTTTTGTTGGAAGGTTTTGGGCTTTCGACTTCTCTTTGAAAACAGGACAGGACCAATGTGAAAAGTCGAGACCATAGTCTCAAACGGAACAACAAGATCTGAGTAGTAGGTGGAAAATCTGGGTGTTTAGGTCTTCAAAGTGTCACGAAATGTGGAGAACTGGCACGGTTCTCAGTCAGACTTAGAGAATCAGAGGATACCCTGGAATCCTAGTTTAAAATGGACTTTTCTAAAGTAATGCAGTTCTGCTTGTGGTGTTCCAGGGACCAAAGGAACATAATCCTCCTTAGAGAGCTCCTGCGGTGCATAAAAATCCTCAGACCGTAGTGCCAGAGAGATGACTTCCCTTCTGCCAGAAGATCTTGGAGCACTTGCTACGTGGCAAGTTCTTGGCTAACTGTGCCCCACGCTTGGCAAAGAGACAGAGTGGCCAGCTGCTAATGGGAATGGCAGTGTCGAAAAGGTCTTCAAGAGTGAGGGGCTGTTTAGTTTGCAGGGATTGATGGTAATCTTATTAGCAAGTAGTTGAAGTCACGAGTAGAAATCAGGTTTTCAAATGTCAGCAAAGGAGCTGGTAGTGCCCCCCGACCCCAGATCCTCATAGAATGTAAATAACATGGTTCCGCACGTCATCTAGTGGAAATGGAAACTTTTATAAGTAACTGTAGTAAAACCACTTGAAACATTGAATAAGAACTATTTAATAAGTTAATAACATAATTATGATTGATGATGATGATGATGTCTATTAGTTACTGACTCCTAGGTAACATGCGGTATGTTTTGATTATGTTATCTAATTCGTATCCTCTCCTTCAAAGGGCGGAAGAATTCTCATTTGACAAGTAGGGAATTAGCCTTAGACGAGCAAATTCACTAGCTCAAGGTTGCACAGAGTCAGCTGTGCCTGGCCCAGAAGCTCATGCTTTTTCTGTTATAAATTGAACTGTCTCTGTAGATGGAGTAAATGGGCAAGTGTAAGGGCTTTAAAGACTTACAGTTGTTCAAGGCGTCTGAGGAATGGAAGAAATTGGTATGAAAAGGCTAGAAAGAATAAAGGGTGGGTGACCTTAGCTCTTCTTGCAAATGCTTAAGAACTGCAGCTGTTTTTAAATTTTCATTAGTCTTTGCAACTTTTGAGGGACATGTAAATTTCGATGCCAGTTTTAAATCCACGGAGACAAGTCTAAGTGATTACGATTTTTATCTTCAGTCACAAAGCTCTTAATGATGATGATGATGATGATGATGATGATAAATACACTGTGACCAGAATAGCAGTTCAGAATTCCCATGGGTTAGGAGCCCAAGAAACAAGGTGGACTTCTTATTAGAGAAGACGATTTTTGCTGTGGACATAAGGCATTGCCTTCTCGTCTGTTTTCAGAGGAATACTGGAACTCAAAGATCATTGGTGCTGCATCCTAATGGATTTCTTCCCGGCCCTCCTCTCCCCCTTGCCCCTCAGATACTTCTTGTGCCTTCAGCTCCGGCAGGACATTGCCTCCGGCCGCCTGCCCTGCTCATTTGTGACTCATGCCCTCCTGGGATCCTACACGCTGCAGGCTGAACTTGGGGACTATGATCCAGAAGAACATGGCAGCAGTGACCTCAGTGACTTCCAGTTTGCCCCCACACAGATGAAGGAGCTGGAAGAGAAGGTGGCAGAGCTGCATAAAACCCACAGGTCTGGTGACTTGCTTGCTGGGGAGAGAATAGCCACAGGGGATTGAAACAGCTTCTCTTCTGACACTTGCCAGACATCCGAGCACTGTTTACGGGATTATCTAGTGTTTCCTTTTGGAGCCTCACCTAGTATTAAACGAGACAACCTGTAGCCTTGAGATCGCCTTTCGTTGTGTTCACAACTATAACGTGAACAACAGTGCTCATGATCCTGAATGTTTTCATTTATTGGAAAAAGTTACTTCTCCCTGTGACATCTCCCTCTTCCTCCCTCCGAACCTGGGCACATAAAACAGACATACTCCCATACTTGTTTGGGCACTTAATACGTATTTCTTCTGCCCACCTCCTCCCCCTTTTTTTTTAAATTTTATTTTATAGCAGGGAAGAGGGGCAGAGGAGGGGAGAGAGAGAAAATCTTAAGCAGGCTCCATGCTCCGTGTAGAGCAGAGAGAAAATCTTAAGCAGGCTCCATGCTCAGTGTAGAGCTCAATGCGGGGCTCAATTCCGCAACCCTGGCGTCATGACCTAAGCCAAACTCAAGAACTGGACTCTCAACCAACTGAGCCACCCAGGCGCCGCCTGCCTTTTGTTTTTTATCCGATAAAGCTAGAGGGCTAGGCTTCTGGGTTTGAATCAGAAGTGTAGGTAGTGATGGACATGAAATATATAGGTGGTTTCTCTATCCACAAGATGAGTTTTGCTTTTAGTAGCTAAACTTTACTGATTTACTCAGTACTATATTAAGTACCATATTACGCTTTGAGAACTTCTATATCTTTGTGAAAATAAATGTGTTTTTAGCCCAAGTTGACAAACTCTCGCTACAAAATTACAATTTGCCCCATATTGCAACATTGAGATTTTATAAGAGTTCGACAAAAATGTTTGGAGGGGAACTTTGAAAGATTAGAGGTTTTTAAACAGGCCACATTCATTAACTTTTTTGTAAAAAAAAAAAAAAAAAAAGCGGTATTTCTTATATTCACTTTCACTTTATTCCGGTTCTTCTCCATAGGTATTTATTGTATAATTTGAATTTGAAATATCAGGTGCTGAAATTCTTTGGGGATTATGAAGATGAATGGGACACGGTCCTGCTCTCTTAGAGCCTAAAATTTGTTGACTTGTGAATAGAGACAGGAATGGAAATAGTTATGGACCGGGTGTGAGCTGCATTATCTACCATAGGTGTAAAGTCAAATACAGGGACTTCTGATCTGTGTTGTGATCAATCCTGCCGAAATAAAATTAAGGAGTGGGAAGTAAGAATTTGCCATTTTTGGAAAGATGAAATCACTTTTTTATTCTCATGGAATTTATGTTGTACCCGTTTCCCCACTGGGAAAACCATTGAAAACAATTCTCTGAGATAGAAAGGAAGGGTAGAGATTTAGAGTAGAGGATCCTATGAGGAAACTTCTAGAGGTTGAGAGTTGAGCCTTCTTACCTGTTCCCTGCTTATCTGTAAATTGTGAGGGGTTAACTGCTCTACCCTAAACCCTCTGAGCTCATACACTCCTTTCCTATCTGGGCCACGTTTGCTTTGCAGCTGCCAATAAAATAATATTGTTTCGTTTGATCCTCAGGGGCTTATCTCCAGCACAAGCTGATTCTCAGTTCTTAGAAAATGCAAAGAGGCTCTCCATGTATGGCGTTGACCTACATCATGCCAAGGTACTGTCAATGTAATGGGAAGTGGCATCTTTCCAGTCTGTTGACGGTTTTGAAAGGGCTCCAGTTTCACAGTGGCCTAGCTCACTTTTAGGAAAAGGCTATTCACCCTCACCCAAGGGTCTCTATAATATTTCTTTAGTGACTAACTGTGGGGTTTGTGCTTATGGAAAGGAGCATTCCTTCTCTCCTCTGCCCCCTTACTTCTTTCTCAATCTTTTCAATTAACACCCTTTCATATGGACTCACCTTGAGACTCACCTGTCAAGCATCTCCCCCCCCCCCCACCGTCCTGGTTTCTTCTGCATCCCCACCTTTTGCTGTGCCAGGTGATGCCTCTCCCCACCCCTTCTCCCATCCCTGTCTTGGAAGTGGATTGCAGATCCAAAGAAAGGGCCAGTGCAGTGTGGATGGGACCGCTTCTGAAAAACCCTCTGGCTAATGAAGGAGCCTGAGGGTCAGGCTCCTCTCTGCGGGCCTGTTTTGTACCATTCGCAAGATGAAAGAGACTGGCCCAGGCCCCAGGGGATGCAACCCCCGCAGCCTAATTGGAGAGGTGGGAAGAGGGCAGAATGATGGACTAGGTGATAGGAGAGAGGGTTTGGGTTGGGAAGATGCCACTAATAAACATTATGTGCTTCCTGACACTACTTCGGGTGATCACACAGTGAGGAGAGTCAAGGAGGAGAGTAAGAGGTAAGGTGAAAGATGGGTGTGGTTTTGAAAAGTGTGTCCAGGGTCCACATGCGGAGAGAACCAACGGTTCCCTAGATGGATGGGGCCTAGGAACCTTGGATTTTATGATTGGAGAAATCTCTTGGAAAGCCCCTCCATCCAAAGATCTCTTCCCTCCCTGGGCCTTGGGTGAATCATTCCTGCTTCGTACTTACATAGTACTTCATGTTTGCACCGCTCTCTTTTTTTCCTCCGTGGCTGCCTTTATTCGACTGTTTTTCCTGGTTACAAAAGACCTACATACGCATCATAGAAAATAGAAGCAAACAGAAGGAAAAAAACAAAAACCGCTGAACTCTCTCTATTTGGAAATAGGCACTGTTGCTTTTTTGATACGTTTTCTTGTTTTCTTTAAAAAAAACATCTCTGAGCACTAGAACTCGTGCATTTTTTTCAGTAGGATCACACTATAGGTATCAGTTTGTGAGGAATTTTTTGTTGTTTGTTTTGTTGCTTGCTCTGATGAAAGATTTTTCCACGTCAGTAAATAGTCTCTGACATCATTTTTAACTGCTGGGTGCTATACACTTTTAATTCTTACAGGTCCTTCCATGTGCTTTTTTAAGATTTAAGACTTGACTGTTTTTATTTACAACTGCATAAAACAGAGTGCAGAGAATGATTTGCCTAAGCCACGTGTTGTTAAGCATTCCCATATCTGCCTCATTTCTTGTGGTAAATTCTAGGAGGTGAAATGGGACTTCCTACCATTGCGTGTTTTTCAGCTTGTTTCTCTGTGATGGAGACGGGCTGGCTCGGCCGAGAAATCCAAACCGGGGAGGCAGGAGAAGAATGGGTTTGGGACCAAAGAGACCTCAGGTCTCTGCTCTTCTAAACCCTGTTACTCTGGCTACATGCAAATCTACATGTTGATCGCTAGTTAGAAACCAATTCTTAGATGGCAGTACTACAAGGTTTCACAGTTCTCATTTTCAAAATTGTACCTTAGAAAAGTAAAAAAGTTGTGGGTCTGTTTAAGCGTAGTTTCTGTTCCTGGTGTGTGATTAGAAGCAGATTGCTTTTTGAAAAAAATTCAGAGTAACCTTCATCTCTTCATCCTGTTTGTCATCTGATACACTCCGATGATATTTGATAAGGAAGATGTTTGTCGGTTGTTGCAAAGAAAGTCTGTAGCAATTTAAAAGAACTTTTCATCAAAGTTTCATCTTTGTTGTCTTGATCATATTTAAGTACATCTTTAAAAATTTTTTACTAAGAGCTTTTCATGGCACACTGCTATTAGGACAAGTTGAAGAGCATTGAATGGAAGTACTCTTGACATGCAGGTACAGGGGAACCCCAAGATTAGTGTGATAGCTCTGAGCTCTTACCAGCCACTCTCCCAACTCCTCTGGGTCTGAAGGGGTGAGGGCAGAGAGTGGTTGCCAGAACCCAGAAGGAGAGATCTGTGTGTGGAGAACACTGTCTTCAAGGGAGCCACAATTGTCACAGGGACACCTCGCTGACCTCCCTTCCCTCTTCTCTTCTCTCTCTCATCTTCTGCAAGAGCTTCCCAAGACTGAACCCATTTAGAAGTCCGAGGGCATGGGATCCCTATTGCCACCCATATGTGGCAGCTTCCTCAGGGGGAGTGAATAAGGGACAGAAGGTGCTCCTTTTTTATTAGTTTATTTTTTCTGACTTAGTTGCTGAATGGCAGAAGTCAAATATGGAGGACCAAGGCATGCTTTTTCTCTTTCATTTGTTACTCTTCATCTGTAATTTGTATTCACACAGATACTGAGAATTCTGAAGCAATGTGTGCAACAACTGAAAATGAACCGATTTACTTGGTTCCAGATTGTGTTTATTCTTAAATCCGATAAAATAGCTCCAGTGTCCTGCCTAAAGATTGCTTCAGACTAGAGATGACTTTGTTCAGTGTTTCAAGTCTGCGTTGCCTCCTTACTTGTGGTGAGAACATACTGTCTTGGGTAGCCTTCCGGCTTGCTCCTGTGGCCATGGCCATGATGTTTCTGGAAAACAACATTTCTGTCTGGTGCCAAGTTGCTTGGGCACCTGTGCCGGATTCATCCCAGCTTTTTTTCTCTGTTCCTAGAGAGAATTGGGGCTGCCAGATTTGGGTGAATAAAGCACCCTATAGATTAAATTTTTAAACCTGCTGGGATTGTCTAATGTCATTTTACCTGTACATATGAATTATCCAAGTGTGGCAGCAGAGAAAGCAATTGGCATCAGTGACTTAGTACTATACTTCTATTTTTAAAAAAGTAATATGACTTGTTCTAGATGATTCAGTAACAAGGTAGTCGAAATGTTGCATTCTTGTTGAATTGAGACTTAGATTAAATATGGTGTTTGTTTCAGCAGGCTTGGTGAGAATTTGTTCCATATCATAAGTGATTTCTGAAAATATGAATGTCTCTGAATAATGTTTTCAATTTTATATGTCGTGAATGCGATCCAGTTCTTCCCTTGAAAGTCAGTGATCTGTCTATTTTGAGTATTGGGTCCTCAATATTACTTGAAATGTGAGGAGACACTATGTCACTTTTATCTGTAAATTTATTTGGTTTTTAAAAATCCTTTAGGCTTGTGATTATTGTAAATTTTCATCTATTCCAAGTTAAAATGCTGGGGAGGGAAAACAGTTTGAGTAAATTCAAGACTAGTTTGCAGTCCATTGAAATGCCAGCCATGGGAATGCTATAACGGGGACTGGATGTCAGCACTCTGATTTATTGAAAAATTACTCGGAAGAATTCAGAGATTCAAAGAGAAATTTTCTGTGAGGGATTGGTGTTTTGCCGAATAGAGCCGTGATTTTAACAGCCATTAGTTAGCATAGCCCATCTGAAATAAATTTGCCTAAAGTAAAATGTCTGAATGCACCTTAAGTTGGGCTGACAGGGTGTCCCCAAGGACTGGGATAGTCTCCAGGAAAACCCTATCTCTTCAGGATGTCTAAATTGAGCTCTCTTTCCCTTTTTCCCCAGCAGCTCTTGCAGGCAAGCTTGGGAACACAGAAATTATGCCTTTGGAGAATATTGTGTCCTGTAGTCAGGTGGCTATAACTCTTTGACAAATCGAATTTTGATCCTAGGAGATAAGAGATTGAAGATGTGTTACGTGCCCTGTTTCTATTAACTCACATACTGTCACTGATATTTAAATACCAACCTGTTAAATTGGCGTTCCGGGTCATGGTTTAAGGGGGTGGGGGGAGATGATGAGCTTCCTGACCCATGAAACTTGGACAGCTCTAACCACGGTCAAATGGCTTCTACTTGGCAGGACTCGGAAGGCGTGGACATCAAGCTGGGTGTGTGCGCTAACGGGCTTCTCATTTACAAAGACAGACTGAGAATCAATCGTTTTGCTTGGCCGAAAATCTTGAAAATTTCCTATAAGCGCAGTAACTTCTACATTAAAGTTAGGCCAGCAGAGGTAAGCAGTGTCACGTAGGCCTGGGCATATCTAAACAGCTTCGGTCAGTGTTCTTCTTTATGGCTGTCAGCTGACTTCATTTTTTTCCCAGTGAATTTTAATAAAATGCACTATTCCTTATTTTTTCATGGCAAATAAGGTCAGAGTTCTTTTTTTTTAATTTTTTTTTTTTCAACGTTCATTTATTTTTGGGACAGAGAGAGACAGAGCATGAACGGGGGAGGGGCAGAGAGAGAGGGAGACACAGAATCGGAAACAGGCTCCAGGCTCTGAGCCATCAGCCCAGAGCCCGACGCGGGGCTCGAACTCACGGACCGCGAGATCGTGACCTGGCTGAAGTCGGACGCTTAACCGACTGCACCACCCAGGCGCCCCGGTCAGAGTTCTTAATAATCAACCTGCATGTATATCCATGTTGCTAAAAAAGTAAGAGCTACACCTTTAACAGAAAAGAGAAAGTTGTAAGTGCCTGCTACATAGTGGGGGCCCGTTTTGTTGTTGTTGAATCAACTAAGTGATAAGGTGGTAGGGTGAGTTGTGGACATTGCTTAAAGTCAGCAGTTGCACTTGGTTTTCACAGAAACTAGTATTGAGTTCTATGAAAAATCCATTCTGTATAATCATACTGGATATACATACTAGTATCTCCTTTCTTCAAGAAGAATTACCCCTCACGGAAACATCTGAATTCATGATTTCAGTGGCTTCTAATCAACTCCTTTATCTTACTGATTTACCTTATTGATTTATTCTAGCTCGAACAATTTGAGAGCACCATTGGATTCAAACTGCCAAACCATCGGGCAGCAAAAAGGCTATGGAAAGTGTGCGTGGAACATCATACTTTCTACAGGTAATTTTAATGATACAGCTTAGACTTAATGAGAACAGCTATTGGTACCCTGTACGTATTAAGTGGTGGTTGTGGATACAGGGGCAGATGCGGCAACACCCTATTTTATGATTCTTTGCTTCTCCTCGGTGCCAGATCTCCTTGGCTGTGCCTCATTGTCACTCACAGCTGGTCTGTTTCTACAGTGGTCCCGGACTCCACTTTCTGACTACAAATGCCTTCCCTTCTAGAAGCGCATTCTTCAAATCCAACTGCCATTCTCTGGCCAGCATCGTTCACCATTGGCTTCATTTTGTTGTTCTTACCAGCTCTCTCCTGTTTAATTTCTTTCCCCAGCCAGCCAAAACCCTGGGGTCTGTCCCTTTGCTACTGTGTCGGGAGGTTCTAACCACTTGCCTTTTGTGCCCATCAGCCTGCTGGTCTCTGTGTCTCGACCTCCCCACTTCTATACCAGTGCTGTAGAGCTCTGCCTTAAACAGCACAGCTGTTCCGATGGACGCACTCGCTTTTTGTAAGGGAAAATTGCACAACTCCAGATTAGTGCCTTTACAGATAGATTATTTCTTGTGTCAGCTGGACCCTCAGAGCTACCAGGCAGTGCTTTTACCTCCTTTCCTGTTAAAATATTCCTGGTCTTCTGGAGCCCCTGGGAACCCCAGCCTCTCTGCTCAGATGCCCTCTGCTGGGTGGGGCACTGATTGTAGAAGCTGTAGTCATGAGCATTCTCGGTTTCCTGTACCGTTTTTCAAAACTCTTTAGCCCCAGATTATGTAGCATTCCGCTCTTCTTCTTGTTCATTCTTCCCTTCCTGTTCTGTCTCAAGGGAAAAAATAGTCATTCCCTATGGAAGTCTTGATCCTTCATTTGATTCCTCACATAGGATCGTGCTTTGTATGTTATGTATGTCAAAGGTACGAATGCCTTTGACTTCCTCTTTGGCCGGCAAACATGTCCATATCGTGTTCCTTTAAAAACCAACACAGGGGCGCCTGGGTGGCTCAGCCGGTTAAGCATCCGACTTCGGCTCAGGTCATGATCTCACGGTCTGTGAGTTCGAGCCCCACGTCGGGCTCTGTGTTGACAGCTCAGAGCCTGGAGCCTATTTCAGATTCTGTGTCTCCCTCTCTCTCTCTGACCCTCTCCCGTTCATGCTGTCTCTCCCTGTCTCATAAATACATACATACATACATACATACATACATACATACATACATACATACCAACCAACACAAATGGACAAGTGAGAAAACCAGATCTCCTTAGACCCCCTAACTGTCTTTAGCTTGGGTCCCACCTCCTTTGTACTTCTTCAAGGGCGTATTTCTACATTACTCTTCTTGTTCCTTTTTTTTTTTTAATGTTTATTTTTGAGAGTGCATAAGCAGGGAAGGAACAGAGAGGGGCGAACAGAGGATCTGATGAAGGCTCTGCACTGACAGCAGAGAGCCTGACACAGGGCTCAAACTCACGAACCGTGAGATCATGACCTGAGCTGAAGTCTGACACTTAGCTGACTGAGTCACCCAGGCGCCCCTCTATGTTACTCTTCTTAGCAAGGAGCACTTTGCTGATCATTTTTTCCCCATTTCCTCCGTCCTGTTCCTGCAGTCTATACAGCTACGTGTCTAGACCCTTCATCTTTACAGTTTTTGCTTTGGGCTCTTGCTTTGCTACCACATACTGGGTGTGTGACTGTGGGTAAGTTACCACCTTCCTGAGTCTCCCTTTCATCATCTGTGTGATGGTAATAATAGTCCCTACCTTATAGGGTTGCTTTGAAAAGCCCGTGAGAAAAAACACATGGAACACATGTAGAACTACTTCCGGTATGTAATAACGTTTATCATCATCATCCCCATCATTATCATCCTTATTCTTGGTTTGGTACCACAGTGTGCTGTTTTTAAGGTGAATTATTAGGTGGTACAAGTGACTCTTTCCGGTTAAATAGAGCAGTCTTGACAACAGATATGTTGTCAAACAGACTCATTTTAGAGAAATGTAACTCCTAAAATATACTTGAATCCATCTGACATAGTTACACTGGTCACATAAATCTTTGAAAAGCTTATAATTCCTCCTGGTAGCCATGGCACATTTCTACTCCAGACAACCAGAGTCTGCCTCAAATAAAACTAGTAGATGACATTAATGAGCTAAATGACACAGTCAAGGCAGGACACATAGCAGGCTTCCCTGTCAGGTAATGATAATGGAGACAGTAATTGTCTCAGAAACGACACGTGCTGTGTTCATTGAGCAAATATTGTTGTCAGACATAGAAGGCACAGAACCACTTGCTTTACATTGTACCGTGTCATTTATTCCTCACCCCCAGGGAGAAAGTGGCTCAGAGCTGGGTGCCCAGTAAGGAGCACAGGGGCCAAGCACCTGCACAGAGTTGGGGACCTGGCTCTGTGATTCCAGAGCCCACACTGGTCACCTCTATGCTGGTCCTTCCTCTGGTATTCTTCTTTTTTATTTATCATTAATTTTGTTAAATGTTTGTTTATTTTTGAGAGAGCAAGTGCCCAAGGGAGGGGCTGAGGTGGGGGGGGGGGGACAGAGGATCCGAAGCAGGTTCTGGGCTGACAGTGGAGAGCCCAACATGGGGCTCGAACTCATGAACTGTGAGATCATGGTTCAAAGTCAGACACTTAACCCACTTGAGCCATCCGGGCGCCCGCCTCTCTGGTATCCTTGCAGCAGGTGTTTCTGAGGTGTCTGTTAGCCGTGCAACGCCTCAGGTCCCTCCCTCCATTTTTGCTGACATACCACGACTCTGGTTTAAAAGTAGACCAGTTTGCACCTGCAGACTTTGGAGATAATGGTTAACAAAAGCATTTTTATATCTTTAAACTTATGTAACTTTGCTTACACATGATAGGAAGCAATGTATCTAAAACAGGGCAAATCATAATTTGCCTATAGAGTGCCTCGAATCAAATCTGGATTTTGTTCTGTTTAAGTTTATCACAAAAGATGCAAATGATTTCTTTAGAAAACTAAACTGGCTTCAGATTGAAGCCATTAAAAAAACCAGATCTTTCTATTGATTGATAGCCACTCAGCCAGACTAATGTTAGTAGCACAAGAACGTGATAAAAAGTCGCTATTCCTCCTTGAGTGTTTGATAGAGCCTGTCTCCGTTCTAAGTGCTTTACATAGATTAATTCTTTTAATATGTACATTGTTGTAATCTTCACTTTACACTCAGAAAAGCTGAGAAACAGAAGTTAAGAAACATGACTGTGTCCCTGTAGACAGTCACGGGTGGAGATGGAAGTCCGAGCCAAGCCCTGTGGCTCTCAGTGCCCATAAGTGTTCCCACTCTGCTGTACTTCCTGGTTGTGTTTACAGTGGACATGTTTCCTTCTTTTTTTTGTTTTGTTTTGTTTTTGTTTTTGTTTTATTTTTCCCTCAGTGCTTTGTGGTGGTGGTGGTGGTGGTAGAGGTGGCGGCGTGTAAACAGGATTAACACGAGGTTCTTGCAGCTTGGCATTAAACTCTCATTTAAACTTGGCATTGTAGATCCAGGCTAATTCCAAGTGAATTAGTGTCATCAGCCGCTTCATAGAGAGCTTTGCTATTAACGGTATGATTGACTTCACTAAGTGATGTGTGTGGGTTTGTCTTAAAATTTCCTTTATTTTTCATGGGTGAAAAAACCAATAATACCTGACTTGTAATGGGAGGATTTTTAATAAAATTGTTACCA
Source organism: Puma concolor (assembly GCF_028749965.1). NCBI lineage: Eukaryota > Metazoa > Chordata > Mammalia > Carnivora > Felidae > Puma > Puma concolor. The sequence continues at coordinate 120,111,378 of NC_141671.1, read as the reverse complement.
TGCTTCTTGAGCAGTAAAGTATCTGAAAGTTAGTTTCTTTTGTGATGTGTCATTAGGTCGTCTTGCTCAGGACCTTTAAAGCTATAGGATAATTAGTTCCTTATGGGTTTTAAATTCCCAAAAGCGAAATGATGTCTTATAGTGATTTATTTAAATTCAAGTTAGTTAACATATTACGCCCAGTGCTCATCCCAACAAGTGCCCTCCTTGATACCTGTCACCCATTTAGCCCATCCCCCCACCCCCGCCCCTCCGGTAACCCACAGTCTGTTTTTTGTATTTAAGAGTCTCTTATGGTATGCCGCCCTCTCTGTTTGTATCTTGTTTTCCTTTTCCTTTTGATGTTATTTTTATGAAGGTGGGGTCTGAGGTAGTAAATAAAAGTAATATCAAAAGGAAATAATTGTTAAGCGATCTTGAAATACTTTGTTGCTTGGCCTACGTTTCCGTAGAAAATTTATTTGCATTGCTGTTGACTTAAGTCACCAAAAATATTCTTTTAGAAAAAGCTAATAAATGTCTATGTTCAGTCCATTTTTGTCTTGATATTTGTTTCTATTTAATTGCAGCTTCATTACTTAAGGATTTCTTTGTTATCAGAAAATTAATCTGTAAGCTAATACTTTGTGTATTTGGTCACAGGTGCCACTTGGGCAAGGAAGTGTTTTATCTCAAGTTGAAATAAATAAAATAATACTTTAGTTAATGACTTTCCTAATTTTACATTGGTACACATATCTGTTTTTAAAATATTTGCCTTGTATTTCTTGAATTATTTCTTTAAGTATTTTTTTACAAAATGCATTAAGTGGATAATTATTCTGATATGCATTTAAATGGGAACCAATCATCTATTATTACCTTAAAGAAAAACAAATTAGACCAAAGAAAGAAATACGGTTGTATAGAATTCTCCTCACCTGGACTTAGATATTTAGCTGGTAACATATCCCAGTCTATATAAAAAAAAAAATTAATGTTTATTTTTGAGAGGAAGCGAGAGAGGGAGAGTGTGTGTGTGGGGGGGGCGTGGGGGCAGAGAGAGAGGGACACACAGAATCCAAAGCAGCTCTAGTCTCAGAGCTGTCAGCACACTGACCAGGGGCTCGAACTGACGAACCGCAAAATTATCACCTGATCCAAAGTTAGATGTTTAACTGACTGAGCCACCCAGCAACCCCCCACCCCCCCGCCGGCCCTAGTGTATATAAATGAGAGCCCACTTTCGTAACTGGGGAAAAAATAAAACAGTATCATTTTACAAAGCATTTTTTGTAGCAGTGGGATTGTTTTATGTTTATGAAACTAAGACTGAAATATTCATCAGTAGTTCTCTCAGTGTGTCAGAAGTTCTAGAACTTATAGCCCACTTCCCTCCTCCCAATATCCTGGCATAAGAGAATTCAAAAGCTATTCTTAAATGCTGTGACTGTGTAATACTAAGAAAGAGAATTCTGAAAAATGGATAGACAGACATGTCTTTGGATTTTCTGGCTACTTAAATTCAGGTGCCCTCTAGGAAATGGTGACAGTGGGATTCTGTCTCGTGATCTGGTCTGTATTTATTGAGCATCTGCTCTATATGGGACCTAGCACAGATCCCGTGTGAAGTTATATAAAATAAACTAATACCCAGAAAGTCAGAAAACACTGATGGAAGTTTTCTTAATTTTCTTTAAAATTGTTTTCTGAAGACTGAAGTCTCTTGATCTTCTTCCTTTGTGAGTTCAGTTAATTTTATAGGAGAGGAAAATGAAATCTTTAAAAAGATCTATCTCTTTATGTATCCTGTACGATTTTTCATAATTCACACAAGCAGGTATCCTGTTTCTAGTTTCAATTTTTTTTTAATTTGAGAAGGGTTTAACAGTGTTTGATAAGCACCACTGGGCCTAAAGGGGTGTCACCTCTGCTGGGGGTAGGGAGCAGTGACTGGAACTGGAAATGGGAGATCCCGGTAAATCCCTGTGTGAGGCTCCTCATTCTAGGAAGATGTGGCCTTTGGTTGAGAGATGCCATTCACTGAGGTGAGCCTACAGATGGGTGCCAGATGCCTCCAGCTTCACTCTTCTCTTTATCTCCTGTATTTTTTTTTTTTTTTTAATAATTCTACTTCATTGGGTAAGATAACTTCACATGAGACCTATCCTTTTCACCTTCACGTGTACGATGGATTATTGACTGTGGGCACAGTGCTGTGCAGATCTGTAGAGCTTTTTCATCTTCACTGAAACTTCATGCCCAGTGACTGGTAACTCCCCATTTTGCTTTCCTTGCAGCCCCCAGTAGCCACCAGTCCAGTCTGAATCTATGAATTTGGCTGTTCTGGGTACCTGGTGGAAGTGGAATTATGCAGTCCTTGTCTTTCTGTATCTGGCCTTTTCACTTATGCATAACATCCTCAAGGCCCATCCATGTTGTTGTGTATTGTGTGCAGAATTTCCTTTTTTTTTTTTTTTTTCTTTCGTAAGGCTGAATAGCATTCCGCTCTATGTAGATACCACATTTTCCTTACCTGTTCACCTGCCAGTGGATATTTAGGTTTTTACCACATCTTTGCTATTGTGAATAGTGCTGAAATGAACATGGGAATACTACTAATTTCTCTTCAAAATCTTGATTTGAGGTTATTTTTGATAAATGCCCAGAAGCAGGATTAGTTGGGTCATGTGGTAATTCTATTTTTAGAATTTTGAGGAACTTCCATCTCATGTTTCATAACTTCTGCCCCATTTTGCATTCCCACCAACAATGTGCAAAGGTCCCAGTTTCTCCACATCCTTGCCAATACTTGTTGTCTTTAGTTTAAAAATTGGGGTGAGGTGGGTAGTTTCTTTTGGGTCACCAATGCATATTTCCCTTTTGAAGTATTCTTTAGAAATACTGCTTTTTTCCTCTGGTTGCTCTTCCATTAACTATAGAGTGTACTTCGTGAATAAATGATAAAGAGGTGATTTAGCCATCTTGTTTTTCAAGGATGAATATTTCTTACTGTGGTGATGAGCTTGCTAGTGATCCTTTTTTTCTATAGATCATTGCTTTCTTACAGAGTGTTCTTCGATCCCTATTTAACTGGATTGCTAGGTAGGGAAACCCTGTCATAGCTCATCGGGAGATAGTACATCGCAAGTGACCACATTTCTCACCTGCTTCTATGATTCATGATCAGGATGCTGAGATATTTAATTCCTCAGCTGTTAGAGAAAAAGAATAGAGAGCACAAATAAGAATTCTGGTCTATATTTCTAGTATTTCAGAATTCTAATTGATGAATATACAACTTTTCCCAAAGTACAGGTTGAGGCACTGGCCCTCATCAGAGTGTATTCTTAGCAGCAGCATTGGTGTCTCCTTTGAAAATCTATTGGCAGAAGGTGGAAGTTTTTAAGAAACTCATTTGCTACCTTATGTGAATAGATTAACACCACGACAGCCAGAGTGTCCTGGCTCTTCTCTTCTCAATTTAATTCTGAGATACAGTTTTTCTGGGTTAATGTCAGTGAGAATCCTGTGTTGATGGAAAAACGCCTCTTGTGTTATTACAAGTAGCTTTACCTTGCTTGAATCTCTCTTTGTTGCTTTTAAGCAGAAGATGATGTCTTAAAATTTTTTTTTTTGCGTAGAAGTTCTAAAAATACTTGAAATGTATTTTTAAGTATTTAAAAATCTTAAAAATTTAAGAAATCCCTCTTTGGAGAATGAAAGGAAAAATTTTATGGAGTTCATGTTCTGGATTTATCAACTAAAGTCTTCTCATTTAATAAATGGCATAAGAGTGCTAAGATTATTTTTTTAAGACATTTTGCCAACTCTTGATTAGACCATGAAAGTGAGACCATTCCAGTTGTCTGCCAGACAAAACTGACTTATTTACTAAAAACGTACTTTTGCATAAGTCTGGGAGTATTTGACATCAAGAAAATTTGACTTGATTCGTTACAAACCCAGGGTTTAAACAGTGAAATTGTGCTGGTAAGAAAGGATATAAGTCATTTCTACAGATCTACTGTGTGTGATGTTCTTCATGGGAAAGCATCACTTGATGGAATGGATTCCTGAGTTGGATGTTCTTTCCCATGGGAAATAGACATAAATATTGAGAATTACTAATGGTAATGGATTGCCTCTTGGCACTTATAGCTTGGAGCAAGAATTCAGACATATGTGTTTATATAAATGATTTAAGCTAATACAAATAAATATCCTTTGATATACACTGAGAACAGCTGCTCTTTTGCTCAGGTTGAGGAAAATACATTATTCATGAATACACGAATGTGGATTTAGTCATCTTAATCACTATCCTAAAACTCTGTATGTAGGAGGGTTTATAAATGATGTTCTTTTTCATTAGAAAGTTTAGGCAGCCTTTTGTTGTGTAGATTGAGGAATCTTAGTAAAATGAGATAAAATGTAAACTTCTGTCATCTTTTTAAAAAAGAAAATTCATAAAGTCTCCTTTTTGTTTCTTTTGTTTCCCCCTACAGGCTTGTGTCTCCAGAGCAGCCACCAAAGGCCAAGTTCCTGACCCTGGGGTCCAAATTCCGCTACAGCGGCCGCACCCAAGCCCAGACCCGCCAGGCAAGCACCCTCATTGACAGGCCAGCGCCACACTTTGAGCGTACCTCTAGCAAACGGGTCTCCAGGAGTCTAGATGGAGGTAAACACATTTGTGATAGTTTGTATTGCGTTAATCTTTCTCTGATCCAGTGGGATCAGAAAGTGTTGATCTAGTTAATGAGGTCCTCAGAAATGTCCTGGAAGGATAGCTATTTTCTCTGAGTAAATAAAATAATATTTCTTATATTCACAAGAAGAGTTTTATAGTGTTTTCAAGCTGTCATTCTGAACCTAATTTTCTTTGTACTGTCAGTGCACACAAATATTAAGAATCATCATGGGTAAGTTGTTGGACAAATACATGGTTACTGATCTGACTTAATTATGATGTGTTTTATGTGTCTTAATTTCTTGAACTTGTTAATTAATGGCGAAAGTGGAATTCGAAGGGTTTTGGTATGGTAACGTAAGAACCTTATTTAAAGGAACTTTAAAATATTCTAATTTTATGAGTTAAAAACTCTTACTAAAGCTTTCCAAACTTATTAGCATATGAGAAAGCAACCACCACTTCCAAGGATTAATTTAAATGTAGTGTTTTAACAAAAAAGAAAGGAAATACAGTATAATCGTTAGTTCTTTCAGCGAAGTGGGGGGAGGTTATGTATAAATTTGTATATTTTTTGTTAGAATTCTTATTAGCTACAGGTTTACAGTTTTATATATTTTATGTATGGAAATAAATTGACATTCCTTCCCTTCATGTATGTATTTTATTAACCTAATTTTGGGTAGTCAGTTTTCTATAAAAGAGCTGACAGAGACAGAGAGAGTCCCAAGCAGGCCCTGTGCTGCCAGCACAGAGCCCGATGTAGGGCTTGAACCCACGAACTGTGAGATCAAGACCCAAGCTGAAATCAAGAGATGGACGCTCAACTGACTGAGCCACCCAGGTGCCCCTTTTATGTTAGGATGAATGTTTTATAAAGAACTTCATTTTACTTTCTGCCTAGAAGAAACCAATTGATGTGGGTGACTTTCTCCCAGAAAGTAGTTTTCCAACATTTTTTGGTTGATTAATCTCAAAACCTATGTAAAAATAGTAATAGTAAATTTAAAATTTTGTTTTATTACTGGGGCGCCTGGGTGGCTCAGTCGGTTAAGCGTCCAACTTCGGCTCAGGTCATGATCTGGCGGTTTGTAAGTTCGAGCCCCACGTCAGGCCCTGTGTTGACAGCTCGGAGCCTGGAGCCTGCTTCAGATTCTGTGTCTCCCTCTCTCTCTACCCCTACCCCACTCTCTCTTTCTCTCTCTCTCTCTCTCAAAAATAAATAAACATTAAAAAGAAATGTGTTTTACTGCTGTTGATCATAGAAAACCTTTCTTGCTTATTACATTTTTCTGACATATAAACAAGAGCAACTTTTAAGTAGCTGAAACAGATCTGCTAATAGATAAAAATGCTTTTTCATATGTATACTTGCTAAGTTTTTTTTTAATCTAGTTGATCTAACAATGTCACATCAATTTCAGATATACATTTCAGATATACAATATAGTGATTCCCCACAAATGTAGCTACTATCTGTCACTATAGAAAGCTATTACAGTATCATTGACTGTATTTTGTATTCTGTACCTTTTATCACCATGACTTACTCATTGTATAACCGGAATCCTGTCTGTGTCTCCCACTCCCCTTCACCCTTTTTTCCCCATCCTCTGACCCACTTCTCTCTGGCAGCCATCCATTCTCAGAATTTATAGGTCTGATTCTAAAAATGCTCTCTCCTAAATGGATTGACACCCCTTGGCCTTGATCTACTTTTCCCAGAATAAACTTGGAGAACAGATCCAGGCAGACATACAGAGATACTTCCAAGGATTTGTTGGTGGGCATTTGTCTATGTAGTTATTCAATCTTGATTCTGGAGAATCTCCCATATAGTTTCAAGACTACAAATAGGCAAGGGGGTCATAAACTGTGGTTCAAATAACTATCTGTATTTCCAAATGTAGTGATTTAAATTTATTGAGATTTCGATGTGTGATAGCTGTCCGTGTGTCTTTTAGGTCGTCAACAACTGAACACTTTTTTTCAAGTAAATGTGACAAATGTTCCTGCTTGTGGAAGTATTTCACAAGCCTTGCCCCTTGCCACAGAGAATTTGTATAAGTGCTGAATAACCTATAATCAGTGTTGGTTAATGCCCTGAGAGAAGTCATTCCCCTTTCTGGAATGTTTCAGCCTTTGTTTTAAACTGTGAGACTTTATAACTCTTATATTGCAAATTTTAGAGTTAAGAAAGAGCAGTGAACCACTGTTTTGAGATCTATAAATGGTGCTCAAGGAAGCCCACCATCTTGTGTGAGCAGTTAGTGCAGAGGGTTATAGTAGGTCTGTATCTGAAAACAATGATTTGTACAAGTAAGAGCAGCAAACATGCACAGTGATCCATTATTTTTCCTTTTGTGTTTTGGACACTGTCATTCATCAGATGGGCAAGTGATCAAAAGGATTATTGTGTTATTGTGAAAAATAGAAGGCTTTTCATGCCAATACATGACGAGCCAGTGAACTATTTGGTTAGGGCTTTTGGTCTCCCCTTTTCCCTCCCAAAGCAAAGCTAGGCCGTAACCTGGTACTGAGCTTTCTTTTTGCCACCACTCCCCATCAGTACACCTTTTATCTGCTGTTGCTGACCTGTGTCGTATTTTCTTTTTCCTACTTAGTTTTTAAGTCAGGCTAGACTAGTTTAGGTACATAAATATTTCTCACTTGAAGTTTTGACAGATTGAAATAAATCGTCCAGTGATTACATACAAGCTAAAAATCAACATGATGTCTAAGGTCAAGCATTGAAATAAAACTCTAAAACTTTTTTAGAACAGTGTGATTCCGAGATTGGAAAATCAAGCCAAAAAGGAGACAAGTCAGTCATTTAAGAGAACAACCAAGATGCATGTGAGAGTGAGGGAGACAACGACTTCCTGAAAATGGGGAATATAATAAGCAGGACACTACCTTGGATTGGGTCATGGGAGAAGAAGGCCCATCTGGTGAAGAACCATTTGGGTTGAGACGTGAAGGATGAGGGGGAACTAGCCAGGAGTAGAGCAGTAAAGCATTCCAGGTAGCAGGAGCATCAGGGCTGAAGGTTATAAGATTAGGGAGAGCTTAATACAGTCCAGGAACAGAAGGAAGGCTAGTTGGAGCTTTAGTAAACGAGGGGAGAGATAGGTGGCAAACAGTCATGCAGGGCCTTGCAGGCCATGGAGAAGAATATGGTTTTTATTCTAGTGCTACTGAAGGATGTGTGTGTGCATTACATACATGTGTGTGCAGTTCTGCAAGCATGTAAGTGCACCGTGTTACTCCCTACCCCCGCCCCCCACCACATGATGTTACCTCTTTAAAAAAATCACTTGGTGCAATGTCGAGAATGATTGATAGGACAAGAGAGGAAGAGGCAGACTGGTTAGGAATACTCCAGGTGAGAGCACTAGTGATCTTGTCTTGGGTGATAGTAGGCCATTTAGCCATATGGCACCATAAGCTCAGTGCCTGGAGCCTACAGGCTCCTCAGGATTCTACAAGTGTTTGAGACCTAAAAAGTTATTTTGCTTCAAAATGCAAAAAACAACACAAACAACCCACCCCCCTGCATAGTGAAATTAATAAATTTTTATTTTTTTAATGTTTTAATTTATTTTGAGAGAGACCGTATGCAAGCACAGGAAGGGCAGAGAGAGCAGGAGAGAGAGAGAATCCCAAGCAGGCTCCGTGCTGTTAGCAAGGAGCCTGACACAGGGCTCATCCTATGAACCATGAGATCATGACCTGAGTTGAAATCATGAGTCGGATGCTTAACCAACTGAGCCACCCAGGCACCCTGAAATTAATGTCTTTAAAAGCATGCAAAATATTTTTCCAGTTTCATTATGTAACTTTCATATTCATTAAAATGTATGTATCATTACATCTAAAACCATTTCTAGGTCAGTTTCCCATTTTGCAACAATTTCTGAGTGTGTGTAATGGGTGCTTAGAAATCATAAGTTAAAAGAGTTACTCATAGCCTATATTTTCTGAGGGAAAATTACTGAAGTCTTTTGAAAAGTTAAAAAAAAGAAAATAATTATACTTAATGTAAGATTTGGTGTGGGCTTTCAAAAGTGTGAGTCCTTAAGGGCTGTCAAAGTCTTAAAAGTGACCTGGTTAGTAAAGTAGGAGGAGGGAGAACTGGCCACATTTAAATTCAGCTGGACTTGATGGTCGTAAGGGATAAAGGCAGAGACTTCAAGGTTTGTGGCTTGGGTAACTGGGTACAAGTAGAAGTGTGGTATCTGTGAAAAAGGCAAGGCTAGGGAAGGTGCAAGGTTTGGACAGGGCACATGAAGGGTGTGGGCCAAGACATTTCTTGTGATACACAGATTACAGGTGCTTGATGCTTCCCCAGTTCAATATGGTGGATCACACCCATTGCCCTCCGAGAGCTTGCAGCCTAAAGGCCTCATGTTTACTGCCCTTCTCTGGGGCATAGAACCAATGCAAACCTCACCATGTCAGTCAAGCACTTTTCATACAAGTGAAATAACCTCAGTGGGTGGGGTTTGGGGAAAAAGCTACAGATGGGTAGAGGCTTTGTCGCTGCTACTCACTTGCATTTGTTGAAATGTGATGCCGTCTTGGGTTGACCTGCCATATGGCAGAAATTTCAGCACAATATATGTCCCTGCTCATGTGCAGGAGGAATGAAGGAAAAGCACACGAGGGCCAGGTTTGCTGAGGCAGGGGGTTGGATTGGATTTATTGTAGGTCAAATTGAGGCACTCAGGAGGGAGGTTAGAAAAATGAAAACTATTAAAAATAAGCACAGAAGTTAATTTGTAAAATGGACTTTTGCTGTCTTGTCATAATTTTGAATGATACACAAATTAACGCTTCCTTTATGGAAGAATTCTGAAAACATATTTGAAGCAAATCATTTCAACCTCTAGATAATTGTTTGTTGCAATAAATAGATTTAGAAATAAGTTTAGGAAAGATCAAAGAGGCCTTACAGAATTAAAATATTCCTCACTTTGGGATTTTGACACAGTGCCCAGCTCTGTCTCACCTGGTCTTAGAGCTCCTCCTACTGGCCAATTCCATGATCAGACTCAAGCCTTCCAAAGTCTGATTGGAGAGCCTGGTGTAGTTTCATGGGTTAAAATTCAGAATATGTTTAGAATTTGGTAAAAATTTAAAAATGAATTTGATATGTTGGAATCTTCAGAGCTCAAGCAATGCTCCCGTTCCTGTTAATGTCTACGTGCTGCCTGTTCATCTGTGTAAGAGGGGGCAGTTCCATAAACTTTGAGCATTTCAGTGTCCTAAAGTATTCCAAATGATCTTTCTTTACTAGCTCCAGTTGGTGTTGTTGATGAAAGTCTTATGAAGGATTTTCCTGGCCCTGCTGGGGAGGTTTCAGCATATGGCCCCGGAGCTGTCAGCACCGCCATGGTACAGGATGGGGATGGCAGAAGGGACCTCAGGAGCCCGACTAAAGTCCCACATGTGCAATTCGTTGAAGGAAAGGTATGGTAAATTAGTAGAACATGTGATTTTAAATGTGTACTTAGACTAGAGGCTGTTACATTTGTTGTTTCAGAACTCAGGTATCGTTTAAAATTAGTCTATGTATGTTCTCTGCTGATAAAAGTTCCCCATTTTCAGGTACATGTAGGCTCCTGCTGGTCTGAACAGTCTCTCTAGCCTTTTTCTGATTGTTGTTCAAAGCAAAATATTTCAATGTAATTTATATTGGTGCAAGCAAGTAATTTAGTGGCCTAGTATTTGTGACTGTCTTCACAATCATCCTATTTAGTTAAATCCCTAAATTGTAAAAGCTGCGGTGATCTGAAATGTGTATTTGTTTGTAAATTTGAAAGCATAACCTGTGTTGGGTATTTTAATTATGTTGACTTGAATTTTTTTTTTGAAATGAACAAAGATGGTCTTTATGAAAAATGTTATTTTTCATTCATCTCTAGCTGATGATGAAGAAATTCTTAAGCAAAGGGTGACTGGTGAATAGTGAATGAGAGAATGGTGTGTTGGGGCACACTCCGTAGGGAGTGGAGAAGTAGCCTGTGTTGTGTTTTCAAATTTGTCACTATTTTATGATCCCTTCTTCCCTTGGGCACGTGAAGTCACTTAGAGGTTGATTTGAAGAGGCTTTGAGTTCATCAGATCTCTTTTCTGTATCTACACAAAGCAACTTTTTTATAGAGAACATTGGAAGTGAACACGAAAAGGAAATTCTGCTATCGATTTTATAATGCTTTCTAAATTTTAACTTTTGAAAATGTTAACGACCTGCAACATAAATGTATAAAGAACCTACTAGTAGCTGTCAGTGGCTCAGGAATTCCTGCGCTGACCACCTGTCTACATAGAGCAGGGTTCGGGGACCATGTGAGCCCTAATGCCCCCAAGGAGCACCGTGCCATCACGTCCCCCGAATACCTGTGTTAAAGTACTTGTGACTGTCATACCAAAAAAATTATTTGGTTGAAAGTCATTCAGTTAAAAATAACAAATTCTGACCAACAAAATATCCTTCAACCAATGTAAAGTTGTCAGAATCTTTTAGGATTATGCTAATGAGGCACCCAGGAGAGTGACTGCTTCCATCTGAAACCAAACAGCTCAGGGATTCAGAGTCTCAGTACCCTTTTGCCTACTTAATTTGATGCACGTAGTTATTTTTAAAAAGTTATTTTAAATTCCAAAGGAAATTCTGCAACAAATGACGAGGTGCGCTGGTCTTTTTGCCAGTGCTTTGAAGCATTGATTTAAATGCAACCAGATTTAAAAGTAAGAATGTTACTTGAGTTTCATTGGATCTCTTTGCAACCAGTCAGAGAATAATAATGAAATCGGTCTATACCTATAAATTTTATGTGATACAAGTAGTCCAGTTTTTCTCTTAAAAGTGGATCATGTAATTCATGTTCTAGCTGTGCTGTGTTGATAACAATCCCTAATTCAGAGTACAAGTTTTCACTAACTACCCATTTCTTCTTTTTCTCTCTTGCCTCTGTTTCTCCTTTGAACGTATCCGTTGTGTTCATTTCTCAATTCCATCATGGGTTTGCTCCTGAGAATAGCCTGTTTCCATATGCCCACCTTCACCACTCATTTGCTGTGTTTCATCTCTTTCCCCAAACCTGTTGCCAGTCCCCGAAATGGACTTGCTTTCAGACATTTCGGAGGAAGACCCCTTTGGGGAGGCCGACGAGGTCACACTCGACAGCTTAGAGCTCCCTTCCACAGGTGAACCGTCAGAGCAGGGGGACTGTGAAGTGCCCACCCTCGATTCTGTCTTGGCTCCTGTTGCAGCCCCCCCTCAGCCTGACTGTCCTCCCACCCGTGAGAAGCCTCTAAAAGAGGCTGACCACAGAGATTCTGAATTTGGGTACTTTTCCTTCAGGTTCTGCAAGTGCTTTCCGCCTAGCTTCCCCTCCCTTCTCGATGAAGACGGTTATCTTGCTTTCCCCAGCCTCCCCAAAGTCTGGGTCTCCTTCCTCCCCACTGATGTCCAGCACTACATTCCTATTACCTCCCCTTCATTCCTTCCTTCCCTCATCCTTATCTTTGGACTGCTTCTCTCTGCTTCTCAGTCAGTGCCTTTTTCTCTCACCTTTTCCCTTCCTCTGGCTCTGTCCCTCTGCTATCTGGAGGCTAAAGCCACTTCCTTTAATGTTTCTTATGACTGTGACGTGAATGACAAAACAGAGGAAGAGGAAGCAGTTGCTGGCACTCCTACATAAGCTTGAGTTTGTGGGGCCAACAAAACTACACCTCATTTTATGTCTTCATAATGTAGAGTGTAAACATGTGCATAAATTTCACCACCGATTACCCTCAAAGTAGTATGAGCCACACATTTTCACATACAGTGTTTTAGTGCATGAGAAATACATGTAAATAAGCACGTGCCCTCCACTGATTTCCATAGACCAGGTCCACATGTTCTAAGTTGAGAGCAAAGTTATGATAGGATGATTTTGTAAATATCTAGACCATGCTTGGTCTTTGTAAAAAATGTTTTAAATGTAAAAAAGAAGGAACCCTGTGTTCCCCTTAACAATCCATAATGGGGTCTGTTTGGTTTGCAGATATCAGTGCTGTTCCTTTAGGGTGGAAGCTGTTTTGATGTAGAACTTAGGACACAGTGGACATAACTGTCACTGATGTGTTTTAGTACAACTCCTTAGCATTATTTCTCTTTAGAAAGCCAAGCTTGTTCTTCTTGCATTTATGAGGATGTATCTGTAAGCTTTTACTCCTGACATTTATAGGCCTAATCTCAGAAATTCCCTGTCTCCCTATTATTGTACCGTTTGGGAACCAGATGAATTTCGGTTAGTTTTTGTTGTTGTGGTCATTGTTTTAACACTAAATCATGTAGTTCTATGAAAGGGTCAACTGTCAAGTATTTGTAAGGAAGATACTAGTTTCTTTTGAAGAAATACATATGAAGAATGAAACACAGCTCTTTGAAAATTTAGATGATTAGCCTTAAGGTTGGGCTTCTTAGCATCCTTTTATTTAAAATTAGGTGTCTGGGGGCGCCTGGGTGGCGCAGTCGGTTAAGCGTCCAACTTCAGCCAGGTCACGATCTCGCGGTCCGTGAGTTCGAGCCCCGCGTCGGGCTCTGGGCTGATGGCTCAGAGCCTGGAGCCTGTTTCCGATTCTGTGTCTCCCTCTCTCTCTGCCCCTCCCCCGTTCATGCTCTGTCTCTCTCTGTCCCAAAAATAAATAAATAAATAAATAAAAAAGTTAAAATATTAAAAAATAAATAAATAAATAAAATTAGGTGTCTGGTTTGAGGATTTTTATCCCTTTATAGGGCTACCACTGCACTACTAGGTTAGTACTAACATGTGCAGTATGTTTTTGTTTTGCTAAATGTGGTCTGAAGACTTAGTGTCTCATGTCCTGTGGGTACTGTCCACAGAGTAGACCACAGAAATTTAGAGCACACTTGAAGAAGACTGTAAAGGTAATGCTATGATTAGGCATAGTGGGAGAAACCACTATTCTTAAAGGTTACCTGAAGAATGCCACAGATTGGCATTGTAGAGAATTAAATATTGACGAAGGAATTGGGAGATGATCCTTAATAGGTTGTTGGGTAGCTCTGTCTTCTATTTCCCTTCGGATAAAAAGATCCTCTGGACTCCCTGCTTACCTCAAACATACTTGAATGGTTTGAAGAAAAGAAAAAAAAAACAAAACAGCATTTTGAACTCTCAGATTTGACACTATCATTCCAGTTAGGAAGAGAAGGAATATATATGATCCTGCTGTAATTAACATGTGAGGGTTAAACTGCTGTCTTTCGGTCTCTGAATCATTATTTTTGTTTCTTGCTATGCCTTTCCTTGAAGTCGGTAGTCATTTCTGTTTTTATTTATTTATTTAAATTTTTAAAATTTTATTTATTTAATACATTAATTTATGTATTGACATACAGTGTTCCATTAGTTTCAGGTGTATAACAATGATTTGACAGTTCTGTATGTTACTTAGTCCCCATCTGTCACCATATGACATTACTTGAGTATTATTGATGATATTCCCTATGCTGTGCTTTATCTCCATGAGTTAGATTCCATATGCTGTACTTTTTGTCTCCATGAGTTAGTTTAGATTTACAGGTTTTTGGTTTTTTTTTCCTTCTCTTGGGTCACTAGAGACTGAGAAGTGTCCAACATTAAAAAGTATTCTTATTTAAAGAATTTTATGAAAAGTGGCTATAAAATAGGAGTATTTTTAAGTACAGTTTTAACATGCAAGTAGCAAAATAAGCCAGTTTTCTTCCCAAGGAAAGAAATTTATGTTAAAGAACTCAATAACAGGGTGAATATTTGTCCCCGATATAAAGTGAAAACGAAATTTTTACATCATTATACTTTGCCCTCATCACTCGTTGCTCTAGACCTTTCTAATGAGGACAGATGGAATTATGCCATTTTTACACTCTCATATTTTCATTTCTGAGTAAAAACATTCAAAAGGAGCACATAATCTAGGGACTGAGAAAGAGTGAAGCTTCCATTTTCCATTCCATCTTTGCAAAAAGGCCTAGTTCCACCATTTGTGCAACAATGTAGGTGAAGAAAGACCAAAGTGGCTTAATGTTCTGCATCTTCTGAGGGCCAAACAGTAAAGGTTGGTAATCGGTTCACCATTTCAGTTCCAATACAGCTTCTGTGCACCAATGTAGAGTTGCTACGACTACCCCCACCCCCTTCTTTCTGGCCATTTGCTGTATGACTTTCAGGTGAAGAGGAAAGAAGAGAAGACACAGCTGGAGGAGGTGGATATTTATTCCCCCTGAATTAAATACCTGGTGGCTGCTGTGCACCATTATTATGGTGTGTGTGTGTGTGGGGTGGGGGGGGGTGTGATGCACTTCGGGGATGATCTGTGAGTTTTGCTTGTTGTGACTTTAGGTTCTTAAGATTTTTTATTCCACTTTTATGTTAATGTCTTGGACTAGCCAACTCTGGGTCATTTTTGGTGCTTGTCGACTGATACACTTACGTTTATTTGCCTTTTCCCCCTGTGTGTGATTTAATTTCACAGAAGAATTCCTTGAGAGTAGAAGGGGATAATATTTATGTCAGACATAGCAATTTAATGTTGGAGGTTTGTATAATTTAAGAAAACAACTCTGTCCTAATGGCTGCCAAGCTGCTGTGGACGGGAGGTCACGCACAGGCTGGCTGGCAACTTTCTTTAAGCACGGTGCATGGAATGCATGGGGGACACTTCAACTCGGGAGTGCATGTTACCAGTCCGATTTTGTTCCTTTAAAGTGGCTTAGGTACGAGTATATCTACGAGAAGTTCTCAAAGTGACAACTGGGAAAAAAAAGTTCTGTGTAATCGAATGAGTAAAATTTTTTATCTATTACTCTTACTGAAGTTCTGCAGGTAAATCTGTTCTCTCCCTAATGGGTTATCTCCGGGGTATAGAATCCCAAGTAACACCCCATCCTTAATATATATTCACCAGAACAGAAGTATTACATTTGAAAAATATGTTAATGGATTGTTTTGATTAAAAAGAGAGTGGGAAAGAAAGGGGGGGCAAAAAAAAGAAAACCCAGGCAACCAATTAGGTATGTAAAATATATTCCCCGTGTCACACGAGAACGTGTTTCTGTTTTCCCCCTTATTTTATGGTAGTAAAATGGCGACGTATTCATTTGGAGAACTGCAATTCTCAGTAATCTGACTAATCTGGTTGCTTTTGGCAGCTTTGATAACTATTGGAAATGTGTTTTGCCTAACTTACTAAAATGCTCTGAACTGTAATATGTAACATTGCTTTGAACAAATGCAAGAAATGTGCCTGATCTCAAGCCACAGTCATTTTCCCATGCCATGCAAAGAGTTTTAGATGATCATGAGTTTTTGCAAATGGCTACAGAAGCTCGTAGATGAGCTGTGATGCTTGTGCATGAATGTGGACTATCTAATGTTATCAGATGCATGACCTGTTCCTCTGGGAGTGCGATGAAAGCTATAATCCATGGGCGGCCCTGTGATTTTGAAATGTAAGAAAACATTTAAAATTCACTTAACACTGTTTCCTGGATGCTAGTTACCTTTTGTTCCCACAAATACAGTTTATCGGGGCCAACCTAAAACTTCCCACCAATACCATTTGTCAGGGCCTGCTCCAGTGCAAATTGACCTGGCAGTTTTTCTTGTAACTCTTTCTGAATAAGGACCATTTGGTATGTGGGGTGACTGGGCCTCACAATTGTGCTTGGCAAGCACATGAAACCGTATGGGAGACTCACTCTTATAGAGAGGCTGAACAGAAGCAGCCTTTGGAAGCCATTATTTTTATTCCTTAACTGTTAAAAGCCATTGCTAGAATTTCCTGGAAAAAGTCAACCCTTGGTTTTCTCTTTCTCTCTCTCTCTCTCTTTTTTTTTTTTTTTTTTTTGATGATCTTGGTCTGGCTTTCCCCTCAAGCCAAATGTGCTTCTGAGTACCTTTCTCTATTTTTTACTTGGTTTACTATGTTCACAGAATGCAGCTGTAGTGATAGCCTTCATGAGACAGGTAAATTTGCAGGAACAAAGTCATAGGCTGCGTTTTAAGTCCAATTTTTAGGAAGAAGGTCATTAGCCATTTTGAGTACCAGTAGTTCTATGACATCCTTCTGATAATGTTAATAATTATTTCTTTAAAAATTCTAAACAGAGAAGAAATTAGAACCTTTTAAAATGTGAACCATAAAAAAATTACACATTGGCTTTATTTTCCAATTTTGATGAACTCCTTATATTCATAGGTGATAATATGGCTTTTGAGACTTGGCATTTTTCTTGCTTTACTATGTTTTTTTAATCATAAATTTGCTCTGTCTTATTTTTTGGTTTTTTTATTTTTGTCCTGCTGGGTTTTTCTTTTTCTTTTTCTTCTTTTTTTTCCTTTTGGATTTCTGCCCTTTATTACGTTACATATTGCTAGGACCTCGATAAGGCCCAGGAGGACATACTGAGACATCAGGCTAGCATTAGTGAACTCAAGCGCAATTTTATGGAATCCACACCTGAGCCGCGCCCTAATGAATGGGAAAAACGACGTATCACACCTCTGTCCCTACAGACACAAGGGGTATGTCACTAGCTCTTTGTTGGCTATATGTCTCATTCCAGCTCTTCAGTAGAACTCAGGTTGCTGATATACTATGTTGATTCTCAGGAAGTTAGAAAATGTTCTTTTTTTTTTTTTTTTTAATGTAATTGCTAACAACTTTTTAAATACTAAATATTAACAATGTAATACTTATTGACTTCGTTCTTAGTACATTGTATGATTTTTAAAATTTTTTTTGAAAGTTGCAAAGTACTTTCACTATTTTTACTCAAGTAAATTAGTAGTAATGACATGTCATATTGGTGACTTAGAAACTGGCATTACTATGTTGCCTTAAGGTTTTTTGTTATGAACGACTGAAATAAGAGTTTACTAAACAATAATTAATCATTAAAGGGGTGTAGGAATATAGATCATATTTAGAATGTTACAAGGTATTTACTGTGAGGATAAAGTGTTAAACTTAGCTCTGAAAGCTGATGAGCTCTGTTGAAAGTTTGCAAAATGTTAATACGATTTAGTACTGAAGCTTCTTAGTAATGAAATGTAGACTAGTATTTTAAAAGGATTTTCAACCGTAACGTCTCTCCACACCCATTCTTTTTCTTTCCGTGGTTTGTCTCCCCACCACCAATATAAGTATTGCCTTTACAATACAGTCTCAATTTATTTCTCCATTCGTTTTTATCTACATCTCTTATTTTCTAATGCTCCAAAATCTGTTACCAACGAAAAACTTTCATGGACTCATTTATCATGTTTGAGGAAATACTGATTATACTATTTTAAATATGCTATTTTAAAAAGTCGTATAAAGGTGTTAGCTGACAATTTCATCTTTCCCCCTTTCCTTACAGCCCTCTCTTCTCCTTAATTCATCATCTATCTAGTCTGGCTTGAATTTTACCCAATGTGTATGCATTTGCGTTAGTCTCATGCTATTTTTATTCACTTTTTCTTAAGAAGGCAAAGCTGTTAGTTGCTTTAAATTTCCAAGTTTGTGACCATGACAGGAAACTAGTTCTACAAGAGCAGAAGCAGAAACCATTGCTGAACTGAAAAAACAAAAAAACAAAAAAAAAACTTAGGGCAACAGTAAGATTGAAAACACCAGAGGCTCATCAAGTTGTATATACAACAACTTAAATTGTTATTTTCAGATTTCCTGGAGCTATTAGTGCCCATGTGTCAGCAGTCAGCTCTAGAGTGTTGTGTTTTCTGGAGAAATTGTGTCTGATGACATGCTAAGGTTTTGTCCCCCGTTATGTGCCGCTTCATCTGGTTTGTCCTGCTGAGCCATACGGTTGTTTTATGTCTGTGTTGCTATAGATGTAATGTACTTGTCTTATCTGTTGATTATGTCTATTGTTTAAAACAATAGAGCAAAGGAGACCATCTTTTCAAGGATATTTTATCCGTGAAGGAGAAGCATCAGAGAGCGGCAACACGGACAGTTGAAGAAAAAGTCCAGGAGGCAGACAAGGTGTTCACCTTGCATCCTTGGATCTCCGCTTGCTTTTTCCCCTTTTCCTCGTACTTCTGTCCACGGCCATGGGATACTCCTTTTTTCTGATGTATCAACCGAAAATGTTTTTGAAAAAAAATTTTCAAGCATTCAAAAAATTTCATTTCTGTGGGTAGAAAGAGGGGATCACTAGTGAGAAAAAGCGCCCTGCAGGAGTACTTTATTTGGACATTCCACAACTTAAAAGGCAGACATATCAACCAGTTTGGGTGGTAGATGACCCCTGATTTTGATGTATGTGGCTGACAGTTGGGAAACCATGATCTCGTGTGAAAATGCACCGTTAGTACAACACTTGTGCACGCTGCGGTGGTGTTAAACTAACACATTACGTGTGAGGTAGGTTACTGTTTTACTAACAACACTTGGAAGCCTTGTGGATTTTCATTTTTAAGCTTTTTAACGGGAGAAAAGATTTGGTGTCTTTGGTGCAGCCCCTCTGATCTCTGCGCTCCCTACATATATGAAATATCTGATACTACTTAAGGAAGTTAGCTTTCCATTGCTTTTACATTCTTAATCTTCTGTTTCTACTAATTTCGCTTAGCTGGCTGGCCAGCTTGCTCCTTGCTGGGAATGTAGTGCTTAGAGTCCAGTGGGGGAGATAGGAGATCTGTTAATTAGGAATTAGAAACTCTAGGGTACTAAGAAATGAGTGTTAAGAAGATGAAATACAGTGCTGTGTTACAAGGTGATGGGAAGGCTGCTTTGCTCTTGTGCTCAGGAAGAGATGGCATTTGAGTTGAGACCTTAACAATGAGAAGGGGACAGACGTGTGAAGATTCTTTTCATGTGTAAAGAAGAACAAACGCAATAGCCCCCAGACAGGAACTAGTTTAAGGAACTGAAAGGCCAAAGGCCAAGGGCTTAGGAAAAGTCAGGTCAGAAGGTCACTCTGGATCTTAAGGACCACGCTGCCAATTTGGAATTCGAGTAGGAGTGATGGGAAGTCACTGGAGAGCTTTGGGCTGGGCAATAACCTAGTCCCACTTGGGGGACAGAGATCTCTCTGGTGCTGGATGAGGAATGGGGTCGTAGGTGGGTGTGAGTGAGAGCAGAAATCAGCGAAAAGGAAAATGTGTTCCTGTTCCACAAAGTCTGATTTTGTTAATCAGTAGACCGTAGCATTCATCAGGACATACAGTGGGAGGAGGCAAAATAAATGGAAAATGAAGTCTTGCCCTAAAGGCATTGGAGGTGTAGCTGAGATGAAATATTTCCAGAGCACTGCAAATGAGAAAGATAATGTCATAAAGCTAAACCAAGTGGCATATTTATATACTTGAAAGGTTAACCTGAAATCCAAAGCCTGTCAGACTCTTCATGTAAAAATGACTTTAATATCATATGCTGTGAAATATTACATAGTTTTGAAAATTTATCCTGCAGAAGCGAGTCAGATGGCACCATCTGATCAACTTAAAATGATGTCCTTTGTACTTTTGGCAGTAGGAAACATTGGGATTTGGGTGAAGATGTTTAAAATTACTGTTTTCCTGGCTGTCATGGTTTTAGTATTGTACAATAGAAACCATGTACAATAGAAATCATTCACTAATTGTTGTAGAACTTACATTAAAATGATCTTACGTGAAATTTCAATCTGGAATTGACCCTCTTCCACTCCCAAATGGTTTATTTATACTTGAAGTGTGTTTTTTTTTTTCTTTTTTCCTCTCTAGCATGTGCAGGAAAATATATTCTTATTTGACATGTACGTGGATGGTTGTAACTACAGTCATCCATCCACCCAACATTTATTGGCCACTTACATTGTAACCCCCATCCCCCACCAATAACATTTCACTACCATTAGTTGAAAGTGTGTGAGCAGTTAAGTGTACTGGAGTGTTTGGACTTTTAACAGAATATCTTTTCAATTTGTCTTTGCAACATCTTCATTTTGCTACTGATTTTGTAGGGTTTCTTGATTGTCTTTAAATTGTAATCCTTAATGGTGTGAAATAAAAAGTTATGCAGAAGAGCCTTAATTTGACCAAATTTTCTAAATTTCTAGAATATGGATTTTAGAGATGAAAATAAAAACAGTTCTTGTCTAAAAATAAATACAGCAAGCTTTCAAAATGACTTCAATTTGAATATGATTTTGGGAGAAAGCTGGAAACCAAATCGCTTAATGTAATACATTTGCATTTAGTAAATAACGATTATATATCCTCTTCTGTAAGAATTATATGCTTGTATAAAAAATTCTCATGAGTCCAGTAGAGATTCCATAGACTGTAGTTTTAAGGTACTTATGAAGATATTTTATTGAATAATTAAATGCATGGCACTTATTTGAACTCCCCAGTGCTCTCTTACTGGTAAGGACACTCTCTACCCACCTGACCCAGAGGGATGGTGTAATTACGGAGATTGTAATTAAGCTGAATTAACCTAGAAGATGTTTTTTCTCTCCTGAATATTGCAAGTGCTTCTGCACCACACCCACCTCATGTCAGTGTCCCTACTCCTCACCCTTCTTAGTGTACTGTTTCAAGGGGCATCTCAGAAATGCCATTCATTCATTCATTCATTCATTCATTCATCTTTAAGCTCTCGGAGCACTCAGGTTTTTGAGGAAGCATTCTTACACAATTTTGACGTTCGCTTTATGGTGACTCTTTACTGTTGGCATTACAGGTACCCGGGACAGTCCCAGGCTTTCCTGTTGTGCCCTCACACAGGTTAGGGACTCCTGTTTAAGGACCACAGTGTGAACATTAAATGTGCCTTTGTGGTTTTTCAGGGACAGGTGATTTTCACGTCACTCCCTTGAATTTCCGCCTCTGAGTCTGTCTTCCTGTTGAGAATTTTTTTCTTTACCTGGTTCTTGCTGAACAAAGCAAAGCACTGTTTCTTCATTCCATGGCATATTTAGCGTGTCTAGGGATTTCCATGGGTTGCTGTCAGAGCACACGTTGTACAGACCGTTCATATGGTACATCACCCTGGGGGAGCTAGCGTGGGCAGGGAAGGCCGTGCACAAGACGGAATGTCAAGTGGACCTCAGAGAGATGACAAAATTAGCAGGGCCCAGTGTGCCCAGGGAGGCAGGAGGGTGGGGGTCATTCAAGCTCTTACACAGGAATTCGTGTTGCAAGAGTAGGGGCCAGTGAGGAGACCGTTCTGTGCAGAAAGAGGCTGACGCCGAGTAGCTACTTCAGGAATACGTGAAAGTGTTCGGTGTGTGGGTAGATCGGTTGTGCTCAGTTTGTAAATAAAGCTTCAGTGATAAACCAAGGCATTTGAGCTGGTTCCCGTAGGTTAGAGCTATCAGAATCTCAGAGTGGAAAGCTGGCATTTAGGCAAAACGCCAACATATGCCTTCTGGAATCTCGCAGAACCCTCGCCTTTCTTTCAGTTTGTGCTGTTCTGTGATTCTTTCTTGTGTAACCTTTCCTTTCTTTCAATAGGTCACTGCTGTCTGTTCTGACTTATTGTTAATTCTTTGCTCTTCCTTTTCTGACCTCTCTAGAGCCTAGAAGAGGAGATAATGTCAATTTTGTTTAGTGAAAAGGGCTTTTCTGGTAGCATGAAAGCCACCTTCACCTCAGCCACCACTTGGACAGCAGAGGGCACTGTTGTGAGCTCTAATGCGCCTTCTGAAAAGCTTTCCTCCTCGCCCTTCTCACGGTTGCCAGAGGTGCATTTTACTTTGTTTCCCCTGTTTTCGAAAGCCACATATGAAAAGTGATTTTTATTTTTTGAATATTTAGGAACCCCTCTCTCCGGTGCTTTCATTGGTAAAATTAACTCTTCCTGGGAGAAACATTCAAGAAATAATGACTGAATTTGGACATGTGGGAAAACTGTACAGATTGGATGTTTCTCCTGCGGCTTTTGGTTCCCTGCCCACCCCCAAAATCTGCCTAAATTCAGAGAATCCTTTAAAACCACTAAGGAACAGAGTCTGAGTTGTTTTGTGAAAGGAAACCCTCAATCTAGTAGAAGCTAAGTATGTTCTGCAGAAAAGTTTTTAAAGCCTAAATGTCTTTCAGGCATCTTCTGATGGCTGATTATTTTTTACCATTCTGCTTATGTCCACAAATATGAAACGTTTGCCATTCTCAGTGAAATAATTATTTTCATTTTTTGGAATGACCCTAAGAGATTCCCTGAACTTGGGCAGAACTCATCTGGCTGTCTGGGGTTAAATAATAATAATTTACTGACCTGGCATCACAATAATGGAATGTCTGCTTTAGAAATGTTCTGATCACTGGATATCTTTACTGATAAAGAAGTTTATAGTTACAGTTAAATGTTATTTATCAAAAGAGTTTCAGAGAGTTCCAGTTTAATATCTGAAACCTCTGGGTTTTCCATAAAGCTGGGAGGATATCTTTTTTTATCTGTCAGTAACATAATTTTTACATGGCACTAATTTGGGGCAGTGAAAACATGTCCTTACTATGCATCTAAGAATAACAGCACGGATCAGAGAGAGTGAGTATATCCTGATAGGTGCTGTCAGAAGTGTGCCTTTTTAGGGCCTTTTGCTCATGGTTGTTGTCCACATCCCTGGTGCAGATAAATGTGGGATGCTTCTGTCTGTTCTAGGAAACGGCTCCAACCCAAGTAGTACCTTGGTAGCTTCGGAACGGGGTTCACATCTGCCCCGATGGTCCAGAGGCGCACTGCCCTGCTCCATTCAGCGTGGAGATACCATCTCAATAAGCAGGGCTACTGTCTCTAGCAAAATTACTTTTAAGTTAGATCACAGGCTATCATGTCACCTGAATGTTAAAAAGCCTAGCCAGGCTTCATTTTTGCCCATGCAGAGTAGCTGTCACCACCCTCCCCCACCCCCCGTTTTAAAATAAGTTTAAGGAAAATCGTAAGCTTTGAAAACTCCTTTGTAAGAGTTTCTACACTGGTGATTATAGACCTTTATATCACTAATGTATTTGGTCAACAGGCACTTATTAAACATTTAGGTACTGTACTACTTAATTAGAGTAAATTTACTCCCAAGAGGTAGATGTCTGCAGGGGACAGGAATACATATCTCCGATAATAAACTTGGTTCATTTTGGTTTCCAAAGATGCTAGTTGGAGGAGTTGAATTCTAAGAAAACATTTGGAGCCATCATTGACATCCACCCTAATGTTAAAATATCCCTTTTGCTAATCTATAATGTAGTTGGGGAGGTTAATAACCATTTCTGAAATGACAACATTTTTATGTTAATAGCTATGTGAGACCCACTATAATTTTGCCCATTATAGCTGTTTTTTAAAGGAGCCAGCAAAAAATAAAGGTGCCGTCTCATTAGTGCTATATTCATTTAGGAATCAGGGTTTCAGGCCAGGCTTTATAGTCAGATTAAAGTCAAAACTGTTTATTGAACAGGTTTTAGAAGTTTCACAATTTCCACTTTAAAATAATCAGTGGGCTTTGGTACAATTCCGTTTTCCTCTCTACCTTTTCGACTAAATAAGTAGAGCTTACAGGTATAACCATAATAAAAAGCATTTTACTTCTTTGGGAGGATGCTGGCAATTTTGTGCTTTCGTTTCCTTTCGTAAGCTTTTTGCATTTGTGTGGATTGTCCTTCATGTGACCTTGAGCAAAGGTTTTTGTAGCTGTCGATTCTCGCTGTTCTGTCCTCGCGGTGTCAGATGTTTGTTTTGGTGGGTGTTGCGGTGTAAAACTTTATTGATTTGTGTCCTCGGTTGCTTTTTGTTCCGCAGAAACGCGCTCCCGAGTCAGAAGGGCCTTGCACTGGAGCCAGTGATGCTGCTAAGGTTCTCCCCTTTTCCATGTTAACACCATTGCCCGATGTTTCCGACTCCCCTCACGTTCTCCCCGCTTCCCTTTCAGTCAGCCATCATAATCATCTTTTGTTTCTCTCCATGCCATGAACCTACCATCAGCTAACTTTGGTTTCCGTCGTGCTTATTTATTCATATATTTTTGTTTCCCCTCATCCGTTTTTTTTTTCCCCGTACAGAGTTCACATGAGACTCTGAATGTAGTGGAGGAGAAGCAGCAGGCAGAGGTTGGGAAAGACGAAAGAGTAATCACAGAAGAAATGAACGGTAAAGAGCTATCACCTGGGAGTGGTCCTGGGGAGACCCGTAAGGTGGAGCCTCTGACGCAGAAAGACTCCACCTCCCTGTCTTCTGAGAGCAGCAGCGGCAGCGAGAGCGAGGAGGAGGAAGACGTGGGCGAGTACCGGCCCCACCACCGTGTGACCCAGGGCACCATAAGGGAAGAGCAGGAGGAGTATGACGAAGAGGTGGAGGAAGAAGCCGGCCGAGCAGCCAAGGTAGTAGAGAGGGAGGAAGCAGTGCCAGAAGCCAGCCCAGGCAGACAAGCAGGTGCCAGTGTAAGCGCAGTAGAAACAGTGATCCGGGAGAAGGTAGTGGCCCCAAAGCTATCTGCAGAGAAGAGTGTAAACGAAGGCGCTATTAAGCAAGACATGAGCGAAGAAACAGAGGACGAGCAGCATAAAGTTAACGGAGAGGTGTCTCATGTTGACATTGATGTGTTGCCACAAATTATTTGTTGTTCCGAGGTAAATGGGAGACCCCGAGCGGGGAGCTAAACTCTAGAGCTGTTTCTCAGGTGGAGACCACCTGCCTTCCTCCTTCTCCTGCCCTCCCAATCCTCCTCCGGCTGTTTTCAGCGAGATTCCGGGCTTTGTCTCTCCTGGGAGGACGGGGGAAAGCACTGCTTTGTTCATTCTCTGCCAGCTCGGTTCGTGGTTTCTGGCTTCTTTACTGCACCTGGACGCACCTGACACAGTAAAACTTGCCTCCAACGACCACACCATTCCCCCCCCCCGCCAACCCCCTTCTCGTTCCACATTTAAATTTTTCTTTGCATGTTTTGGATGTTTTCAACTGTTTGTCTTTAGTTGCACTGCTTCCTCGTGCTAAATGCCTTTTTCGTTGGTTTAATGAGAAAATTGTATACGTATCGTTGACAAACGGTCGGTGTGAGTGTGTGCGCGGCTGTTGTCATGATTGGGTTTGGCCTTCTGGCTCGTTCTCCCTTCAACTTTAGATTTTTAGCGATGGCAGCTGGTTCTGATTACCATGGTGCTCTTAGTTCAGCATCCGGCAGTGATGAAAAAACATTTCTCGAATACTGCTGTGATTGCTGGTTTTAGATTCCTGGGATTGTGTGGATCGGTGAAGAGCATTTTCTTTCCTTGTGGGCAGCCAGAGGCTAGATTGTTCGAGAGGAGGATCCTCTCCTCATTCTGTCCTGTCCTCCATTCTGGATGATTTGCAGGTTGATCATCTGTTTTATCGATTATCCACATTGGATAGGAGTCTTTAACATTTTCTCTTCAAGAAAGAGAACTTTCCACACTCCTGGTCACTCCTGGTAGATTAAGTCTTGGTCATGAGGTACAGTGTCTCTGAATTGAGAGTCGAAGTTACACTGAGGGAAGGTTTGCGTCCATGAGACTTTCTCGATTCTAAAATTAAATTCCCATGATGTAGGCATTATCCATATTTGCTTTCTCTGATGGGCTGGAAAATAGTGAAGTGACTTTGTCTTGAAATAATTAATTGGATTTTTACTACGTTACTTGTCAACCTCCTGTTTCACTTCAGAGAAGACATTTCAAGAGCCTTCAAACACTCTTATTATTTTCTGCATTTAATAGACGGTTGTTCCTCTTTAAATTATTACATCTGGGAATTTTCTCTCAGAAAAAGAACTGTAGTATTTTGGTAGTAGTATGGTCTGGTGTTGTATTATACGTGCCCTGCAGACTACAATGCTAACAGACCGTGACCCTGTTCTTTAATGTTTTAATTGTTCAGAGCCTTAATGCCATGTTGGCGGAGTAACTCCAGATATAATGTCTTAACTTATGTAACACAGAAGAAGCACTGCGAGTTTTAGACAACTGTGATTAAAAAAAATCATACCTGAAGATATTCTTTCCGAAAGTGGAGTATCTTTGTCAGTAGAAGAGTCCTTTTGGGGGGAAGGGGCAACTCTTCATCTCCCTAACTGATGTGGCCATTAAAGACAGCCTTCACATAAACCATGTGGTTCTTTAAAACGCAGTAAAAATTGAGACCGGTCACTTCACATAGTTCATTCCATTTTGCTTTCTTTTCCATTTTATGGTAACTTGCCCCAGAGCTAAAGTATATATTCCATGCCACATTTGACATGTAATTGGGACCATGGTAACTTGAAGTGTACCATAATTTAGGGAGCCATTATGTTAGCTTATTCTTCATATATATATATATATATATATATATATATATATATATATATATAAATATAAAGAATACACACACACGCATGCATCTACTACGATGTTTGAAGGAAAGTGTCTTTCTTTTGTATCTTTTGTTTACCTATACTCTTGTGCATGAGTGCGTGTTTGGATATTTTTTTCCAATTATTTTTGAAGGCTCCATTAAACACTTTTACTTCATTACCTCTAGAATTTACTTTTCCCTTCCTTTCCACCTCAGCCACCAGTGGTAAAAACAGAGATGGTAACAATTTCTGATGCCTCACAAAGGACAGAAATCTCCACCAAGGAAGTCCCTATTGTCCAAACTGAGACCAAAACCATCACATATGAGTCTCCACAGGTACAAAAACTCTAGATTTGGACTCTTTGACTTCTTTTCCTTTGTTTCTGTTTTCATTTGTCTTCCAGTTTACGTGTTTCTGACTTCAATGTAGCTTTCTGTATCCCCGGCTCGTAACTGTGCTTCAACTACCTAACTTGCTATATATTGCTTCTTAGATTGAGACCGAGAGCTGTAGTCACCAATGTAGATCATTATTGGTGATCCAGTAATTACAGGGGGAAGCATCCACACGATTATTTTAGGACAGGCAGTACCTGTCTTGTTCATATTATTATAAGTCATTTTGGGAGTCTTAACAAAGTTTATTGGATCTGATATAATTTGTGGATTGGTAGAAGTTAGGTCTCCCCCCCCCCCCCCGTGAAGATGGATCCAGTCATCCCATTCCTGCTTGCCAAGTCCACATACACATCTGAGCTTCTCCTTCACATGGGGTTATTTTCTGAAGACATGTTGTTGATCTGTAAATATGATGCTCTGTGTCCAAATAATTACCAGACTTGT
The DNA here is from genome assembly GCF_028749965.1 of Puma concolor. Classification (NCBI taxonomy): domain Eukaryota; kingdom Metazoa; phylum Chordata; class Mammalia; order Carnivora; family Felidae; genus Puma; species Puma concolor. The sequence continues at coordinate 120,083,525 of NC_141671.1, read as the reverse complement.
GTTTTTAATTTTAGGTAGCGATTTAGAAATTGATTCTGTAAAGACTTGAAATAAGCATTAAGATGTCTAACCACAATGGTAACAAAAAAGGGGAAAGTGTTCATCATATCAGAATGGAACTGTTTCTAAATTTGTACAACTACGTTCTTGACTGAGAAATTCGGTGTCCTTTGGTCGGATTGTACCATGGGGGAGGAGGGCAGGTTATGGCCCTCTCTCAAAATATTTTTTGAAAGGTTTAATTTGAGTGTGTTTAAATATTCCTCAAAATTATTTTTATATCTGTTATCCACATATGTGCATAGGTCCATATAAGCAAAAACAGGTTTCTTATGAATGGGTGCGGTAGGAGAGCATGTACTTGTGTGTCTGTAGTATAGTGAGAGGCCTAGTAAATACAGGTGCATGACCCAAGTGTGAGAGAAATTTTCCCATAACTTAGAAAGGCTCTGGGCTTTCTGGTTATTTCCTTGTGTCAGTGTCAGGAAGGGAGACCAGAATGGTGGTCATCACATATACTCATAGGCTATTCATTTGTTTCATATTTTTCCTGGTAAACTCTAGAACTTTCTACCATTTTTAGTATCAAAGGAAACAAGTTAAAACCTATTTAGATATATGCAGGGGATTTATATATGATATAAATAGAGAACATGCATGCATATGTGTTAAAATATACATACCCCTATATATGCTCATAACAAACGATTACAGGAACAATGTCATTTAGAACAATCTACTAGAGATAAGCAAATAACCAAATCACGTAGGTTTAGTCTATCCCAGTCAGGTTCTGTTGCTTCTTAAATAAGAAAACGTTTATCTGTTTTTACCTGCCTGTGCTTAAAAAACAATGAACTCAGCACTTCTGGTCACTGTGGAAACTTCTCTGTCTGGTTCTCTAGTTTCTTTTTCTGTCTTCTGCAAAAGGCCTTCAGTCAAATTCTCTCCTGATTCCCTTGTAGCTTTCAGCCCCATTTTCTATGTGATTCTTCCTTTTTCTCCCTCCCAGGGTTTTGCTTCTCCACGTGCGTTTAGCCTTTGCGTTTACTCTCTTTGAATGCCAGCCAACCTCCTGCTCAGTAAATCTACAAAATGTGACAGATAACATTTCCTGCTGATCTGGAAGATTTCAAAAGATGCACATTCGATGGGCGAGGGGGGAAGCTCTTCTCTGACGACATAATGGAAATTAAGTGTTACTTTATATTTTTCCCCCTAACTGTCCAAAGATTGATGGCGGGGCTGGTGGTGACTCGGGGACGTTACTGACGGCACAGACCATCACATCTGAGTCCGTGTCGACGACGACGACAACACACATCACCAAGGTAAAGCAGCCCGTGGTGGTACATTGCAAACAGGATCTTTTCTGAATTGTTTCTTTGTTCCCATACACACTTCACAATAATACGCAGACAGTGCCAGTGGAGTAAAAATGCTTGGATTTAAAGTATCTGAGAAATTGGGCTCCACTGACAAATGTAGTTCTGTAAAGTACAAGGAGGTAAAAATATGTCCTGAATAACTATACATGAGACAGCTACAGGAGCAGAGAGAGAATGTGGTCCAAGTGGAGGCGTACGTTTGACAAGTACAAATCAACCCTCCTGACTGAAGCAAGTGAATGAATACCCGTCATTCAAAATGTTCAGCAAGTTGTTCAAGTAATCGAATCTTCCCCTCATTGATTTAAGATGCTCCTACCGTGGCTAGGGAGCATTTTGCCAGATCATTCTCTCAGTCTCTAACACCAGATGACCAATGATTCTTAAAGTCTGGCTCCAGACTAGCAGCAGCTGTCATTCCTGTGTGAATCCCGTGGCCCCACTCCAGATCTGCAGAAACCCTGGCGGTGGCTGTAGGAGCCCTCCAGGTGATTGTGATGCGTGCTGCCGTCCTCCGATTTCTAGCTCCAGCGTGATTTTCCCATGTTTCCCTATGCTCCTACCTCTCATGTTTCATTAGTGCTTGAAGGTTTTAAATGTATCTTTTATGCCTATCTCACCCTGTGTTTCAACCAGAAACTTTGTAAATTGAAAAACGCCACATAAACGCAAGGTGGTACTGATGCTCATTTTCAAGTGTATCCAGGGGCACCTCGGTGGCTCAGTCGGTTAAACGTCTGACTCTTGATTCCGACTCAGGTGATGATCTCACGGTTTGTGAGTTTGAGCCCCATGTTGGGCTCTGGGCTGACAGTGCAGAGCCTCCTTGGGATTTTCTCTCTCTCTCCCTCAAAATAAGCTTAAAAAAAAAAAAGTATCCAGTTATCAAGGCTACTGATTACCTTGGTTCTTACATTAAAGTGCTATGACTTGTGACTTAGCGTATAACTTAACAGAGTTGCAGAGGTTGGGTGTGTGCTTTCTCAGGACTGTGCGGTATTTGTTCATAGTTCAGCGTCACAGCCACGTGATCTGTTCAGCCTCTATCGTGTCCCAGGCTGTGCTAGCTTGTTCCAAGCCAGTCACTCTGTGGCAGTTCACACAGGACCCTGCCCCATGTCCATTCGCACAGACTTTGTTAGCAGACACAGCCACATGCAGAATCTGTAATCAAATCAACATTGAGTGAATATCTTTATATCATCCTCCTGTACCTTCTGTATCTTAAACCAAATCCAAGTCTTTTTTTTTTTTTTTATTACTGCACTAAACCAAATGAACAGAATTACCAAATGGATTTGTATGACGAGAATCAAGCAGTCAAAACTATAATGTCAAGCAATTCTCAAACCTAAATCAAGTACCTAAATTGTTAGCATTCCTTGTAACTCTACATAAACCAAAGAATTATTTCTTCTTTCCTCCTTTAACAAGTGGGCCACTTGGGAGTAAAGAAATTCAGGGAAATTGTAATGGAATGTCCCAACAGAACTGTTTGGATTTCATGGCATCTGTCTTATCTTAATCTCACCTGAATCTTGATAAATTAGTTTTAAAGTTGCTTTCAGTTGAGGAATACTTACAGATGCTTTAACAATAGGAATCTCTATTGAGCTTAAAAATGGTGTTTCCAGAACATCAGTCTTCTCCACTCAGTGCACGTTGCCTTAACGATCAGAAGGTCTGAGTGTGCTCCGTTCTCTTCCCCCCATTATGTATAAACATGCTTTAATGATTGCTGTCTCCCCCCTTTAGACTGTGAAAGGTGGAATATCTGAAACAAGAATTGAGAAACGCATCGTGATCACAGGAGATGCGGACATCGATCATGACCAGGTAAAGACCTGAAGTTCTGGTTCTGAAAGTGACCACGTCTCTAAGTTTGGCATGTACCGTCACATCCTGTCCCTGTGTCATTCCCCTTCTCCCAGTGCCTCCTGGAAGAATCTACGTCCTCAGCGTGGCACTGATGCTTCCCACGCTAGACACAGCCTGTCCTTTCAGCCTGCCTGATGCTGAACCCGCATAGAACATGGATTTTGCTGCTTATTTCACACTGGCTTTACATGCACTTTTGAGTCAAAGTAATGGAGAGGATTCCCGGCACCTATTAGGTATTCATGTGGGCCTGGCCTAAAGTCAAATCATGGATTAAAGAACGAATGGCAGTTCAGTGACACTGGCTTTCCAAAGCTAAGTAAGAAAAGCCACCAAGCTTGACTTGTGCCTACTTTCAGGAACTTATCAAGTGTTTTTCTTATAGCCTCAGGAAGGTTGGACTCTTTACCACTAGATATTTCCCCCAGTCATTACTATTATCGAGGGGTGGGGGAAGGAAATCTGAGGTCTCTTACAAAGTGGAAGATTACATGGATTCAGAAAAATGTTTAAAAGAATCGTGCTTTCTTTCCAATGTTAGCTTGAGCAGAATGCGTGGCTTTAAAATCCAGGTGACGCATGGAACTGTTGGATACTTTGAGGGTGGCTTCAGTTTTAGGCTGCGGCCCCCAAGTGACGGGAGCTCTTTGTTTTGTCATTTTCTCAGTGATTTTAACTCCACTTTAAAGGAAACCAAGCTGTTTTCTTAATAACAACTCGCAGGAAAAGGAATGTTTAGTTGACCATCTTGGCCGGGGAGTAGGAACAGATGTTAGTTACCCAGCTTTGAGCACAATATCAACTTCAGGAAAGAGGATTTTAGAGGACAAAACTTCTCATTTAAAAAAAGCTCACTCTATGTGATCAAAGAGATTTTCTTCCATGCCTAAAAAGAAAATGACATTTTTTAAAACCGTGTAAACACGATTTTACTTACATATTTCCTAATGTGTTTCTTCATTCCTCGAGAGCTATCAGTGGTTCACGGGTTGTCCTGACCCCTGAACCTTGACTTTGTAATAGAGATTCCTAGTAGAGGACAATACCTGTGCCTGTTCTCCACGGGAAAATGAGTGATGCCGTGGAAACCAAGCTGCCAGTTCCCCAGACAAAGGATTTCTTCCCTTCACTGGGTTAGTCTCTCCTACCCTGTCTCTCCACTGAACTTGTGCCCTTTCAGACTTTCTGATGTCACGTGTTCCCTTCGAGGATACTCTCAGGCTTTATTTCATGTGTATTCTTTTGTCTTTGACCTGAAAACTCAAATCTAGATAATACTGCTTCTGAACAGCAAATAATAAAAACATGGTCTGAAATTTAAGTACCAAAATAACACCTATTCCTGACTCTTAGATTAGGAAAAAACCCTGCAGCTTTACGTGTGACAGTAGGGACACGACCTTGGCGGTGTGATGTCGTGCTTCAGCCCATTTTAAACCCAAGGTCAGATACTCCATATGAAGAGAACAGATACTTTTTTGTAACGTTTTCATGTTTTAATTCCAAAATGCATAAACTTGTTAGAGTACATTTAATTGTGGCTTCTGGTATGCTTGTCACCAGAAGCTGATGAAGCTCCCTCTCCCTTTTAGCCTGTAATGAGACCATGCAAGTATTTAAAATTAGAGTGAAATCACTTCCCTGCCAAAAACTGAAACTGATCACATAGTGACTTGAATATCATTGACCCATTTTTCGGTTCCTTTCTGTACATTAAAAGAATTTTAATAGTGGAAAGAAACCCTTCCTCGGAGCAAGATAGAAAAAAAAGGAATCTCTTTTGTGTTGGCAGATTAAAGAGGCATGCATTTAGGACACTTGCTTTGTGGGTGGTGCACCTGTGTGTGTCCCGATGCCCCGCTGTGTACCAGGGACATAGGACACTGCAGTTACCCACCAGAGTGTGTTTCTTTCCAATAAAATAACTTCTTTTGCAGGATGATGTGAGATAGTTCTCTCACAATCTTTACTGTTGCTATAATAAATTAACATTTTACAGTATTTAATTTCATACACTGGTACTACAGACTGAACGGAACTAATGGTAAATGGATTTCAAATGTGCTTGAAGATGATTAAGCAGTTTTTGGTTTCCCTACTTTTCTGCTCATTGAAGCATGTTTCACACGTGCTCCCTTCCCTTGGGCATCATTTTCTATTTCCCCTTTCACATTTGTACTAGTTTAATGTAGGCAGACCTGTGTAAGGAACATGAATTAAAAAGTATCTGACAGGTTGTCTGTAGCTACGTTTGGCTCCCATCAGAGCTGTCCTTCTCCCAAATTGGATTCCAGAAACCAACATGGAGTAGACCGTTTTGATTGTTCTGATCTCTCACTTCCCTCTGAACACACAAATACGGAGCCACTCTGCTGTTCCCCGTCTCCCATCCCCTTTCCCATCGCAGCCATAGAGACACGGAAACATTTTTAAAAATTTTTTTTTTCAACGTTTATTTATTTTTGGGACAGAGAGAGACAGAGCATGAACGGGCGAGGGGCAGAGAGAGAGGGAGACACAGAATCGGAAACAGGCTCCAGGCTCTGAGCCATCAGCCCAGAGCCCGACGCGGGGCTTGAACTCACGGACCGTGAGATCGTGACCTGGTTGAAGTCGGACGCTTAACCGACTGCGCCACCCAGGCGCCCCGAGACACGGAAACATTTTTGACCTCCTCTGAGATAAGCCGCTGCCCTTCTCCCCACCCGTCTTGCCTTCCGGACCTCAGACTCCCACAACCTGACAAACACTTGGGCTGCTCAAATCGGAGAGTCCCCTGGTTGAGTTCTCTCTTGCCCTGACACAGGTGGGTCACCAGTTTGTTCCCTAGTGGAAATTCGAGCACCCTCAACTGTCTTCCAAGCTTCTGTGTAAAAATTTTTGGCATAAAAACAAATTTCTTTTTTTGCAGCTTTACCTTTCTGTGTGTGTGGAATGAGGCTCGGGGTTTTGTTCAGTAACCTTTCAGCTGACAGAAACTGTATCACAAACAACAAATGTGGTTGTGCCCTTCAGCAGATGACAGAGAAACAGGAAAACTTGGGCTGCTTCTTTCAAAGGCATAGTGTCCATATGAGATATGGTGCTTTCCATCCTTGAAGGCTTCCCTTTCTGTTCCAGAATTCTTTCTTAGATTTTGAGTGGTGTTTTATGGTGTTTTACTGTCTCCCCAAGACATCTTTAAACACCTTTCCCTCAGAAAAATAGGATCTTTCCACTTTGTCACAACACTTGTATGCAGCTTGCTTTCTGATAAAATACAAAGAAACTTCATTTTCTCACCGTGCGGTCTGGGAAGAGCCTAGGAGCCAGTGGAGTGGCGTCCCAGTCTTGCTCCTGCCCTGTGGCCCAGCCGCAGGATGGCCTCAAGCACGACCTGTTGACCTTTGTGCCTTCAGTGTTTTCGACTGTAAACTAGAGACCTGTACTTGCTGAAGAGTAGTCTCTCTGTCCTTTCACTTTGCAATTGTACGTTATCAGTGTTGCTACCGTTTTTATTGCTCTGTGCCCTAGAAGTTTATAGATCTTTTTCGTGCAACATAACAGCTCAACAAACATCTTACCTCAAACAGCTAGTGAGAAACCACAAGGGTAGCTTGTGGTCTAGTCTGGTTTGGTCTGGTCCTGTGTCTTGGCATTTGAGCTGTGTGACAGCAAGTACCCGTGGGTGAATAGACAGGCTGTTACATCATTCCTCCAATCTACACAGTGAACCTCAAAATGATCCTCATGACCTTAGCGTTAGTCTCAGGTTACAGGTGAGAATATGAAGATCAGAGAAGATCTGTTTTCTCCAAGTCTCGTGGCGAGTACGGGGCTGGGCTTCAGAGTCTGCATGTCTCTTGTACATGTATATTTGAAAAGACTGGGGGGAAATGGGAAATTTGGGGAAGTGAGAAGCATTCTCTAAAAAGAATTATGAGCCCACTTAAAATCCCTGCTCCCTCAAAGAAAGCAATAAAGCCATCTTTGCTTGCCATGGAATCCCAGTTGATCAGCGTATGTCTGTCTTCCCAACCCGGGAATAAGCCCATTGCTGTGCTCACAGTGCTTTCTCCTGACTCTGGCAGGCGCTGGCCCAGGCCATCAGGGAAGCCAGAGAGCAGCACCCCGACATGTCGGTCACAAGAGTGGTGGTGCACAAAGAGACTGAGTTGGAGGAAGGGGAAGAGTAAGTAAGGTAAGCGTCTGTATCCTCTGGGGCTTCTGTCTTGACCGTTTGCCCTCCTCAACCCGCCGAGGGACGTGAAATGTACTCCCTCACGGTGTCTGTCTCCTGTGGTCCATGTGATTTTTTCAAACTTTATTATCCCAAATATATCTACTCACGTTACCTGCATATAGTTATTAACTCTGCCGTCCAATGGGCATGTAATGTTAATAACTGTCATGTACTGAGGGCTGCTAATAATTGACATTTCTATATTGTTTTACTGTTTGCAAAGTATATCAGTATAGGGGCGCTTGGGTGGCTCAGGCGGTTAGGTGTCTGATTTCAGCTCAGGTAATGATCTCACGGCTCATGAGTTCAAGCCCTGCATCAGGCTCTGTACTGACAGCTCAGAGCCTGGAGCCTGCTTCTGATTCTGTCTCTCCCTCTCTCTCTCTGCCCCTCCCCCACTCACACCCACTGTCTCCCCCACCCACTGTCTCTCTCTGTCTCTCTTGTCTCTCTCTCTCTGAAAAATAAAACATTAAAAAATAAATAAAATAAAATATATATATATAAAAAAAACAAACCAAGGTATATCAGTATAGGTTGTCTTAATTGACATTTACGATGACCCTTTGAAGAAGGTGCTATTGCCTTCATTTAGATGAGGCATTTTTATTGTAGGGGGCACAAAAGGGAGATGAGTTAATTCCTTTAAATATACATGAAAAATTATATATTAGAGAATGAACCAAAAAGGAAAAGATTGCTTTGGCTATATAAAAAATTTAAAACCTAAACCAAAGTAGAAGATAAATGACAAAGTTCAATATGCCTGGCAGAGAAGGAGTCAATATCCTGTATATATTATGAACTCTTGGGTCTCATCAAAAAATTTAAGCATGTAAGTAGAAAAATGGGCAAAGAATTAAGTAAACCACATAGAAACTAAGTGAACAATAAACAAAAAATGTTCAGCCTCACTATTTAAATCAATACAAATTAAAAATTTAGTGTACAAGTTTTCACTTCTAAATCTGGCAAATTTTGTTTTTAACTAGTGTTGGGGAGGTTAAGAGAGGAAAAATAATAGTCCTGTGCAGCTTTATAAATTAGTAATATTTCCTAGAGAACAATTTGGCAAAACCCAAATTAAAGGTACCTACCATTTAAACCATTGTTAAGAATTTATCTTAAATAGGGGCGCCTGGGTGGCTCAGTCGGTTCAGCGTCCGACTTCGGCTCAGGTCATGATCTCACGGTCTGTGAGCTCAAGCCCCGCGTCAGGCTTTGTGCTGACAGCTCAGAGCCTGGAGCCTGTTTCGGATTCTGTGTCTCCCTCTCTCTCTGCCCCTCCCCTGTTCATGCTCTGTCTCTCTGTCTCAAAAATAAATAAACGTTAAAAAAAATTAAAAAAAAAAAAAAAAGAATTTATCTTAAATAATCAGAGATGTATACAAAGATTTACTTACAAGAGTATTTATCATATATATGTATATACATGTGCGTGTGTATGTACGTATGTGTGTGTGTGTGTGTGTGTATACACCCTAACCCTATACACACACACACACACACACACAGTCACACGAACAGTCTAAATGGCCAACAGTAGGGATTGGTTATATCTTAGGCTGTTTCTGTGTCATGACTAAAATATAGCCATTAAAAGTTGTGCTAAAGAATTCTTAGTGAAATGGGTAAATGTTCATAATTACGTTTGTATTAGGGTTTTAAAAGGTAGGTTTTTTGCATAGCACATATACCAAGTTGCTTTTTGGTTTTTAAAATGCTTTTACACTGATCGGTTAATGGATACATACCTCACAGGAATGCCGGTCACAGAATACACCTCGTGGTCAGGCCAGTTGTCTTACACAGAAGTGATGGCTCCCACGCTTGCTCAAACTCCCCTCTGATATTTTAGTTTATACTGAACTAATATGAAATGACCTATAACTTTCTCATTCTTACTGATCTTGATGGATTCTGGATTCTAATCCTTTGTTACAAATTTATGTGTTGCAGATATCTTCGGGTTTGTGGTTTGTCTTTTATTTTAAGTAGAGGTCGATATAGTTAGTATATTGAATGTAGTTATTAATAGAGTTAATACAGTTTAATTACCACGCTTTTCTTTATGGCGTATGCTCTTTCCATACCCTGAGGTGTTAAAGATACTATTGATCAAAGCATGTTAATGTTGCCTTCCATAGATCAATCCTTAATCCATAGGAAATCGGTTTTTCTGTGTGATAAGAAACAGTGATCGTTTGTTTCCTTTATAAGTACCAGCATTCCAGCCCTGTTTATTGAAGAGCCCATCCTTTCCCTCTCTAATCTGCAGGTCATGTATCAGTTTTCTGGTATACGTGGGGATGTTTCTTGGTACTTGTTTCCTGTGTCTGTCTCTGCTCCAATGCCATACTGCCTCAATTATTATAGCTTTAAAATGAGTCTTGATATCTGGTAGGATGTGTCTCCCAATTGTGTTTTTTCAAGTGTCTTTATTCTGGGCTCCTGGTGTTCCATATAAATTTCAGAATCGGATTGTTGAGTTCTAAGATAATCCTATGGTATTTTAATTGGAACTGCACCCACTTTGTAGCTCAGTATGGTGAGAATTACATCTTTATGATATTAAATCTTCTTTCCCACAAACGTAAAATATCTCTCTCCATTTATAGGTGTTCTTTGATGTCTTCCAACCAACTTGTGTTACTTTCTTACCCAAAAGAGGTCTTATGAATCTTCTCTAGCTGTTGCTGGTTTAGGAAGATACAATTGACTTTTCAATATTTGTCTTACAAGTTTTAATGTGAATTGGTCATATCAGTTATTCCTAGCACCTTTTACTCATTTTTTTCAGTGGGTGCATGTCCACACGTGCACACACGCGTGCACACACACACACACACACACACACACACACACAGCCTTTGAAGTTTGACTCTCAGAGGACCTCTTTGTAAGCAGCCTTGTGAAACAGATTTAGGAGGTTAAAATGTAAATTCACGTGTAAGGTGAGCAAACTAGGTAAATTTGGAAAGATTCATCCATCCAGTCAAAAAAATCCTTAATGAGTACCAAAGTGTTCTAGGGTAGAGCTTAGGCACTGAGGATTCAAATTGTCAAATTGGTAAACAAAACAAACATGGTCCCCTTCCTCGGGAAGGATCCGCTCCAGGAAGGGAGGTACAAATATGAGCAAACAAAATGTAATTGCAGATGTGCTCACTGCTCTAAGGAAGTAATGCAGTAGGAGAGAGCCAAATATTGTAAATTTAACCTTTTACTTGAGAAACTGAGTTTGAGTGAAATCTGAAGGACAAATCGGAGTTACCTGTGTCTGCAGTCATCTAAGCATCCTCACCCGCCGCTGGCTGCAGTTTGTTCTCGAACACTGTCCCTTGCCTGGTGCCTTTCGGGGCTGAGAGGAGGAGTGTGTCTGAACCCCTTCAGCTGCTCTCCACCTGCCCTGCCAGGATCCCACAGAGGCAGCCAGGTGGGCAGAGGCAAAGAGCAGGACCAGAAAAGAAGAAATAACTACCGATGATATATCTGCCCCATCTCCCTTTCTCAGACGCGAGCAGCGCTCCTCCTGATCTGACCCGACCTCTTCCTTTAGAGTAGCTCTGAGCCTTTGATCAAGCATTGAAAGTAGGGGAGAGGGGAGCAAACGGAAGATGGTGAAAGAGGAACCCGCAGAGGGCTGAACCTCCCGAGGCCGGCACTAGGCTGCAGGTTGGGCGGCTGTGAGGCAGAGAGGAGTGAGCACGGTCCGGGAAGAAGGGAAACACACAATGCATGGGGAACTTCACTACTTCTTTGTAAATTTTTATTTTTATGTTGTGTTAAGGACGACTCCCTCCTGCCATTTTATCCTAAATGCACGTTTCCGAGCCCTCAAATGGACACAAAATGTTAATGGCCTTGTCACCACTAGACTGGTGCTCCCTGACTGTCCTGATGAGGAGGAAGAGTCCCACTGGATGGTTTGGTCTGTGTGGCCTCAAAAGAATGAGCCCCAGGAGGGGGAGCTCGTGACTTTGCCTCAGCTGGCACCATGACCTCTCTCAGTCCAGACTTCAAACAAGTCCCTGTGGCTCCTGGAATAATCCCTCATGTAGGATAAAAAGCAGACAATGCCTCCTTCTCTTCTGAAAGCAGTGAGCAGCCAGAGGAGGAAATGATGGAGGAGCAGCCTCTCGTCCATTCATTCGTTTTACTCGCTTGTTTTCTTGTTTGTTACACCAGATCTATGGAACGCCCTTTGGGTATCCCCGAATGTGTACCATGGACTTTGAAATCAAACAAGTTCCGCATTCACAATAAATCATTATAGTAAAAGAGGGTCTCTAGTTTGAGGATATGTTCTGAGCTGAGTTTGGCGGGAACAAAAATCTGTGCATGAGGATGGGGCTTCTCACCTGAGCCTCCAGGAAAGTCGGAATAGCTGGATGAAGAAAGGCATGGAAGAGGCCATTCCAGGCAAGATCTGGTACTGTGAACCTGACCCTCTACAAAGGGTACACCATCAGGCACAGCTGGGTTGCAGGACACGTGTAGGAAGGAGAGTGATGGAAGGTGAGGGGGTGCAGAGAGCCGGAGGCCCAAGCATAGAGGGTCTTATGAGCCACGCTCAAGAGGCTAAGCTTTATCCAGAGAAGAAGGTGTGCCTCATGTATTTGAGAGATGGTAAGGAGATAGAGGCTTCTGACTTGGTGACTGCACGGGGATATGGAGGTTTGTGAGTTGGGAAGATTGAGCAGGGGAGAATCCCATGTTTCTGGCTTGAGCCAATGAGTTGATGGTGGTACCTGTAATTTCATGTATTTGTGGGATACATGTGTTATTTCCATATGTCATGTGCAGTATGGCCAGTCTTCTTGGCTTAGCTGTCTTTTTTTTTTTAATTTTTTAATTTTTTTAAAATTTATTTATTACTGAGGCACAGAAAACACAGAGTGTGAGCAGGGGAGGGGCAGAGAGAGGGGGAGACACAGAATCTGAAGCAGGCTCCAGGCTCTGAGCTGCCAGCACAGAGCCCGACTTGGGGCTCAAACTCACAAACTGCAAAAACGTGACCTGAGCCGAAGCCAGTCACTTAACCAGCTGAGCCACCCAGGCGCCCTTGGCTTAGCTGTCTTAAAGCAAGGTGTATTTTTTGTTCTTGGTACTGTAGGAGAGAGCACCTGCCTTAGGCATTCTGGAGGGAGTTTGGCAGTGAATTTGTAAGGCCCTGTCTTACACACATGCCGACAGCAGGGTTATTTGGAAATTTACCAGGTGGTCTGCTTGTTAAGAGGAAATATAGCATAGCAGATCTTCTGGGTTCAAATCTATCTCCTAGGTGTGTGACCTGTGTGGGCTCTTTCACTTTTCTGTGTATCTGTTCTGCCACATGTGAACTGAGGATGGTAATAGAATATACAAAAGAGTTTCCTTCCAAGGCACGTTGTAAGAACTTTTTGTAGCCTCTAGAGTCAGCTTTGAACCCTTCTTGCTCTTAGGAATAAAATAACAGTTGGAATATTCTACCGCACACATGTTGAGTTTGAGCTGCACATGAGCGGTCCACGTGCACGTGGAGAGGTCCAGGAAGTTGCCAGGAGCTTTGAGAGAAATCACAACAGGCTTCTGAGCAGGAAGGGGAGGCCTGAAGGTCATGTGAATGTGTGCTCTAGTGAGGAAGGCTTTGGTTTGAGTGACCTGAGCCAGGTCAGAGGGGATGTAACAGGAAGAGAGGGGAAGTAGGAAGACAAAGAGGACAAAAGGTGTCACGAAAGCTGCAGAAGAGAACTCCAAGAAGGAGAGAGTAAGTATTAAATATGGCAAAGAAATTAAGTGGACATGTCCTCTGCACTCGTTGGTACGAAATCAGCCTGGGGATTTGTCACAGCTGCCTCAGTCTGGTAGTGAAATGGAGCCCTGTAACAGGTTGAGGACATAAGGATTTCGCATGGAGAGTGCTTTCAAGAAGCTGACAACACAGTGTTGGGGCCTTTGGCTTTTCTGTGCACTTGTTATCCAAGAAGATGGAGAGCACTGTACCGGGTTTCACAGAGCCACCAGAACTAGCGCTGGGATTACCCCAAACCCAGTAAATCCATCCTTCCTTTGAGGTAGACCTTGAGTCCCAATCTCCCTCCCACATTAAATACCTCTAAGTTAGTGCTATTGCTTCCTGTGCTGTTGGGCATCCATGAATACTGATTTCTAAATAAGATCACGTTGCATCCAAGCTAACCTTTCAGAGTCGGGGTGATATTCAGGATTTCAAAATGAACTCGAAAGCCAAACAGGAAATTAGCATTCATTATCTAACTGACTTGACAGGAGAGAAGAGCCACATTGGCTGAATTGGTAGCCAAACTGAGTTCTAGCTAGTTAAATGTGGGCCCTGATGGGCATCACTCTGTTTTTAAAAGGGGAAGCACAAACCCATTGACTTCCAGATGACTGTTTCCAGTTCAGGAGCCAGGAGTTCTTCCAGCATATCAACTGTGTTGCGTTTTCATTTTATTCCCTTTGCCTCATTTGTGCTAGTCTCATACCTAAAATTAGCATTAGTTTTCAGTGTAGATTAATCAAACCTAAAATGAAGATTTGTACAGAGACTTCGAAAGCCATTTTGGACTTCGTGGCTTTCAGGCACGGCCAGTTTTCACTTTGCAGTGCTGTGGAATGTTGCATTTAACATTTAAAGCCGGCAGGTGCTATCAAGGAGTCAGCTCCAATAGACTTGAACTGCCCAACGGAAGAGGCACTGGACACCACTGCTGTTGTGCATTCGTGAGCGCCTGGTAGCCACTAATTTCCCAGGGTTTGCCCTTGGACAGAACTACTATTCACTATTGTTTTTGAAGATGAAATGATCTTTATTGTTTTTTTTTTTTTCCGGTAATAATAGAGGCAATTATAAGTTTTTAAAAATGGAGGGATAGCAGAAAGTGCAAGTGACCCATAATTCCTCCGCTCCTGGAGGTCGAAAATTCCCTTTCACAGTGTCTCTGTGTGAACACGTACACATTCACGCATTCCCACCTCTATTTGTGTAGGCTCCTACTGTTGACTCTGTTATATAGCCTGTTTGTCCCCCCTCTACTTAAGGATACATTGCATATAACCTTCCTTGCCATTATCTCATCGTTTTTCAATAGCCACTGAATGGATGCCTGAGGGGTTTACGTGACACCTGCTGATGGGCATTTAGGTTATTCCTCTGTTTTCACAGTTAAACCCAGCTGCAAAGATGACACTTGTGTGTACATTTTGGGGGCATGAATTATCATTGTTTTCTAAGTGCAAATGTTTTTAGAATTCTGCTTAGAGTTGGTGTGCCACCCAGGGTTTCGTTTCTTTTTTTTTTTTTTTTTTAATTTTTTAAAATGTTTTACATTGAGGGAGAGAGAGACAGAGCATCAGCAGGGGAGGAGCAGAGAGAGAGAGGGAGACACAGAATCCAAAGCAGGCTCCAGGCTCTGAGCTGTCAGCACAGAGCTCAACGCGGGGCTCGAATTCACAAACCACTAGATCATGACCTGATCCGAAGTCAGACGCTTAACTGACTGAGCCACCCAGGCGCCCCACAATGGTTTCTTTTGGGCATATTGCCTGCCTGTCCTGAAAGGTTCTATCAAGTTAGACTCCCACTTAAATTTATGAGCAACCTGTTTTCCTACACCTTTGTGACATTAAAGATTGTAAAACATTTAAGAAATCTTTGCCAATCTGGTGAGGAAAGAGCATCTGCCCCCCCCTCCTTTTTTTAATTGTGTATTTCTTTTCTTTTCTTTTTTTTTTTTTTTTTTTTGATTGCTAATGAAGCTAAAATACACATACACCTCACAATTTTCATTTCTTTGAGTTGCCAGTTTTTTCCCCTTTTTCTGTTCAGGTGTTTATTATCTCTTACAGATTTATTAAGGTTATTAACCTCTTAGTCACAAATACTGCATATTTTTTCCAGTTTTTCATTATTGAGAATTAAAAATAGCCTCAAAGGGGTGGGGAGGCTGAGGCAAAATTGGCAAATTAGACGCATGAAGGTGATACCCAAAGTTTTGTTTTTTGGCCCAAACAGTATTTTTTTAGAACTTGGATTAATGGTGCTTAAAATGGGAAGGCTTTGAACAACTTCAGAAACATGAGAAACTCTGCTGCCTGTCATGGCGGCAAAGGCTGAGGAGGTGCTGCCCCCCTCAGATGAGGGGAGAGCTCTGGGTCCCCAGTGGCTCTTCATGCTGAGGCCCTTGGTACCCAGTCTCCCTACTGATGTGTTCAGCCACCGGCCTCTGAGGAGGTGGGCCTGACATTGTGCCTTTATTATACCCGAGACAAGGGCGCATTGAAGAGTATGAAAGTTAAAAGAATCTTCAATCTTAAACTGCTTATAGATCATCTTCTCTCAACCCCCCCCCCCCATTTTAAATGAGGAACTAGAATCCTAGAGAATAAAGTAATTTGCAAAGGTCATTTCTACTCAGGAATCCTAAATGCCATCCATGTGTAGAGCTAAGTATAGTTTTGTCTGTCTGAATAACTTCTCCCATGTTAGTCATCCCAGATACTGTTTTTTAAAAATGTAAATTTGTGGGTGGCATTAGGAGAGAATTTTGCTATGGTAACCGATGAGTGCGAGTGAGTGCGTGCGTGTGTTTTAGATACTCCTGACCCCATGAGAATTACATTCAGTGACTTATTGGCCCTATGTTGACGTAACACTTATAGATGAAAATAGTTTCGTTAGCCTTAGAGCAAGTGGGAATCTCGATTTGTCCAGTACGATAGCCAGTACTCACATGTGGCTACTTAAAATACGAAAAATACTTCCCAATTGATGTACTGTAAGTACAAAATAACATACTGGATTCTGAAGATGTGGGGGGAAAATGTAAACTAATAGTAAGCTAGAGAGTTGGGTCTAGAGATGAATTCTTTTGATTCCCACTAACCTTCCTGTTTAAAAAAAACGCAAAATAAATACTTAGTAAGTAAGTTCTGTTCGTATATGCTTTCAAAGTTTTTTTTTCCCTAAAAGATATAAGGAGTTTTGATACTATTTTTTTAAGTACAACTTTTATTTGATGCCACAGAGAAATGTTTTCTCATCTCCTTTTCTTAATGAACCTAATATTGATACAGGCCTAGCTAGAATACTGGATACTGAGTATATCCTTTCTCTAGTCCACTTGTAATGTAAACGAAGCTTTAAGATTTTGTAAAATGCTTTCACATCAAGTTCCCACAAGATTTAAACCTAGCAGAGTGAACCAGAAGATCTTATTCCAGCTTTCGGGCCAAATACTAACTACTCTTAGAAATCTTTGTCAGAGCTTCAAAGATTTAGGAAAGCCAGGTTCTTAAAGAAGGCAGAGTCCTCCCAAGATATGATAGGTGTAGTTATTTAACAAAAGAGAACAGAAGAAGCAAACCAGTTTCCCCCCCCCCCCCCAAACCCCTGCTCTTCAGGCTTGCCTTGCAGATCCGTCCCTGTTACGTTCACTCATGGATTCATCAGTGGGTACCATTGTGAAAGGACCACGTTCGAAGCACTATGATAGTTGTTGGGAGAAGGAGGTAAAAGCATAGGAACGCGAATGCTAATAATATAGAGAGTAAAAAATAGTGTTTTAAGAGTAGCCTTCATAAAGGGCTGTGAAAGTTGACCGGAGGAGAGACAGTTTCTGACGGGCATTTCCGAGAAGACCTCCCTGAAAAGGCAACAGGGAAGCCACTCTGTGCAGAGTGCTGGGGAGGATTCGAACAGATGGAGGCGAGCAGAGAGGAAAGAGCGTGTGGAGAAGCAATGGGATGGTATCAGGAAGAGCAAATTCTACACGTGGATGTGTGTTGAGGTCTCCGCAGACCTGGAAAGACTTGTCAACGGCAAATTGCAGATGGAAGGTCCTGACCTTGCGTGTCAGTACCTCAGATTAGACTTTGCTGTGTAGGTCATCTGCACAGGGTACGTGAGTAGGGGAAGGGCATGTTCGGCACTGTTCTTCAGGAAGGTCAAATCCCTCAGGAGAGTGTGGGGTTGACTGAAAGCATGCTAGATTAGGTGAAGCGTCCTATAAGGGAACCATTACATCGGTTCGAGCAATTATTAACAGGGAAACCGACACGGTCTTCAGTGTCTGTCTTCAAGAGTAGAACAGAACTTAAGGTGGAAGCAAACCCAACAAAATTTGAAGTCTCCTCTATGAAAATCTATAAAAATAATACTGGCTAACATTCATTGGTTGCCTGCTCTGTGCCCCGCTTTGTTTGAGAACTTTGCCAACTAGTTTGAGAACTAGTTCTTACGGCTATTTTAGGTGTCGACGAGGACACACGGAGGCCTAGAGAAGTTAAGTCTCTCACCTAAGTCACACAGATGGTGAGTGACAGAGCTCGACTGACCCACAGTCAGTCTCAATCCACACTACATGCTGCTTTGCAGAAGGCTTCATGACGGGAATCTTTCAAATAACAGACTCCCACCAATGTACTTGAAACATGATTCATTTTAGAAAAATTTTGTGCAAAAGGTCTTTGAGGTTGCAGCTATGATACAAAGCTAAGTGAATAAGTAAATCCATATTTTAAAAAATAACGGTGTTTAAAAATGAGGTAAAATTGATGTTTTCATTTGACAGTATGTTCTGAAATTGCTGTGTGGTAGTAATTCTTTAATAGGGACTTCAATGTGTCAAGTATAAAGATTCCAATAGAAAAATTACTGTGGGTTTTAGGGGCGCCTGGGTGGCTCAGTCGTTTTAAGCATCTGACTGTTGCTCTCAAGTCAGGTCATGATCTCATGGTTTGGGAGTTAGAGACCCATGTCAGGCTCTGTGCTGACAGTGCAGAGCCTGCTTGGGATTCTGTCTCTCTCCCTCTCTCTCTGCTACCTCTCCTGCTCACGCTTTCTCCCTCCCTCCCTCCCTCCCTTCCTCTCTCTCTCTCTCAAAAATAAATATTAAAAAAATTTACTGTTGGCTTTAAAGAAAACTCCATTAACTGGCCTGCTGGCATCCCTAATATCACTCCCTTACTGTCCTCAAAGGTAAGGGAGTGTAATTGGCTCAAAGCCTAAAGAGAGCTTTGGCCATTTACAGTGTGGAATGAAAGAAGGCGCTCTTCCTGACACCTCCCTCTGGAACGGGAATGAGTTGTGGGTGAAAGTCAGGCGTGGGTTTTTGTTTTGTTTTGTTTTTAACAAATGGAAATTTGGAGAAAGCATCTCAAAATTGACTCTTGAAAGCAAAAATACTTAAGTAAATCGATGTGATTTTAGCAAACTCTGAACTTTTTTCTTTGAAGTTGTGTTAGCGTGTACGTTATCGAGCGCCATATAGTTGGCACTCAGAAGAGACAGAGATGGGGGTGGAAGGCAACCAGGTCCAAGACCTGAAGGTGAGACCAGAGTCTCCCGGGGGCCACTGGAGAGCCTCTTGAGGTGAGTGGCACCATAGCAGCATTAGTATGTTCAGGCAAAGCAGGTGAAGCAAAGTTATTTCCCTGAACTGTTTGTTGAACAGGTGCTGACCTGTTGACCATTTGACCAAAAAGGAAAAACAACAACAATAACACAAACAACAACAGTAGATTTAATTTTTCCTTCTAAATTCAGCAGGCACACAGATATCCACGAGAGAAGGAAAGAGTGATACGTTAGGGACAGCAGAGGCTACACAAGCGATTTCTAAGGTTGATGGTCCTCAGACACTTTACTCTCTTAAATATTACCAAAGAACCCAAAGAGCTTTTGTCAGAGTGAAGTATATCTACCAAAATTCACCCTAGTAAAAATCAAGATTATTGAAATTTACCACATTACAAATTAAACAGAACAAATGTAAAATATTTATTAAAATAGCTCAAAATAATCACTTAGTGAAAGAAGCGTGTCTGAAAGGCTACAGGTAGTGTGTGGTTCCAATGATATGAAATCCTGGAAGAGGCACAATGAGTGAGACACTAAAAACAGTGGTTGCCACTGATCTCATAAGAGTCTTTAAATATTGGGAAAGAGAGAGAATTGGGAAGCTGTCAAGCTCATGGTGGCCGGACTAGTTTTCCAAAATCCCAGTTTCACCTCAAAGCTTGAATTTTGTCACCAGCCACAAGTATCGTCCATTGTTTTCCTTGAAATGACAGGCTCACCTCATTTTCAAGAAAATGCCTGCCAAATTGAATAACACGGTTTGTCGTTCAGTAATTCTCAAATAAAAAAGGTGGTTATGAAAAAGCAGCCTCTTCAATTCACAATCCAAGCAGGACTTGTTTTCTCTAGACATCCACCGTCCATCTGTATGCCGCAGGAGTGTTCTATGCCCATTTTCCATTTCATTCCACAGAATGTTAAAAAGACAGGAACTCGGCGGTTGAGATGGAAGACAGTAATTTTATCTTCTGTGTTTCATCAAGGACATCCTTAAGTGAAGCTGCCTGCCGCCTTACCGTCTTGGCTTCTATGTCACCGAGAGTGCGCGGTGGTAACAAACAGTGACTTTGGTACAGTTTGGTGGCACTGCTTTGACCTGTGTGTCATGATGCCAACAGGGGCGCTCACCCTTGTGTCACTATCAGTGAAAATGTCCATTCCCCGGAAATGGCAACTAATGGCTCAGTGTGATTATGAAATGGCTTTGACTTCATTGCCCCCCGAAAACGTCTCTCCCTCAGGATCTGCAGACTTGGAGAACTGGTTGGTCTGCATCATAGTGGTGCTATAAACATGGTGAGCATTGGCTGTTCCCTGGGTTAACCGAATAGAACTTCTCCTACTTTTTTGGCTCTAGGACCCCTCTTAGAATGAAAATTCGGTTTAAAAATTAAAATCAAATACTCAAAGACCAAGGAAGACGGTTTAGCATCAGTAATAACTGAAATCCATAAACTATTGTATTTAAAGCTGAACGTTACACCTGGGTGCATGGACCACATTTTTATTTAGGAAAGAGTTGGATTATCTCTTACATAAATATTTTACTCATGTTTTCAAGATCTCCGGCTGTACTACTGCCCTATTGTAATTGAATCTTAATCCGAAGCTAAATGTTATGGTTTCTTGCATTATTTTAATTATTTTGGATAAAAACCACATTTTTGCGTGTTTATTGAGAGTCCCCTTCAGATGAGTGCTTTACCACTTACAGGCAGTATTTCTAGTGGTTTGGGTCAAATACTCTTTCACAAGTGCACATTTGCAGTTTACCGAATCCGTTTCTGGAATAGAGCACGCTCATGTTTGAAACCCCTGTGTGAGAGCCCCTGTCTCTGGAAACTCTGAGGTTGTGCTTTTCAGATGCAGCGATAAAACCCCTGTGCTTGAATTTGGCTGATTTCCCACTGTTCGTCAGGCACATTAAGATAAATTTGACTGTTTGGAACCCTCTGTGAGGACTTAAGGTGGAATAGGCAACTGGTACATACCCTTGAAGCATTTGGATATAGAGTTAGATCTGTGATTAGATGAGGCAGCCACCTTGACCTGTTCCCACTCTGGCCCAAAGAGGGGGACAGAGGCTAGGGGAACTGCACTGTAGTAGTCAGTAACGCTCACTGACGTTGTATATAGTCTAGGGGTGGGAAACTAAAGCATGGAAACGGTGCTTTGGGCTTCTGTTTTTGTTTACTTGACCAAAACTCTAATACATAATGTATAATTCATATACTTCAATGTTTTGATCCGATCCAAGCTCAAGGTGACCATTATGATATTGCCAAAAGGGGCAAAGATAGTAATTAATGCCAGCGATTAATGCCTGTCAATCTGTTGACAAAATAAGGTATCCAGACTATTGTGAAAGAGAGAGAATTCAAGCTTTAAAAAAAAAAAAAAAAAGAGTTCTTGTAGGAAGCCCTTGTATGAAGAACCAGGGCCTAGTTTTCAGTTTGATTGGGATGGGTAATAAATCATTTAGAGCTAAAATGTAGTCTGTTAAAAAGTCAACTACGAAGGTTTTTTTCCCTCTCTCACAGATACATGGCAGAAGAACAGAAAAAAGTTTAAATGTCTGATGCTTGTGTATCAGTGGCGTTAGTGATTCCATCCTTTTCTCCTTCTTTGTTCAAAAGCTTAGATGTTTACTACTTGCGGGAATCTATTTCCATGTATGTTTAAGTACAGGAAGCAGAAAAAGATAGGTGGATGTGTCAATTATAAACTTCATACAATAAATCACTCCCTATTCACCCAGAACAGTGAGAAACTGGGATGTTCTGCAATACTGAATATCTAATTAGCTCAGAGTTCCATTTGATTTACTGCTTCTTAAGGAATGGGGAAAAGAATGCATTTAACATTAAAATTACAATAAATGTAATTTTCTATCCTTCTGAAAACTGTTTGGAATTCTAAGAGCGTGTTGAGGTTGTCATTTGTAATACTTATTACCAGAAGAGGAAATTGGTTTGTTTTACTTTATAGTGGTTTGATTGCAAATAAATGAAAGTAAATGACATTTGAGTTTACATGAGTAACTATGTCTTTTTCTCTACATATATTTCAATAAACATTGAAGCTCTTTGAAATCAAGATCTCTCATTCAATTCCTGTATACGCCTAGATTCCTGTTTACTTGTCTGCTAATGACTTTGAAACAAGCTTAATTTTAGCTTTCTTTTCGAAATTGAAATTTTTATATTTGGTGAAAACAGATTCAGTGGAGTAACATGACATGGAACGTAAAGGAAATGGAGAATCGGAGCTTAAACCTCACTCTTTCTGTAGGTTTCCAGGCACTGGTGACATGAGAGGTTCACTTTCTATAACCTGAGCTGGGCGGAGCGGCAGCTGGCTTCAAGAAGCAATGCATATTCACTAAGCAAGAAGAACAGAGCAACCAGCTCACAAAGATCAAGGGCAGATAGTGTGACTGAAGGTCACAGATAACTCCCAGTTCCAATTTGATTGGTAGTTTTATCTATTCCCTCTCACCAGCCCTCAAGTTTCTGTTCATAATTACTAACCTAAAAAAGGATGACTTTGTGTTTTCTCCATTGATGTGCCCCTCTCCCCCGCCCAACCTGGAATCGAGCAAAGTCCTAATGAGTAATGAAATAGCCAAAAGCAGACAACAGGTGGGAGACAGTGAATTTGATTAATCTATCCTGTGTAATCAAGAGGCTAGAATAATATGTATGATAAATCTCAGTAATGGGGAGTTGTTCCATTAAAACAAGACAATTTTACCAAGACAAGGGGCTGTGCATTCTAACTGACTTTGAGGCCATATCTCTTTTTTTTTTTTTTTTAATTTTTTTTTTTTTCAACGTTTATTTATTTTTGGGACAGAGAGAGACAGAGCATGAACGGGGGAGGGGCAGAGAGAAAGGGAGACACAGAATCGGAACAGGCTCCAGGCTCTGAGCCATCAGCCCAGAGAGGCCATATCTCTTGGAAAGGACCTTAATTACCACTCTCCACTGTCCTCTGTAATCACCTACCTTTTGCCAAAACTTCCAACCAAGCTGGAGTAGAAAGTGAAAAATTGCCTTCTCAAAACGCTTTTCACTCTTGGGGCTAATGCACCATCCTTATTTTTTGTCTATCTCCCTATCCACTCCTTTTTTAGTCCTCTCTTCTACCCACCCCCCACCCCTTTGATTATGGGCTTCCCCGGGACTCGTCTCTCATTTTTCCTTATATTTGTTTGCAAAGACTAGTTCACCTGCCAGTTTTACTTACCCTTTGTGCCAACCTGCAAATCCACATCCGTGGTCCTAAGACCTCACCTGCGCCTTACGCCTTTCATTCTCTCTCTGCTTTTGAGGTCCCAGACTCCAAACCTGATGGTGCTCTCTGGTACTTTCTTCCCAGACACCACCCTCTGATTGTACTCCAGCGGAGGTACCTCCCAGTCCACTTTGCACTTGGTTTCTGTGGCACTCACATCCCCATCAGCCAGCAGGCATACCTGGCCTTCCTGTCTCTCTCCTCCCTACCTGTAGCCTGTCCCTCACACTGAAGCTTCAGCGAGGTTGTCAGAACCAAAATCAGGCCATCTCAAGCCTTCCTCAAAACCAGCCGCCTCCTATCCTGGGCTTGTCCTGCCCTGCGTGGACCCGCCACTCACCCCCTGGCTCTCTGACCTGTCTTCTGCCTCTCGCTCTCTACTCTGGATCATCACAGCACACTGAGAGCTGTTCGTTTGTCTGAACGCACTTCCTGAATTCATCTTTTTTTCCTTTTTTTTTTTGTCAAATCAATTTTGTACTTGTCAGCCAGGTATTAAAAACTAGACCTAATATTTTTTACCTGACCTGCCATTACTTACTTTATTATTACTTATCCCCAGTAATGTCCATTTCCTCACTCTCCTGTTCCTCATTCATTCTCGCAACCCCTTCTGTCCCCTTACTCTGCATACCCCCCTGAACACCATCTCATTTCCTGACCTCTTTCCCCATTCTGTTCTCCCACCTGAAGCACTGTTTCTGTTCATTCCAAGGAAGTCAGAATGGACTTTGTTTTTCCTCCTTCCTTGAATCTAGCTTTGAAGTCTACATGGGTTTCTCCTTTATGGATTTTCAATGTATGAATTACCTGTTTTATAATTAAGTCTTTTTGTGTGTGTTCTTAGTTGCTGGTTGTTTTCGGTGTGCAGTCAGTTCCCCACACAGTGTAAGGCCTCCTCAGGGTGGAGTAAGTCCTTAGTGCTGGTCTTCTGGAAAACATGCTGCATATTGTAGAATTAGGTAGTAACTGTTGGTTACTTAATTTGGAATTGGATGGAATGTTACACTTTTTTTTTTCAAGTCTCTGTCTTTGGAATATTTAACCTTGTCCCTTTTTTTCCTCCTAGAAATGCATTTTTTTAAACAACATTCAACTTTGTGAACCTGAAGAATTTTGACCATTCCAAGTCTTAATGCCACACCACTACTCCAGCGAATTTATACTACGACTGGTAACCATGACCAGGAGCCGGAAGAATTAAAATGCCAACGACCAAACCTTACCTTAACAGCTCTGGTCTATACTGTTCCCTCGCATTTTAATACATTATTTTGTTTTATAACCACTTCTAAATATTCTTTTTTTTTTTTCTTAATTAGGGAGTTTTGTTTTTGTTTTCCCGTTTGCTTTGTGTACAACTACCTGCTTTTTAATCGCTCATTTTGATCAAATGATAGTGAACAAAGCCAGCCCAAGCTGGTAAGGTGCCGTTCACTTGAACAGGTGCTGTTGTGCAGAAAGGAAACTCAGTGACTAATTTCAATAGCGGCTTTCCTATCTTCCAGATTCTTCCCATTGAATTCTCACAGGAAATATTTACAGATTTTCAGATGCAGTCAATATACTGTACGAGGAAATATTAATACAGATTAGAAGCATTTCTTACATCTTGAAAATTTTCTAATGTTTGAGAATTTCACTGGGGATATTTTTTATATTGAACCCTGTTGACTTTCCAGTCCTCTGACTTTGGGCCAGAAAAGTAAAAAGTCAGAGAATGTCCAGACTGGAGAATTACCAACAAGTTCACTGACCACGCACTGTGTTGAGAGACCCTGTCGCACCACAGTGCCAATGCTTCTCAGACACGTGCTCTTTGGCAGCATTCCAGAAACAGGAGGGAGGAAGAAGAGAAAATGGTGGCTTCCCTTCTGCTAAAATATGCAGGCAGCTTAAAACCTTAGTGCTTTCTTTCTTAACATGTCCAAATTTCAGTACTTTCCATTATTTGAACACACTTGTGTAGAACGCTTGCTTTGTATTAAACCTCCTTGTCTACGTGTAAAACTGACCTTTTGTTATGGAGCAGGTATGTCTCTTTCAGACAGTTGGATGATTCACATGAGGTTGAGGACACCGGGGAGAGAAGCAGGGGCTGTGGTGGTTTTTTGATGGTTGTGAGGAAGCTAGACCATTTACCAGCACACACCAGAGACCTGATAGGGACCTATTAACTGTATTGAACGTTTTTTCCTTTGCTTTTGACCCTATGTATAGTTATGATGCCAGATTAGATTTATAGCAGCTTGAAGTTGTATTAAATGGTATTTTGCTTTCTGTAATACTGTTATAAAATAAAGTTTGTTTATTCTCTGAACTTGTCACTTCTCTTTGGGAAAAAAAACATTTCAAAAAAAATTTTTTTTAATGTTTTTATTTATTTTTGAGAGAGAGAGAGAGAGCATTAGTGGGAAGAGGCTCAGAGGCTCCAGGCTCTGAGCTGTCAGCACAGAGCCCAACGTGGGGCTTGAACTCACAAACTGCAAGATCATGACCTGAGCCAAAGGTGGATGCTTAACCGACTGAGCCACCCAGGCACCCCAGTCACTTCTCTTTTTGTAAGGGTTTAAAAAATAAACTGGAGTGTTATTTTCAGTCAAAAGTCTACTATGTTATGAAATGTCGCTTTTGTCACTCAGATCTTTTATAATCTGCCGCCGCCAGCATCACTGATTTGAAATGAATAAAGCAGCATCAAAAGTTTGGAAATCCGTTGTTTAGAGTGCCAGATCCCTCCTGCCTGCTTACACGAGCCACCCTAGCTTTTACAGATTCTCCAAGGGATAATTTTGCTTCTTTTCTTTGTGTATTTCTTGTTTTTAGAAAATATTTTAGCTGTACCATTGGACTCCTCCTCGTGGTTTTTCCTCCTGTCCAGTGGGCTTTAGTGTCTCAGGTGGGATATGGGTTTTGCCAAGGGGCTGTGTCTGTGTTAAATCGGGGTGGCTCATTGTGAAACTTTTGCCGAGACACATCAAATGCTGAGTTTTCTTCTAAACACTGAAGACATTCTACAGCAAATGACCAACAGGGTACATTCTGTTTTAAAATATTATGTAGAATTTCTCTCTCTAGTCATTTGAAGTGAGCGTGTTAAATACAATTTGCATAACCGTCTTCTTTGGGATCTGTTCCCACTGAATTCCCTCTCACCTTGTGAAAGGTCTTTCTCACCTCTGCAGAATTATTACAGAAACAGCTCTTCTCCAGAGAAGCCAATCTCAGCAAGCCAAGCCTCCGAGACCTTACGGAACCAAATGTGGTTTTGTGAAAATATTTCGCATCAGAAAGCTTGCATATATAATGTTCATATTCAAAGCAGAGGTTGGATTTACCAGTTTGAGAACCATATCTGTCCATACTTCCAGTGATAATTACACAGATAGGAAGTGTCTACGGCAGCTCCAGTGAATAAGATACGCAGTGTTTGAGTGAAGGCTGTTTTATTCAGCTGAGATTGGAGGGACAGGGTTTGGGGTCCCAGAGAGACTTCTAGAGCATCTGTGGGGCTTAACCCAAAAAGTAGCTGGGAACAGTGTTGATAAGTAATGCCATGTGTAGTTGCAACGGCAAGGCTGTTGTTCTTAATATTTTGCATTAATATTAGAAAATACTTCTCAGGATATTATAATTTTGTTCATAAACTGAATTTTCAAAACCCCAGATAGAAAGAATGTTAGAATGATAGAATAAGAAAGCAGATCAGCAAGGTTCACTGAGGTGAAATGTCCAGGTGCTAATTGTTTATCTTGAAAGCAATACAATTTTTTTTCAACGTTTATTTATTTTTTTTTTGGGGGGGGACAGAGAGAGACAGAGCATGAACGGGGGAGGGGCAGAGAGAGAGGGAGACACAGAATCGGAAGCAGGCTCCAGGCTCCGAGCCATCAGCCCAGAGCCCGACGCGGGGCTCGAACCCACGGACCGCGAGATCGTGACCTGGCTGAAGTCGGACGCTTAACCGACTGCGCCACCCAGGCGCCCCAATACAATTTTAGAATAGTAAGTATTCTTTTTAGTTGTGTGTGTGTTTTTTTTTTTTTATAGGTGCCGTTTTACATAAGTCTTACAGCAATCCTGTGTGGAATGCAGCAAACAGCAGTGCATTTTCCAGAGGCCACAGCTGGATAGAAAATAAGGTTATATTTTAGATGTGTAGAGTCGATAGATGTTTGGTATTTCACTACCAAGAGTAGCTCCTATTTTCCTGTAAGAGATGTTGTACTCACTGCATAGACCACAGTTCATGGAATAACTAACACCAGGGCTCCGGCAGTGAAACTGACTGTAGCCATAACTACTGCCCGCATGGACTTCATTAAGTGTTTCCACTTATATATGAACACAATTATTTGATATCTGAAAACCTAATTGAGCATTTATAGGTAGGAAGGGTGAGTTGTGGTTTAGATGAAACCAGATTGCCCATGAGTGGATAATTGCTAAAGGCAGGTGTTGGTAAGTAAGGGTTTATAATATCATTCTGTTAAAAGGCGGAAAAAAAAATACCCTAAAGCCCCATAATGTTTTTAAAAAGTTCTCTCTTCATGTATTGTTAGAGAAGAATGCATTGTTCTTCGTTGTATGGTGTCCCAGTAAGTTTCCACCTGTCTTCCACATTTGCAGGAGAGACTAGGACATGTGAACATTACAGCTGAGACAGTAACAGGGAATATTCCTTGGTTAATTTTACAGATGTCAAAATGGACTTGGACGGATCCTTGCATGCACCCGTTCATGTTCTTGCTGGGATTAGGCTATTGTGTGGCATTGGCTCCAGAAGAGTACAGGCCAGCTGGCAAATCCTAGGTGCCACACTCCTGACCCTTGGCCACGGGGTCAAACACAACGACCCTGTATACAGTTATGGTGCCATATTAGATTTATAGCAGGTTATATAAAATGATACTTTGCTTCTAACACCAAGGCCTCAGAATCCTGCAGATAGACCTTTGAATCCCCTACTCAGTAACAACCTTGTGACTTTAATGAAGGCACTTAAGTGTCTCCGAAGTGAAGGTACTAATAGGTCTCAGGGCAGGGATATTCTGATGGTTAGATGAAATCAAAATGTGTACAATGCCTCGTAGAGCTCCTAGATCAATACTGCCCTCAAAACATGGCAGTCATTGTGAATAATAAGAGGACCATGAGGTAATCCACTACTGGCAAATTTATGGAAGATCATGCCAATCTGAGCTGTGTCCTGAGGGCTTTTCCTAGAATTCTGTTTTATCATAGGGTTGACAAGTCTATTGAGAAGGTTTTGGCTTTGAAGATATGTAGACCTCACTTCCTGAGAGCCCCGCAATGTCAAGGACCTCTTATGGTCTACTCATTGTCTACCATGTGGAGGCAGCTAGGGTTGCTGGGGTAAGAGGCAGCACAGATCCTTGAACACTCTGGCGGCAGGCTTCCTAACCACAGACCCCTGGACAGATTTCAAGGGGCCGAATTGCCCCCCAAATATATGCAAAATTGTGAGTAGATGCATGTTTCTTGGGAATAAATTCCTGGCTTTCATCAAATTCTCAAAAGGCTGCTTTATTATCTAAATAAAAGTTTGGAACCTCTGCTCTTAATAATCTTGAGTTTGGGAATGTGGGTTTAAATCATTAAAAAAACAACAGTGGAAAGAATATTTTAAATTCCCAATCTGTTTGGTGTTAATTATCAATAAAGTACTTTGAATGCATGTTTTCTGTTATGTTCTTGTTTCACTCATTTGCCAGGGCAAATACCATTGTGTAAATTCTGATAAACTCAGACGTCTCTTCCAGTGAGCACACTAATTATAAAGTCAGCAAAAATCTCAAAAGAATTTGCTCTAAAAATCCTGTTTCTAAAGTCAGAAAATTAATTTCCAAAATGTGTTTTAACAGTTACAAATTCTGGGAGCGCCTGGGTGGCTCATTCGGTTAAGGATCCAACTCTTGATCTGGGCTCAGTTATGATCTCACAGTTTGTGAGTTCAAGCCCCACATCAGGCTCTGCGCTGGCAGCACAGAACCTGCTTGGAATTTTGTCTCTCTCTCTCTCTCTCTCTCTCTCTCTGCCTTCCACCCCCCTCAAAATAAACTTAAAAAAAATAGTAATGATTTCTGATTTCGGAGACACAGTGTTGCCAAAGAACTTAAGATTTTCAAGGAAGAGTTATTTTTGGTGTATGGGGGTGTGTGTTCTTGATTTTCTAATTGCTGCTAAGTTAGTCTGGAAAATAGTAGAGGCTGTTACCTGGTCAGATAAATTATAAGTTTGCTTTTCAAAGGTTGCAAATAACATTTCAGGGAATGTAGTATGTGTCCTTCCTTGCCCAATTTTCTGTTTTATCAGTTTGTAAAGGTTCGGGATGGGGAGGAATACTCATGGATTTCAGTTTCCCTGCACTGTTAGAGAGGTAGAAAGGTAGCATTCACAGCTTTATTAAAAAAAAAAAAAAATTCTTTGGTTAATTTTCATTGAATGACAACAGAGTATTATTTTATTGAAGGTCTTATGTTGAGAAAATCACTGGGAATTCTTTCAGGTACTGGAACATTAGAAATAAGAGTAGGAGCCATTGAGAAAGCACTTGGGGCCCCTCGTGAGAGGCTTTGGAGCACAGGAGGGGACAGAATATAGGATAATTTAAGGAGAAAGCAGCCTGGTCTAGGTGGCAGGAACCATGCATAGGAGCCACAGGCGTCCAAACCAGAATAAGACCTTAAACTCTGGACTCTGTCTAGAGAGCAAGGGCATGACCATAGCTGGCCGTGTTCCATGCAGGATTTCACAAATTGAATAGCAGTGCCTTCAAGCAGATTATAGGAAACCCTGGGACTTGGTCTTTCCATGAGAAAACTATAACACGTTTCTCTTTCTCATTACATATAAAAAACATGAAGCTATTCAGGATTTCATTGGAAATTGCTCTCAACAGCAACAAAAGAAATGGGTCTTGCTTTAAACTACCTGGTTATGCCGATCGCTGAAAACATGTACGCTTGGAGCTCCTCTGTTACTGCAGGAGCTGGAATGATTTTCGCTGGGAAGGCAGAGGTGGTGGACTATGACATCCACCAGAACCAAAAACCAGCCTTCCCTCTGTTTCCAGAAGAGGATGGAGCCACCCCCGGTGGCCTAACCACAGATTTGGCTGGCAGCTGGGAATATGCTACATCCCTTCACGCCTTCTGTTCAAGAAAGCATTTTTACATAATCTGATTTCCATCAGGGGCTAAAAAGAGATCCCTCCCAGAACGGATAGAATATTATTATTCCTTCCATATGGCACGAACACTGTTATTTTAAATTACCACAGTCTGAAAGCCGCAGCAGACAGCTCCATTGTAATCAAATGCAATAAAACACAGAAATGAGTGTCTTCCAACACTTGAGTTTCACATTATACAAGAAGTGCAAATGGAGGCTAATGACTTTGGACGCGTGTGAGGAATTTGGAGCAGGAAGGGGTGGGGAGCTAGGAAAACCAGACCAGTCGTGTATTGTTGCTTTTGGTCATTCACACAATCTGCTGTAAGATTGTATGTCGCCACACAAGCCGGTGCATTTCTTCCAGGTGGCCAAACTCATTACGTTTTATAAAGTGAGTCACCCTAATAGCCTGTTAGATTCACATGCAATGATTGGAATATAACCGGACCCACACTTAGGACACGGGAAGCATCTTTTGTTGATGTTAACCAGAAAACTGCAGAGAGCACAACAGTAATCACAATCTATTTTAACCACCACTTTGTTTTTAGTTATCTGCATTGGCTCGTTGGGGCTCCCCCTGAAAAAAGAACTCTGCTAGTGAAATGTTGACTTCTTTCTGTATTTAGAAATAGTTCCTTGATGTTTTGGTTTTAAAGGCAAATACTTGAGTTATTCTCCATCTGAGCTACATGAAGGTTCTGTTCTTCCCGTTTCCCAACAGCACGTTGCCAGTATTTCCAAGTCATTTTTTGCTGAAATCCGCATTCATGGGTGATCCATACCAAGCGTGGAGAGACTCTGCTTATTTTGTGGGTTGTGACAAGGATGATGTGATTTGTGAAGGCAGCTGGGAAAGGGAGAGAAGCAAACTCGGGGCCGGAAATGCTGTCTGAAAGAACACCATTTAAGAGTTGTCGCGTGGTCTAAACGGAGGAAGTGGGAGTACTCTCGCAGAGGGAATCCACAGAGCTTTCCGGGCACTCGTCTTTTGCTATCCATTTGCTGTCTACCAGAATTTCTTCATCTGTAAAGTCAGAATAATCTGTGCTTCTATGGGATTACGTAATAAGGATACTTCAGAATTTTATTTCAAAGTGTGTTTGGCTGGCTCAGTCAGTAGAGAAGTGACTCTTGATCTTGGGGTTGTAAGTTCGAGCCCCACGTTGAGCGTAGATTACTTACGTAAAATATTTTACAAAAGAATTTTATTTTAAAACTAGTGCCCATCACGGCTGCCTGGGTGGTTCAGTAGGTTAAGCGCCTGACTTCAGCTCAGGTCATGATCTCACGGTTTGTGGATTCGGGCCCCGTGTCGGGCTCTGTGCTGACAGTTCGGATCCTGGAACCTGCTTCAGATTCCATGTCTCCTTCTCTCTCTGCCCCTCCCACACTCGTGTTCTGTCTCTCTGTCTCAGAAATAAATAAAAACATTTTAAAAAATGAAAAAGAGTGCCCATCAGAGTGGACCTAGTCCTATAAAAGGTAAAAAATTGCAGTGTCCAGTCGACATCCAAGCAAATCATATTCTTTGTACTCTCCGATGAACTGCTATTGACTGAGTCTCGTGGATGTCCCCCTGGATAATAGCTGCCACTTTTCAAGGTGGTTAAGAACAAGCCTCTTGGTATTCTTTCTATTTTTGCTGTTGTCCGAGTTTATTAACTTACTTTATTAGCTAAGCCGCTGACCAGTAGAAATTCACTGTGTTTTAGCCATTGACCGGTCCCCAAGTCACCTTCGTTTCGTTCTCTGGTACTGGGAAGAGCCAGCCCTGCGTTTGTATTGGTGATGACTGGTGGTCTGGGACAATTCTTCATTCACTGGAAGGAAAACTATCAGTTAGTACTTTGGAGACAGCCCCAGTGCCTGCCATTGGGCACGTACAACTCGTAAGTGGTTGTTGGCCAGCATTTCTGCCAGGTCCCCAAGGCCGGGCCCCCACAGCAAGGCCTGCTGCAGGAGCTCCCCTTACCTTCCCAACCACTTCCAGAAGAAATGTAGATGTTTATTTTGCAAAAATGGTCCCGGTTGTGGTGGACAAATTACCACTGTAATAATCGTTACATGCTAAGTATTGTTAACATTTAGCAGATTAGGTGTTGATTAAATTTCTTACGACTCCCTCATTCAATAGGCATTTATTCAGCATGTCTGTAGGCCAGGGGCTGGGGATGTGGAAATGAGTAAGATAAGAGTTTCTATCCCTGCTCCTCCTCCCACCCCCAAAATAATGTGTTTGCACATTTATAATCTTTAGATATGTCAGATTAGTCTTCTCTCCTTTACCTTTTGGCATCCTTTAGTGAAAACTGACAGTTTCAACTTTTACCACCCGCATACTCCTTAGCCCCTTAAAATATAACTTCCGTTAAAGCTACTCTACTGAACTATGAAAAGTCATCCATGAGGGGCACCTGGGTGGCTCAGTCCGTTAAGCGTCTGACTTCAGCTCAGGTCAGGACCTCACGGTTCGTGGGTTCGAGCCCCTCATCAGGCTCTGTGCTGACAGCCCAGAGCCTGGAGCCTGCTTCAGATCCTGTGTTTCCCTCTCTCTCTGCTCCCCCCCCTGCTCATGCTCTCTCTCTCTCCCTCTCTCTCTCTCTCAAAAATAAGAAAAAATTTTAAACACACACACACACACACACACACACACACACCTCAGCACTGATATCCTAATTACTACATCATCTAGTGGCATTTTTCAATCCCCAGCTTCCTTCTCTGTAGCATTTGACACAAGCCCTCCCGTGCTCCAGTTATTTTCTTCCCTTTGGTTTTTATCATGTACCATCTCTTCTGTGTCCTCTTCTCTGCTCCCATAGCTTCAACTATTACCTCTCTGGCAATAACAAATTGGATCTGTAGCTCTGAGATTTCTCTTGAGATCCCGATAAGTGTCACTTGGGACCTTCCTGGTACATTAAAAAAATATATCTCTTTTTCTGACCACCACAACTGAGCCTGCTTTTCTCTTAAAAGTTTTATTTTCAGAATTATAATAAATCAGATCATCCAAAGCCAGAGACCAGGGGCTTGTAATCTTATGGGAGAGAGTGCATGTTTATAGACTTGAGCCTGGAAATGTTCCCTTTGGCTCCCGTAGCCAATCCACTCAATTTAGCCCTCGCTGGGCACTTTGTACGCCCTGTAGCCCAGGACACAGGCACTCTCCCTGAGCCGGGTTCTTCTAGGTCTCCGCGACGGCTTGTTGTCATAGCCAAGGGGCATTACATGTACACCAGGCAGAGACAGGCTGCATGAGCCTCAATATTTAATAGCTACTATTTGCTGAGTACTTGTTACGTGTCAGTGTGTGAAGCCCTTTGCATGTCTTATCGTGTTTAACTCTTGATGGCATTATATTGTAGTCACCCTTGGGAGTCTGACTTTACAGATGAGCAAACTGAGGCAGGGAGACATCAAGAGGAAGCCATTTGCCTAAGATGCCAGAAAAGCATAGACTCAGGATTCCATCCCAGGAAGTCTGATTCCAGAAGCCCACATTCTCAACTACTTGGTTACACGGCCTCTCCACTAGATTATTGCTTGTTCTAAGATGTTGCTTGAGATGGCCCATGGTTTAGATAATAAACTCACTGGAATGTCAGTAATTTCTTCCTTTTTACTTTATTTAATTTTATTTTTAATTTAATTTCATTTTAGAGAGGATGCACGAGTGAGGGAGAGGGGTAGAGGTAGAGAGAGAGAGCGAATCCCAAGTATGCTCCACATTCAGTGTAGAGGCTGATGCGGGGTTCGATCCCATGACCCTGGGATCATGACTTGAGCCAAAATCAAGAGTCAGATGCTCAACTGACTGAGCCACCCATGCACCTCTCTTCCTTTTTATTTTACTATTATTATTTTTTAATGTTTATTTATTTACCTTGAGGTGGGGGAGGGAGGACTGAGAGAGACAGAGAGAGAGAGAGAGACAGAGAGAGAGAGAGAATCCCAATCAGACCCTGCGTGCAGAGTGCAGAACCCGATTCAGGGCTCGATCTCGTGAACTGTGAGATCATAACCTGAGCCCAAATCAAGAGTCAGACGCCCCTTCCTTCTTATTTCTAATTATCGAAGACTGTGCACAAGTGCTTTGAATGAGGAGCCCGGATACAAATTGTAGAACTGAAAATGCGTGACCTGAGTACCTGCAGGAGTGGAGAACTAGAATAGAGAGACCAAGAGGAAGCTCATCAATCCACAAGGAGTTATCTCTCCAGTACATAGCGTGTGGTGCAAGGCACAACCCAGAGAGCAAGAGCAATAATTTACGCTTCTAAAAGAGCTTGCAACCTGGTCATTGTTGTACTTAATTGGTCTGTTAAGGAAAGTGCAGAGAGATGCTAGATAGGTGAGATTGGCAGGCGGGTGTTTTGTTAATTGCAGAAATTCTGCAGGCCACGGAAGTTTTCCCTATTGGGCCACAGGTGAAGAAATGCAACCTCCCTGCCTCAGCGTTAAGTCTTTATGCTAAGGAATCACCATCATAAAGAATTATTCCTGGGGGAGCATCTGATTTTGGCTCAGGGCCTGATCTCACAGCTTGTGGGTTTGAGACCCAGTTGGGGTTCTGTGCTGACAGCTCAGAGCCTGAAGCCTGCTTCAGATTCTGTGTCTCCCTCTCTCTGTGCCCCTCCCCTGCTTGCACTCTGCCTCTCTCTCTCTCTCTCTCTCTCTCTCTCTCTCTCTCTCTCAAAAATAAATAAACATTAAAAAAAAGAAGAATCACTCCTGTTATATAAACAGATCAAATCCTCTCAAAGCTTTTATAAAATTCTTGCCACGTTTAAAATTCTCCCAGAGTTGCTCTCCATATTGGCAGTAAGTTTATTTGCCTGGTCCAAAAGGTTTCATCCATTCAACAGATATCTATTGAACATGTCATCTGTGTTCAACACTCCAGGAATTGTGTGTTGGCTGAGAAGGCTAGTGCTGGAGTTGGCCAGCCAGCGTTCAATTCCTGTCTCTACCACTTTCTAGGTGAGTGATTTGGGCTATTTACTTAATTATTATAAGGTAATTTTAATAATAGCTATCATAATGACATGAACACTGCTTCTTGGAATTTATAAGATAGCAGGGGTAATAATGACTAACAGTTTTGAGAACAGGCATTGTTAAGAGACTTGTATGTATGACCTCACTTAATCCCCACACCAATCTTATAGCTCCTTCCTGCTATTATTCTACTTATTTATTTCATTTTTTGAGAGAGAGAGAGAGAATGCCAGGGTGGGCGAGAGGGGCAGAGGGAGAGAGAGAGAGAGAGAAAGAGAGAGAGAGAGAGAGAGAGAGAGAGAGAGAGAGAATCTTAAGCAGGTTCCACAGTCAGCATGGAGTCTGATGTGGGGCTCAGTCCCACAATTCTGGGATCATGACCTGAGCCAAAATCAAGAGTCAGACCCTCAATTGACTGAGCCACCCAGCCACCCCTCCTGCTATTATTCTATTTTACAGATGAAAAACTGAAGCTTCAGAAGATTGGGTGGCCATTGTTACAGATCTGGAATTTGAACCCCATTTGGTTTGACCCCATAGTCCAAGCTCTTAACAATTTTACCCTACTAACGCTTAAATTATTCTGATTTTTCCAAATACTTATCTTTTTCCCTTTTGATTGCTGACTATTAAAACATACATATGAAGTTCAGTGAACGAGGTCTAGCCACCTGCACATTTTCAATACTTGAGTTGTCTCAGAATGTAAGTTGCTGAAGGCCAGAATGTGATCACTTACCCGACCTTATTTTGGATCTAACTCCATATGAAAACTTTTGGGCATTCAATAGACACTTTTAAAAAAAAATAATGATTATTTTTGGCAATATTGGCTATTTAGAGAGCATTTTGTTCTTGATCAGAGTGATGGTATTTTGAGGGGAAATAACAGCACTGAAAGTGGAGGTTTAGGAATCTCGGGACTTGGGGAGATAAGATAATCAAAACTTCTACTCTAGAAGGAATGAAATGTTCGTAGTAATGGCTGATGAAGGGTTTGGCAGATGGAAGTTCAAGATTCAGACCTCCACCTCAAGAGCTGCTCCTCAAGGCAACTGACAGAGATTGAAGAGTGCAGGATGCTAGAGAATTTTCTTTCTTCCTTTGTGAGAAAATTGATGTGCTCTACATACTAATTAAATTTACATGCACCATTACTTCCTAAGGCTTCAAGTGTAGGGATTAATGTTGAGTGATTACAGTACCTGCACAAGCTTTCTATCACATCTTAAAATGTCTCTCTTGTCTGACGGACTAGGATGTATGGGGCAGGCAAGCTGATTTTCTGTTTCAGAATGCAGGACTCTGGGGTTCTGTGAACACACTAGTTAATCTGTCAATGTCTCTTTCTTTACAGGAACAAAATAGGAATGATTACACTTGCCATAACCCCGGATGGAAGATTAATGACATGACATTTGACCATCTGGTTACAGTTTTTAAGTGGGAACTGCTAAATAGAGATATAAACTGATGATATTTTATTTGGGGCCAAGTGAGCTCAATTGCCCTCAAACTATAGAAGAGATATTACTACTTACACTTAGGAAAACAGCTCCATTTTTAAAAGGCTACATGTTCTTGAAGTTTTTTTTTTTTTTTTAAGGAAATTTTGGAAGATCAGGGGAAGAGATCTGCATAAAAATGAAAATATGCTTACACTGGACAACATAATCAGGAATTATTCCAAAAAAGGATGCACAGTTCCCGTTTGGGAGAAGAGGGAAAGATAAGCAAGTCATGGTTTGAATAGAAAATTCTCGAGACAGTGATGTGGTGCAGGCTGCCCCTCAGCTGCCCTCCTGGCCAGGTACCCCTGGATAGGTACCCCTTGCCAGGTACCTATAAGGGATGGTGCCCAAGGCCCCCACTCTCCTCACCCCACTGCACTTGGGACCCAGTCTCAACTGAATGAAAACTGACAATAGGGAGCCTTCTTTGGCCCCATCAGCCGGGCAATCCTCCCTTGGTGTCCTGCAGATGGTTCCTTGGAAGGCCACCGGTGTCAGAGTGCTAACAGTCCTTAGTATTCTTTCCAACAATAAGCCTCAAATGGGACCCCTACTGCATTAAGTGACTGATGCAAAGAGTTTTGCTGGCTCCTTCCAGATCTTCACTCACCCTTCCTGGGCTCCTCACCAGTAGCCTGGAAGCTCTAAGGCACACTTCAGTGAGAGCCAACAAAAGGGGACAATGGAGAAGAACCACTGAAAATGAGACTCATTACATCGCTGTGGGTGCCCCTGAGCTGTTCAGAGGGTTCTGCTTCTGGTGGGAATGCTCTGCTCTAACTTTGGGGTAAGATTTAGGGAGAAGGGCAGGTTATTCTTAAGGCCATTGGCCAGACATCTAATGAGGCCAGAGCCAGAAAAATAGAGATTTGCAATATCTCTCCTGCAACTTCTACCAATTTTGTGGGATGATTTTTGTGGTTTTCTAGACCTGGGATTGTTCTCTTAGTTCTAAAATCTCAGAGTAAAAATCTGTGTCAGTAGCTAGGACAATCCCTGGTATATGGTAGATTCTCAAATATGTGCTGAATGAATGAATGAGAACTCTTCCTACCCAGAAGTATGGGGCAAGTTTGGAGCGCGCGTCAAAGTTGGTGAAAGACCTCTACCAAGGGGACATTGGCCTTCATTGTGTAGGGCTAACCTTCTTGCTTTCCTTTGGTTTAAATGCCGTGTTGCAAAAATCAGAGGCTTTGATCTCTAGATAACTTACATGGACGGGGAGGTGTCAAAGAAGGAAGGGTGTCATTGTGCAATGATCGTAGCCCACACGTTGAGCATGTCCTTGGGGCCGGGCATGCGTGTAGGACATTGCCGACATTTTGTCCTGCCTCAGCCCCCTGTGATGCCAGGCCACACTTTCAAGGGCAGGCTGCCTTTTCCAGGGCCTTCTGAAGGAATGTGATTGATATGTCTATACCTCATAATTCTCTACGTTATCTAAATATCTAGGCAAAATACTGTAGACCCATTTAATTTTAATTTTTGCAGATTATAGATATTTTCCCCCAAATGTCACCCAGGGATAAATAA
The DNA here is from genome assembly GCF_028749965.1 of Puma concolor. Classification (NCBI taxonomy): domain Eukaryota; kingdom Metazoa; phylum Chordata; class Mammalia; order Carnivora; family Felidae; genus Puma; species Puma concolor. Next base: position 120,045,134 of record NC_141671.1, on the reverse strand, counting down.
AGCTATAAAACCAAGACTCATACTTTGTTGAAGAATCCGTCCCAAACACCAGGTGTCCTGCTGAATGATCTGACCTAAAATAACCGATAAGTAGAGGCCAGAAAGAGACTTGAGAATCCATGAGCCTATTTGGGTGTGTTGTTAGCGTCATTTAATGCTTGATACGCTTTTGAGATACTAAACATTTTATCTACCTGAAAAGGCAGGCAGAGATGAAACTTGAGAATGACATAAACGATTCAAGTCTCCGGCTGTGATGTCAGCATCCTGTTACTTCTCCATAGGGTGCTCAGTGTCACCGGCATGCATGTGCGTGACAGGCAGCCATTGCAACACCTTTAAAAGACTTTCAAAATGGACGTGTTTGCAGTGGCTGCACATTAGACCAGTTTGGAAGACTAAAACTCCTGTAGTGAGAATTGTGGGGGGTTCTAATTTTCTCTTCCTTTTTCAGAGGCTCTTTTCCAGGGTCCACTGTTAATGAATGGCTAAGTGGCAGAACATCCAGTAGACTGGTCTTGAGGCAGTGGAGGATAAACTAACTTAATAAAGAAGAGGATTCATGAGGATCTCCACACGAATGCTGGAGGGCAAGACAGCATACAGCTGGGTCATTCAACAAGAGAGCTGGTCATAAAAATGAGACCAAAAAATGAAAGGCGAGGGTATGTTTGAGTATGTTAGGATCAGAAACTTGCGATTTTCTAATGAGCTCCCTGCCCTCTAGGATTTCTTGGTTCTAAATCTCACCTTAGAAATATCCCCAATTGTACTTCTACTTGATTTTAGGCCTAGGTGATGGCATTCTTCATTCAAGATTCTAAACATCTGTTTTCAGAATGGAATCCATGAAGGCATTGCTGGGATGTGGCCAATTTCAGTGGAGAAGGAACAATTTTCAAATGTGTTTTAAATAGTGCTTTAATATGACACCATCTCACATTTTCTTTTATTTAAAATTTTTTTATTTTTTATTTTATTTTATTTTATTTTATTTTATTTTATTTTATTTTATTTTATTTTATTTTATTTTATTTTATTTTATTTTTTGTGTGAGAGAGAGAAAGAGAGAGAGAGGGAGGAGCAGAGAGAGGGGAAAACACAGAATCCGAAGCAGGCTCCAGCCTCCGAACTGTCAGCATAGAGCCCGACGTGGGATTTGAACCCATGAAACATGAGATGATGACCTGAGCTGACGTCGGATGCTCAACCGACTGAGCCACCCAGACGCCCCTGACACCATCCAACATTTTAAATATTACTGGTTTTTGTTGCTATTATAATATAAAAACTATTAACCTTTGTGATATTAATCTAGCGTTTCCTGGGCACATTATTAACAGTCTATGAAGTCAAAGTTCAGTTTCATTAATTTAATTATAGCAAAATAACCAGTCTCAAACTAGGACCCAATTGTCTATGTCCAAATCACTTTGAGCTTCCTGAGTTTTGTTTTGTTTTGTTTCGTTTTGTTTTGTTTCTCCTTGAGACTATAGTCTCATGGGGGTGCCTGGGTGGCTCAGTCGCTTAAGGGTCTGACTCTTGATTTCAGCTTGGGTCATGATCTCACTGTCTGTGGGTTCAAGCTCTGCGTCAGACTCTGTGCTGACGGTGCAGAGCCTGCTTGGGATTCTCTGTCTCTCTCTGTCTCTGCCTCAAGCTCTCTCTCTCTCTTCTCTCTCTCAAAAAGTAAATAAATAAACATTTAAAAAAGAGACTATAGTTTCATGAAAAGCATACACCAGGCCATCAGCTATCTATTAGGGCTTGACATTTGCCAAACACTGTGACAGCACAATAATAATAATAATCATTATTGTTATTATTATTTTTATTTTAAGGAGTGTGACCTGAGGAGAGGGACAGAGGGAGAGGGAGAGAGACTCCCAAGTAGGCTCCGTGCCCAGCTCAGGGAGCCCAACGCGGACATCCCACAACACTGGGATCATGACCTGACCCCAAATCAAGCATCAGATGCTCAACCGGATGAACCACCCAGGTGCCCCGGCACATTTGCTTAATAGAAGCTCAGTGGGTGAGCAAGAAGCCTGTGTGTGTGCACACTCATGGCATATGCCTATGTGTCACATAGAGAGGGCAGTCCATGATATGCATTTTAACGTTTGTGGAATATATTTTCCCTGAGAGAGAGAGTCACATGTAGGAATCGCTGATTCATAGTTGGGCTCTCCGTGAGAGGCTATGGTTAGGGGTCCCCACGGCGGGCCGTCCACGCTGCGGAAAGGGTCAGACTGCCCATCCACCAGTGAATGGGTGGTGACAGAGCACTTGGTGAGAAGTGCCTGTAAGTCACAGCCGGGTTCTCCCGAGGCCCCCCGGAAACACTGACCGCGCGCTGGCCTGTGCAGCTGAGTCCTGGGAAAGGCCTACGAGCCCCTGCCCTGTGTGGCTTCCCACTTACCCTCCATCAGTTTGGTCCTGAAGTAGGCGATGAGGAGGAGGAGCAGCAAAGTCACAGGCAGGAAGACCCCAGCGAACAGGAGCCAGCCGGGGAGCTCCCTCAGGAACGCTGACAGCACGGAGCTCATTGCCAAGCACCCGGCCCCCTGGGGGGCCAGCGGGCCGCACTTGGGATGAAGGCAGCTTTGCTCAGAGTCTGTATTTGTTTCCTTCTGGGGCTCCGGCCTTTGCTCAGCAAGTCTCAGTGGAAGTTTTGTGGACTTTGCTCTATTTCAACAGCCCCGGGGACGCCGAGAGGCTTGCTAGTGGGTTACTCTGTAACTCAGCTACGATGTGTGGAGGAATTGAAACGTGATTCTTCCGAAGCGTTCCGGAGAGGAGCGTTTATCTGGTGGGGTGGGGAATGATGCCAGGAGGCCTAGATATCTTTGTATTCAGTTTATCTGGAGTGAATAATACCTGACTCCAAGCAAATCTCATTGTTACGTATCTTCTACTTACATGTGCCCAGACATGGGAAGAAGTTGTCCTGCATTTTCTAAATTTCAGAGTTGAAAGTTGCTTCACAGCCACGTCCATGTGCCTATGAACCTGTGTCTGGAAAAAGTGAATTTTCCTTCACGCGCAGTTGATACAACTGATATCAAGGAAGGAGGAACGCTATTCTTTCCATGGGTAAAAACTCTTCCTAGTAGGTCCTGCTCTGAATACTTTTCTGGGAAGTGCACTTGGTGTATTTATTTATTCAATAAATATTTAATTCTACTAGAACCCAACCTCTTGGCTAGACGCTGGACATACAAAGAATAGTAAATCATGGCACCTGCCTTCTGGGAGTGGAAACAGACGCAGAAAGAGGTAATGACCCCGAGCGATAGTGATGGGATAGATGCTATTATGGCCCCTTTTCCTTCGTCCCTCAATGCATCAGCGTTTGCTTCCTGCATTAGTAGTTTGTATTACTAATTATCTTCCACTTAACACATTTCTGTGGCCCACCATTAGCAGTAGAAGGTGGCCCCTGAATGATAGTGTTGTGGTTTGAGTGGTAACTACAAAGATTCTGGGGAAAGAAAGGGCAAAAAATTATGTTGACACTGACTTGTTGACTACGTTGAGTTGCCACTGGAAAGACACTGGTCTACTAAACTAAAGGCAATAGAAAGAATCATTTCCATAATGAAAGAATCCCGTGGAGAATTTGGGAAATTGGGAGGGGAAATTGACGAGCCACCTTCTTGGGTTCACGTCTCTTCTCATGCTCTGGCCCTGTCCCCGTCCCCACTTGGCAGCTGCCTTGGCGAGTGGCTGGCAGAGTTTATCAAGCACATGCTGCTGTGAGTGCCTCTTGAATTCCTTCACCAGGGGTTCTTCATGGCCACGCACAGCCTTAATCCTCCTATAAACTCGGCACCCTAATTTATAAAATAATAAGAATAGGGAGCATCTCTGGGATGCTTGGCTGGCATTCCTAAGCAGTGAACAATAAACAGCTTCCTCTCAGAAGAGAGACATCTTAATTGCAGGAAGAGTCCTTTAGAATAGCCAAGATTAAGTCAGCATCTGTTGTACTTTATTTGCTTCTCTTCTCCCCCCTCCACAAACCCTTGAGTGGTGCTGCTGTTTTTTCTCTTGAGTGCTTTCCAATGAGATGGCTCTCTGGTGCTCTTTCAGCTTGAACAGGATGCTAATTTGTAAAGTGTCAGTCTACAAAGAAGCTCCATGAGCAGGTGACATTACCAGGGAGATGTTAGGCAGCTGTTGTCATGTTCTTTCTTTCCGTTTTGTTCCATTCAACATTCAAGCCCTCGCTTAATGCCTAGAGAAGGTAAGTAAGGGTAACAGGCAAAAATATAAATGATATTAATATAAGCTCCCAGGTTGACATATAAAGCGCAATGGAAGCATTGAAGAGAGACTGATTAATTCCAGTTAGGGAATTGGGCCGAGTTCATTAAAAGGATGGTATTTGAGCTGAGCCTGGGGATGGAGAGCTGTGGAATCACCTCCTTAAACAAATACGTGACAGTGGGGGCACAGCAGGGTTTATGGAGGACAGGGAAGAAATGAGAGTAGCCAAATGATATGGGGTTCAGAACAGAGATATGAAGGTGGAGAAGTGGGGGGGCATCAAGGCATAGACTCTTGAACGTGCTTCCAAGGACTATGCTGTTTGGATAAAGGGGACCAATGAAAGGTCTTTGATCATGGATGCACATGAGTTGACCTGGGTTCACTTAGGTAGCCCTTGAAAAAAATGGACCAATGAGAAAGATCCAAGTAGGCTGTTTCAACATGGTGTCAGGATATAATGAGTCTGAGATGGGGGTGGCAAAGGGAAGGGAAAGAGGAAGACAAGGGGCTGGAGGGACCCCATGAACAGTCCTTGGTGAATAAGTAGATAGAGCAAATGTCACCCATGATGCTACCAATCACTGAGCACTTACTATGTATCAAGCACCTCATAACCACTCTACGTGTATCTTATTTAATCCTCGGAGTGACCATATGAGGAAGACTCATTTGACAAATGAAGAAATGAGGCACAGAGAGGTTAAATAACTTTCCCAAGACACATATTTAGTGAGTGACAGATTCAGGACTCTGATCCTGAACCGCTGCTCTCATCCACTGTGCTATGCCAGGCTTGGGTGGCTGGGGAGATGGCAGGGCTATAAAGTGAGACCTGAACACAGGTCGGGCAGCACATTTGGATGGGGGAACATTTATAGTTTGGCACTCATTAAATTGGTGGTAATGCAGAGATATTCAAGGGGAAACTTGTGGAAATCTGGAGATCAAGAGAGAGGACAAGTCCTCTGTAGTGTAGATGGTGGCTGCGGGTGAGTGGATGGAGAGAGCGCTCAGGAAGGAGTGTACATGAGGATAAAAGAGACACCAGTTGCAGCCCCTAAAGAATGCCCTCACTTAGGGGCGCCCAGGTGGCTCTGTGGGTGAAGCATCTGACTTCAGCTCAGGTCATGATCTCACAGTTCATGGGTTCTAGCCCTGCGTCGGGCTCTGTGCTGATCGTTTGAGCCTGGAGCCTGCTTCAGATTCTGTGCCTCCCTCTCTCTCTGCTCCTACCCCGCTCACATGCTGTCTCTCTCTGTTTCTTATGTTAAAAAAAAAAGAACTCTCTGACTTAAGACATGGGAGGCAGAGTGAGAACCAGGGAAGAAAACCAAAAGGCTCTGTGGGGTGGGAGAGGAGCCCGCAGGATGCAGTGTTAGGAAATGGTAGCAAACGAAACTTCCAAGAGGGAGAGGGTGAGCAGTGGTGTCAGTTACTGTCTCTGAGCTAATTCTGATCCACATGGAAATGTCCAAGAGAGTGCAATCTGTGAAGTGGACGTAAAGCTTTACTTTTTTCTTAAAAAGGCTCTTTTGGGATATAATTCACACAACAAACTGCACAGCTCGATAAGTTTTGACCTGTGTGTGTCTATGTCTGCGAGCTCATTGTCATGATCGAATGATGAACCCATTCACCCCAAAAGTTTTCTTGTGTTCCTTTCCTATCTCTGCTCCCACCCCTCCTGCTCCCCCAATTCTTAGTCAACCACTGATCTATTATCTGTTACTCTACGTTAGTCTGCATTTTTAGAATTTTATACACATGGCATTGCACAGTATGTCTCTTTTTTTCTAGCTTCTTTCACTTGATGTAATTATTTTGGAATTGATCCATATTGTGTGTATTAATATTGCTTTGTGTTGCTGAACACCATTGCATTGTGTGGAGATCCACCTTTTACCCATTTACCTTTGGTGGCCATTTGGATTGTTTTCCATCGTAGGCTACTACAAATAAAGCTGCTATCAACATTCCTGCACAATTCTTTTTTTTTTTTTTTTAATGTTTATTTATTTTTGGAAGAGGCAGAGAGAGAGAGAGAGAGACAGAGCACGAGGAGGGGAATGGCAGAGAGCAGGAGACATAGAATCCGAAGCAGGCTCCAGGCTCTAAGCTGTCAGCACAGAGCTGGATGCAGGGCTCTAACCCACGAACTGTGAGATCGTGACCTGAGCTAAGTCAGATGCTTAACCGACGAAGCCACCCAAGCACCCCTCCCCCAATAATTCTTTATGTGGACATGTGCTCTCATTTCTCTTGGGTAGACACCTAGGAACCGAATGGCTGGATCATATGGTAAGTGTATGTTTAACTTCTTAAGACATTTTCAAACTGTTTTCCAAAGTAAGTTATACCATTTATATCTCCACCAGCAGTGTAATAAGAATTTTAGTTTTGGGGCACCTGGGTGGCTCAGTCAGTTGAGCATCAGTCTTCAGCTGAAGTCATGATCTTGCGGTAGGCAGGCTCAAGGCTTGAGTTGGCTCTGTGCTGACAGCTCAGCGCCTGGAGCCTGTTTTGGATTCTGTATCTCCCTCTTTTTATGCCCTTCCCCCGCATATGCTCTGTCTCTCTGTCTCTTTGTCTCTCTCTCTCTCTCAAAAATTAATAAACATTAAAAAAATTGAAAAAAAAAAGAATTTTAGTTTCTTCACATACTCACTGACACTTGGTATGGTTAGTTTGTTTGTTTTTGTTTGTTTGTTTGTTTGTTTGTTTTAAATTTTGGCCATTCTAATGATATGTAGTGGTATCTCACTGTAGTTTTAATATGCATTTCCCTGAAGATGTTGAACATCTTTTCATGTGCCTATTTGCCATTTTATGTATCTTATTTGAAGTGTCTGTTCAACACTTTTGCATGTTAAAAAAAATTGGATTATTTGTTTTCTTATTGAGCGTTGAGAGTTCTTCATATATTCTAGATACAAGTCAATTATCACACATATGATTTGGAAGGATTTTTCCCCCCGTTCTAGCTTTGTCTTTTCGTTCAGTTACCAATGTCTTGGAAAACATAGAGGTTTTAATTTTTTTTTTAACATTTATTTGTTTTTTAGAGACAGAGACAGAGCATGAGCAGGGGAGGGGCAGAGAGAGAGGGAGACACAGAATCTGAAGCAGGCTCCAGGCTCCGAGGCATCAGCACAGAGCCTGACGCGGGGCTCAAACTTACGAACTGGGAGATCATGACCTGAGCCGAAGTCGGGCACTTAACCAACGGAGCCACCCAGGCATCCCAATTACTGTAGCTTTAAAATAAGTCTTGAAATCAGGAACTCTTAGCCCTCCAACTTTGTTCTTCTTCAAAGTTGGTTTGAGTAATACAGGTCATTTTCATTTCCATACGAATTTTAGGATCACCTTGCCAATTTCGATAAAAAGCCCTGCTGGGATTTTGACGGAGATTGCATTGCATGTGTAAATGAGGAGAGAATCAATATGAAGAGATAATTGATATTTTAACAATACTGAGTCTTCTGACCCATGAACATGACCTGTGTTTCCACTCTATTTGGGTCTTCTTTAACTTTTCACAACAATGTTTTGTAGTTTTCAGTGTGTGAGTCTTAAACATTTTCAGTCAGATTTATGTGTAACTATTTCATATTTTTTATGCTATTGCAGAGTATTGCTTTTTAGGTTTTGATTTGTGATTATTGCTAGTATTAAAGGTATTCTTCAATTATGAAAAATGTCACACCACTGGGAACTTCTGGAAGACTAAATATTAGAATTAATTAAAACATCCTTTAGAACTGGGAACTTTTAGTTATTAAAGGCTGGGGATGTTGGAAACACTGGTAATCAACTTGATTTACCAGAATTCAGGGTGGGATTCCACAGGCAGCGTGCAATTTCCGACCTAAACGACAGCAAATTCTTTACCTGGCTCCTTACCATGTCGTAGGAAAAATCATTAATACCATTGGAAAATATACATCTGTGAAAACTGAGGGACATAATACATTGGGGATTACACTCTCCTGTTGATTTCCATTATAGTGAATGTTCCCATTGCTGATTTACATGGTTATTTAAGAAACAAGTGATTGCAGATGTTGAGATTTGGGAATAAAATTACTAGGGAACTACTCATTTACCACCTATTATATTCTTGGTGACAGCTGGGCAAAAGTCTTCCTTAGATAAATGTGACTTATTGAAGGTAATACCAAACCCACCATGTTTCTGATTTGGATTCTGCATTAGTCTGCCTGAGCCATAAAGAATGACTCATTCTAATGACATCGGCAAAAGCTTACCTTAGGTAATTGTGACCTATGATAGATAATACCAAACCCACCAGGCCTCTGATTTGGATTCTATATTAGTCTGACTGAGTCATAAAGAATGACTCATTCCAATGACATGCCATAGGACAATGAAAGTTCTGAAGTCCATCAGTGGAAGGTGCCAAAGTGCCATTGACTGATAGCCGGGATACCAAATTACGTACAGCTACGAAACCAATGCCAAAACTTAAGTGCAAACACAACTAGTGACTATCAAATAAAGTTCTTTGATTTCATCATGTGCATGACATTTTGCTAAAATGAAGCCTCGCCCACAATGTAAATGTAGAACTGACAGCTCTTTTGAGTAGGAAAAAGCCTATATGCTTCTGCCCCATATTAACTGCCCCTCCTAGCTTGGCCCATAACTAAGTCCTATTACATGGCACAAATACTAAAGTCAACACGAAAACCAGTGCTCTGAAACCATGTAACAGTAAATGCATTATAGGGTGCTCATTCCATAAAAAAAGATGATCACAGAAGAGACATAAAGAATTTAAATTCTTTGTAAACTTTGAGAAAAGGTCCACCAGCTTTTATTTATTCATACTTGCAGGTAACAAATATTTATTGAGGCGTTAACACGTGCCCTGCAGGCACTGATTTGGGGACTATGTACATATCTGTGGATAAGGTAAAGTCCCTGTCTATATAGAAATTACATTCCAGTGGAGTAAGTTGTCGATAAGCAATAGTAGGTAACATTTATCAAATGCATATATTATTCTGGGTAATAGTCTAAGCATTTCATGTGTTACATCTCATTATGATCTTACATCAGTGCCTATGAAATAAGTACCATTTTTCATTTCACCATTCTACAGACAGAAAAGCTCCTGGAGTTTTTATAACTCATCAAGGATTACACCACTAGAAAATGGCAGAGCTAGGATTTGAACCCAGAGCCCAAACACTTATCCACAGTACTCTATTCTTCTGCTTCTCAACCTCCTAGAGATAGATACACATATGCAATGTTAAGTAGTGATAAGTGCTCTGCAAAGACTAAAGCAGGATGAGAAAATAATAGGGAAGTGCTCATTTTAGGTGGGGTGGACAGGGAAGTTGTATTGGCCTGTTAAGGCTGCCATAACAAAATACCCCAGACTGGGTGGCTTAAATAACAGAAATGTATTTCTCAGAGTATTCAATGTATTTCTGGAGGCTGGAAGTCCAAGATAAAGATGTGGGTAGAGTTGGTTTCTGCTGAGACCCTTCTCCTTGGCTTGTAGAGATGACTGCCTTGCTGTGTCCTCACTTGGCCTCTTCTCTGTGCACCGATGCTCCTGGTGTCTCCTCCTCTTCTTAAAAGTGTACAAGTTGTATTGGATTAGAGTCCCACCCTTATGACCAATGATACCTTAATTACCTCCCTAAAGGCCCTAGTCACATTGGGGATTAGGGCTTCAACATGAATTTTGGGAGGGGACACAATTCAGAAGTTTCTCTGAAAAGCTTGACTTTTGTGCTGAATGAAGTGAAAGAAGGAATCATGTGCACAGTTGGAGGAATAGAGTTCTAAGCAGAGGGGAGAGGAGGTACTAAATTTCTGAAATGGAAATGTTTCTGGGGTGATTGAAGCTATGTAAGGAGGCCTATTGTGGCTAGAGCACACTGAGAAAGAGGCCAAGCGATAGAAAACACACTTTTGAGAAATATTGATCTAGAAACTTGACAACAATGACAATAGGCCAAGAAGATGTGCCCATCGTCGAATCTCTAAAATTCTACCACGATTTATTAAACATTGCTTGGAAAATGGTTAAATATAGAGAATACTGGGGTAAGTAGATTTCTTTATTGCAAGATTTTGTAGAGGTTTTAATTTGGTATTCTAAGAGGAATACTGCATGAGTCTCTTCCAAATTTACTGGACCATCAAGTCCTTTTGCCAGGAGACTCTCAGGGGATTAAGGTCTCCAGACCATGCTTTTGGGTATGGGCTACTGGGTAAGGAGATTTATGCTACTGCTCTGAACATGAAGTTTATCCCTAAGTATCAACATACATGTTTGAGACTCTTAGGTAGAGAACAGTGGATAAGGAACAAATTATTCTGAGAAATTATGATGGTGGGTGTTTTTTGGCTTTATTTTTGTTTTTGTTTGCTTTTGTTTTTGTAAATTGTACTAGCATGAACTGGCCCGAACAATTCAAGAAGCATCAGCCTTGGGGCGCCTGGGTGGTGCAGTCGGTTGAGCGTCCGACTTCAGCCAGGTCACGATCTCGCGGTCCGTGAGTTCGAGCCCCGCGTCAGGCTCTGGGCTGATGGCTCAGAGCCTGGAGCCTGTTTCCGATTCTGTGTCTCCCTCTCTCTCTGCCCCTCCCCCGTTCATGCTCTGTCTCTCTCTGTCCCAAAAATAAATAAATGTTGAAAAAAAAAATTAAAAAAAAAGAAGCATCAGCCTTGTCTCATTCATGAAAATTTCCAATTGGCAGCTCATTCCACTTTGCACGCTTATTTTGCTCACTGGAAAACGATCATTAGAACATGCCCACCTGAACACAGATTCTTTGTAATCCAATCCTAGCTAGGGTGGCCATAGAAATTAGATGTTTCTGGGCATAAACAATAAACTGTGACAGGGGCAGGTGGCTCTCTGGGATTAGTATAAAAGTGAATACGTGCCCTCCCATGTGCCAAGGACACGAGGGTATTTTGACACACCAAAAAGTTTTTGTTGCTGGAAAAATTTAGAATATCAGAGGTGGAAGTCCTGCTGATTGAGTCCTCCCACCCCCACCGCCTTCACCCATTATGCTTTGATCAATCAATATGTTTTTGAAATAAGAGATCAGAACAGAGACTGATTTATGCTGATTTAAGTTAGTAAAGTTTAAATGCCACGGGGCGCCTGGGTGGCGCAGTCGGTTAAGCGTCCGACTTCAGCCAGGTCACGATCTCGCGGTCCGTGAGTTCGAACCCCGCGTCAGGCTCTGGGCTGATGGCTCGGAGCCTGGAGCCTGTTTCCGATTCTGTGTCTCCCTCTCTCTCTGGCCCTCCCCCGTTCATGCTCTGTCTCTCTCTGTCCCAAAAATAAATAAAAAACGTTGAAAAAAAAAATTTTAAATGCCAGTACCCCTCATTTGCATAGGCACTTCCAGACCCAGGGAAGGATACTGAAAATATACATACATGGGCATAGTGTTTGAATTTTTTTTAGAGTATTTATTTTTGGGAGAAAATGAGAGAGCGAGCATGCAGGAATGAGCAGGGGCGGGGCAGAGAGAGAGGGAGAGAGAGAGAATCTCAGCCAGGCTCTGGGCCATCAATGCAGAGTCCCACCCGGGGTTTGAACCCACAAACTGTGAGGTCATGACCTGAGCCAAAATCAAGAGTTGGAGGTTCAACTGACTGAGCCACCCAGGTGCCCCAGGCATAGTGTTTGGAAAGTTTACAAAAGAAATATATTAACTGCAATTGATTAAGACTGTGTCTTTCCACCTCAACTCCCTTTCTGTCATGTTCCTTGTGTTGGGTAGTGTTGGAGCAGCCACGGACATATTTGGGAGAGGTCTAGGGGAAGATGAGTCAGGGACACATCTAATTGCAATAGTGGAATGTTTCTGTGGTTTGCAGTCGTTTCTGTACGTAGTTAAGTCGTATTTAGCTGTGTGTGAAAAAAGGCTTCGGGAATACTACCACCAACTGTGCAGTAACTCTTAGTATGTGACCTAAAGGTTCAGGGGCAAAAGGTCATACCTCAACATGTCCTATGTACTCAACTTCAGAAGTATATGGGAACTGGAGGAGAAATAAGGTTTGAAATATACGAGCCAGAGTGACTCTGGAAAACTCTTCCAAATGTCACACATGTAAAATTCGAAGGGGAAGATTTGATTCTCATTCGTGCTCAGTCAGAACGAAAGTTCTCTCTTACAGTGTATACGCAACTATAAACACACATTCTGGAGTTAATTGGGTAAAACAGAATTTGTGAGAACTGCGTCTGAGGTTGACAATGGTTAGCAATGGCACCACAAACAGTAATTGTATCTTTGTGTGATTTCACAGATTCCCAAGTACTTGGTTACATTTTAGTGTGTATGGTGGATCTTATCTTGACTAAGTGTGGCAGTTCTGGACAAAAGAGCACACAGAACCGCCACCTGGCAGAGCATGCACCTGAAGAAACCTGTGTTCTGATAACAAAGTGTATGTATTTATGAAAGTTCAAGGTATGTAAGAGAAATTTGATTATATGGTTATATAGCACGATATAATATAATGACAATTAAAAACATTTAATTCCTCTTGGAATGCATTAATTTCAGATTAGTTTTTTTTATTTTTTAAATTATTGATTATACCAAAATTCAAATATGATAAGAAGGAAATTTCCTAGTGGAGGCCAAAATCAAAAATCAAAAACTGAAAGATTGACAGAAGCCTAAGAATGTAAAAAAAAAAAAAAAATGAAGTTAGCTTTTATTTTATTTTATTAAAAAAAATTTTTTTTTAATGTTTATTTTTGAGACAGAGAGACAGAGCATGAACAGGGGAGGGTCAGAGAGAGAGAGGGAGACACAGAATCTGAAACAGGTTCCAGGCTCCAAGCTGTGAGCACAGAGCCTGACGTGGGGCTTGAACTCATGGACCATGAGATCATGACCTGAGCCAAAGTTGGACGCTTAACCAACTGAGCCACCCAGGTGCCCCAAAAGTTAGCTTTTAAAATTTGTAACTTGTTATTTCTTTTCTCAGTTTATGTGGGTATTCACTGTCCTACAGAATTTTGTGTTGGCAACTTTGTATTTTTTTCTCTGAAATAGGAACCCCCCCCTCCCCAAATATAAAGCTTCAGACCTACAAAATCTGAATCTGCTGCTGGATAAGAATAGAAATGTTCCAGAAGAGAAAAGCCTGAGACAAGTACCAGTCAGCCTTGCAGACCACTTTGTGATTTCTAAATTCTCTGATTTCCACTTCTTGCCATAATTTAAAAATGATAATGACCCCTTCTCATTGGTCTTTCTGGCCATATGGAGGCTCTGGAAGGCACTTCTGACTTAATGGGCTCTCACCAGAGGGGCATTACCAAAGATGGCTGTATTCAGTATGAAAGGGCAGGGGGTAGGGTGGCGGGTGGAGGGCGGGGATTGAGTGATGCCACAGACCCTTGATATGTCAGAGAGGAGCTTTTAGCAGACATGAAATTTACCCAGATGTCATCAATTGATTGTATGATTGTGGTTTTCTTCTTTAATTGGGAGTCAACCTTTTCCTGCTATATAGTATTATTCCAAAATCTGTGTCACAGGGAAGATAATCTAACATAATGCCATTACACAGATTTATAGCTGACCCTTGAAATAGGAGTCAGAATTCTCTTTATTTAAAAAAAAACACATAATTTTATTTCCATTTCCCTTTAGAAAAAAGTCCTTATGACTTCTGCAGTATGCAAACAGTACATCATCCACAGTGTCATTTAAACCCGAATGTTTTCAGATGACTGACAAATCTGTTGCTTTGCATAGCCCTGCTTTCTGTCAGAGCGCTACACTTTAAAAATGTGTTGCTGCAATATAGGCTAAGTTCTTTCATTAGCAGAGTGAGTATAATGCACCAGTCTGTATTAATCACTACACATAAGCTACCAGGACATTACTAGAATTTTCTGCCAAGGTAGTAACAGGAAAATAACAGCTGTTTGTATAAGGAAACTAGGAGCTCATTTGCACGGCTACCGGAGGCAACAGGGAGATTAATGCACCTTGTCAGTTCTACAGGTTTAATTTGACTTGCGCTAAAATAGCATCAATACGCATTGCCCCCTGCCATTCATTTCTCCTGAATGCTGATTAATTTACTCTCATTTCACCCTGAATGCTGCCAGGCAGTAATGAGTTGTAGCCATCTGGCCGTCCTATTTTATCTTCCCCCACTGCCCCTAAAAAGAAGCAGAGATGGGGACATGGGCATCCATCCAGCTGCTTAGCGTTCCAAGTCCTCCTTTTGGGGAATGCAGGGTAGATAGCTGTCCAGACAGCGGATTCCTGAACTGGCACACAGTTTTTGTGTTGGTGTCGAAAGGCAAAAGCCTCCTCATTTCAGAACTGGCTAAGGAGGTGGGAGAAGGGGCACAGGTAACAGAGTCTATATATCAGAGTTAACAGTTAAGCTTTGTAAAAAAGAGATTTGTAAAGTACAGCTCCTGTTACAGCGTGGTATTTTATAGATACATAATAATACAAAGTACATAGAGATAAGGCTCTTTATAGACATATAAAGCAATATTGTTAATATTGTCTTAACTCCTAGAAGAACAGGAAACCATTTGGTCTCAGTCATTGCCTCCAAATATATATTTTTTCTTTTCATAATATTTTCAGAATAATCAGACATATTACCTCATTATGGATAAAAGAATAATGAATAGGACAGACATAAAATTTGATTCAATTTCAAGGATACTGTTTTTAAAGAATCAACTTCGGGGCGCCTGGGTGGCGCAGTCGGTTGGTTAAGCGTCCGACTTCAGCCAGGTCACGATCTCGCGGTCCGTGGGTTCAAGCCCCGCGTCGGGCTCTGGGCTGATGGCTCAGAGCCTGGAGCCTGTTTCCGATTCTGTGTCTCCCTCTCTCTCTGCCCCTCCCCCGTTCATGCTCTGTCTCTCTCTGTCCCAAAAATAAATAAACGTTGAAAAAAAAATTTTTTTTTAAAAAATAAAAAAAAAAGAATCAACTTCATTGAGGTATAGTTTACATATAATAAATTCTACCCATATAAGTTTATATTTCAATGTGTTTTGACATATTGATATACTCCTATAATCCCCACCACAATCAAGACACAGAATATTCCTACTAGCTCCCAAATTGTCCTTGTGCCCCTCCCAGTCAATTTGTCCCACCCTCAGTGCCAGGAAACCTCTGATGTTCTTCCTGTCAGTGTAGATTAAATTGATTTTTTCCCTGAGTTTCATAGAAACAGAAGCTTATGGTGTGTACCCTTTTGCATCCAACTTCTTTGCTTAGCATAATTCACCCATGCCTTTGCACTTTTTGGTAATGAATTACTTTTTATTGTTGAGTACTATTTCACACCGTATCCTTCCATATCATTATAGATATAGATTTGTTTATCCATTCATCTGTGGATAATAGACATTTGATTTCTAGCTGTTGGCTGTTATGAATTCATTTATGTGTAAGTCTTTGTGTGGACATATATTTTAATTTCTCTTGAGTAGAAACTTAGGAATACAATTGCTGGGTCTTATAGTAAATGTATATTTAACTTTTTTAAAAAACATTTTTAACATTTATTTATTTTTGAGAGACAGAGAGAGAGAGAGAGAGAGAGAGCACGTGGGCGCGCGCATGGGCGGGGGAGGGGCAGAGAGTGAGAAGGAGACACAGAACTTGAAGCAGGCACCAGGCTCTGAGCTATCAGCACAGAGCCTGATGCCGGGATTGAACCCACCAACCATGAGATCATGACCTGAGCTGAAGTCAGATGCCAACTGACTGAGCCACCCAGGTGCCCCTATGTATGTTTAACTTTATAAGAAACTATCAACCAGCCTTCCAAAATGATTGTACCATTTCACAATCTTACCAGCAATGGCTAAGGAGGATTCCAGTTGTTCCATATCCTCACCAACACTTGGTATTGTCATCTTTTAAAATTTTTATCCATGTCAGTAGGCATGTAGTGGTATTTCACTGAGCATCTAATTTGAATTTCCCTGTGTTTTAAAATAAAGGTTTTATTATTATCTAGGTATGGCAAGGTCAACAGATCAAGAGATGACTGCCACAAGGGTCAGCAAGGACCCAAAATATTAAAACATCAAAAATGTAGAATAAAGAGGCATGATGAATACACCCGATGACTAATGCTGTTGGACATCTTTTCATGTGTGTACTGCTCATTCATATAGCTTCTTTTGTAAAGTGTTCAAGTTTTTTTGTTTTTGTTTTTGTTTTTTTTTTTGCTTTTTAAAAAAAAAAAAATTGGGGCGCCTGGGTGGCGCAGTCGGTTGAGCGTCCGACTTCAGCCAGGTCACGATCTCGCGGTCCGTGAGTTCGAGCCCCGCGTCGGGCTCTGGGCTGATGGCTCGGAGCCTGGAGCCTGTTTCCGATTCTGTGTCTCCCTCTCTCTCTGCCCCTCCCCCGTTCATGCTCTGTCTCTCTCTGTCCCAAAAATAAATAAACGTTGAAAAAAAAAAATTGTATTGGGGTAGCTGGGTGGCTCAGTAGGATAAGCATTTGACTTTTGATTTTGGCTCAGGTCATAACCCCACGGTTGTGAGATTGAGCCCTGAGTTGGGCTCCACACTGAGTTGGGCTCCACTAAGTTGGGCATGGAGACTGCTTAAGATTCCCTCTCTCCCTCTCCCTCTGCCCCTCCCCTGCTTGCACCCTTGCGAGCTCTCTCTCTCTCTCAAAAACAAACAAAACCAAAATTAAAAAATTGCACTGCCTTCTTACTGAGTTCTAACTGATTAATAAAATTTTGATTTAAGTTCTTTGTGAGATATTCATATTGTGTTTTCTCCCAAGCCGTAAGAGAAAATTTAATCTTCTTTTCACTTTCTCAAAAATGTCTTTCAGGGCATCTGGGCAGCTCAGTCCATTAAGCGCCTGACTCCAGTGCAGGTCATGATCTCAAGGTCTGTGAGTTCCAGCCCCACATCCCGCTCTGTGCCGACAGCACGGATCCTGGAGCCTGCTTCAGATTCTGTGTCTCCCTCTCTTTCTGCCTCTCACCCTGCGAACGCGCGCGCGTGCTCTTTTTCTCTCTCTCTCTCTCTCTCTCTCTCAAAAATAAATAAAACATTTTTAAAAATGTCTTTCAAGGAGCTTAAGTTTTAAAATTTGATGATGTGATTAATTTTTGTCTTTTATGGTTCATGCCTTTTGTGTTTAATCGAAGAAATCTTTGCCTACTCCAAGATCATGAAGATATTCTCCTAGAAGTTAATAGTTTTAAATACTACATTCAGGTCTGTGATCCATTTTGAGTTAAATTATTGTATTGCTTGAAGTAAGGGTCAAGGTTCATTGTCTTCCCCCAGCAACATGTTTTTTTGGATGTTTGTTTATTTTAGAGAGAGAGAGAGAGAGAAACAGAGTGCAAGCAGGGGAGGGGCAGAGGGAGAGACACACACACACAGGATCCGAAGCAGGCTCCAGGCTCTGAGCTGTCAGCACAGAACTGGAATGGGGGGGGGGGGGGGGGGGGCTCACGAATCCAACCATCGCACCGTGAGATCACGATCTACTTAGCCACCCAGGCGCTCCTCCCCCAGCAACATTTCTTCAAAAGACTTTCTTTTCCCTATTGAATTAAATTGGTATTTTAATTTTTATCGAAAATCAATTGGCTATCTATGTGTGGGTCTATTTCTGAATTCTCTATTATGTTGCATTGATTTGTAGGGTCTTTTCTTCTGCCAATATGACATTCTCTTGATTACTGTAGCTTTAAAAAAAATTTTTTTAATGTTTGTAGTTGAGAGAGATGGAGCGCGCATGCGCAAGCGGAGGACGGTCAGAGAGCGGGCCTGGGGCGGGACGAAGGATCCTACCAGCTCAGCGCTGAGGGCAATGCCCGCTACAGGGCTGGAAATCACCAAACTTGAGAGCATGACCCCGGCCGAAGTCTCCACGGATGCTCAACCGACTGAACCATCCAGGCATCCCTTGATTACTGTAGCTTTATAGTAGGTTTTGAAATCAGAAAGTGTATATCATCCAACTTTGAATTGTTTGGTTATTTAAAATCCTTTTCTTTTCCGTATAACTTTAAAATCAGATTTACAAAAAGAAGCCTGTTAGGATTTTGATCGGGATTGTGTTGAATCTATGAATCAATTTCGAGAAAGTGCAAATCTTAATAGCATTGAATCTTACAATTCATAAATACGGCCTATGTTTCCATTTATTTAGGCCTTTGTAATGTCTCTCAGGAATCTTCCGTAGTTTTCAGAGTACAGGTTTGCACATATTTTGTTTCATTTACTTCTAAGTATTTTATGTCTGGGATGCTATCATCAATGGAATTTAATTTTTTTTTCATTTCGAATTGTTTGTTGCTAGTATATAGAAATACAATTAATTTTTGTGTATTGATTCTATATTTTGAGACATTTCTAAGCTTGTTTATAAATTTTAAGGGCTTTTATTTTGGGGTAAATCCTTTAGGGGTTTTTATGTGTCATGTATACATAAAGTTTTATTTCTTCCTTTCCAGTCTGCATGCTTGTTACTTCTTTCTCCTGCCTAATTGCACTGTTTAGAGCGTTTAGTTAGTACAGTGTTGAATAAGAGTGGCAATTGTTCTCTATTTGGAAGCTATTCTGCCTAGTTTCTGAGGGTTTCAATCTTTCATGCACAGATTTGTGTTTGGCAAAAGACTCAAGGGATCCCTATGCAGGTTTTTGGAATTATTTTTCTGCTCAGCTTCCTCCTGTTGGGGACTCTGCCCTACAAATTCTAGCTGCCTTGTCCTCCCCAGTTTCCAGTCTCTGAATCCTAAACTCAGCAAGATTCTCAGGCTGTTTGTATTCCTCCTTTCCGCCCTACAGTCTAGAGATTGTCAAAAACCCTGATTTATGGTAGGAATCACCTTATTTTTCACCCTACTATTAACAATCACAGTCCTCTACTGCCTGGTGCCTGTATGTATGTTTTATTGAGTTTTCTAGTTGTTTATAAGAGAATAGTAATTCTGGATTCTGTGACTTCTTCATGGTTAGAAATAGATAGTATTTAATATTCAATTATCTGCTGGTTGTTGATGATGATGATGATGATGATGATGATGTTGATGATGTTGATGATGTTGATGTTGATGTTGATGAAATTTGCTGTGTGAGTCACCCAGTTTTGCTTTGGTATGAGAGGGGAAGTTTTGACCAGTGGTTTCAACTAATCTCCTATTAGGCTTATTTGAGAGCTCCTAAAACACACCCATGTGTAGGCTATTTCCCTGGAAATTCTGATTGGAGTGGCATCTATATTCTTTTAAAAGCTCTTAGGTGATTATAATGTGTTGCAGGGGTTGAGAATTACCAATTGACTCTCAACACTCCACAGAACTTGCCAATGTGTGTTCCATGGCAGCCTGGTGTGGCCAAAATGGCTCACAGATGTACTGGGTTACAGATCTCTTTATCCCTGGGGACAGCCAGTCTTAGCCAGAGCCCTGGCTCCAGTAGGAGTCAGCATCCTCAGTTTACTCCAGCGTGCCACACAAATGCCATCCTTTCTTGAGTGTGCTTTGACTGGCAGGCCATTGAGCTTTAGAATTTAATTCTCATTTAGGCTCTCTCATCTTCATATCCCAGCTCAAATGTCACCAAACCCTTTTCTGACCCCTCCTTTTTCCTTCCCACCACGTATACCTCGATGACAGCAACATTAGAGTTGTAAGTCTGTTTCTACTTAAGATTTTAATCCCTGGAGGGTTGGAGCTGGTTTCTTTAACGTTTTCTTCCCGTTACCAAGTAGTGCATTTTGCGCTTTAGTATATATGGGTAGGCCATTCTGGAGTTTAGTGTTGGAAAGTGTTCTGTGGCCAAAAAATATTTTCTGTTCTGTTGACAGTCTATTCTGTTAAGTTATGTTTTCAGATTCTCCCTAAGTCAGTTGGGTGGGAGAGGAAGTTCATATTACATTACCCCATATTTTGTATTACATTATTTATAGTGGGGCTTGCTTGAACTCATTTCAGGTCTCTGATCTTTTTTTCACACTTAATTAATTTTTCCCTTTAGGGAGAAGAATTTGGTAGTGCCTTTCTACCTTTAGGCATTTATACTTCAGAAATAAAATTGTTTGATTTTGATCAATTTTGCTATTGATACCATTTCGGCTTTTAAATCCAGAAATCTTTATTAGGTTAGAGTATTATTTTCAAATTAAGCAATAAATAAACTAGATGGAAAATGAATTTCCATAGGGATAATGTGGAAGAAAATGCAAATGTTAATTGATACTATTATTAGTAATATCTCTTTGGCTACATAACACCAATTTCGTATGTTTACTCAAGTCTCCCTTTCTATTAATGTTGACATGAGAAGAGTCACTCTGTCTGATATGGTGCTTTTGCATAAATTAGGAAAATGTGCCTCTTCTGGGCATGGTGGCTTGGCTGAACAAGGGCTAGATTGTAACCCCACTTACCTCCCGAGTCAGGACTCCTCCTACAGGGCACAATTTGTACAATCTGGCACCGTGGTTGTGATGACCCCTTTACTTTTAGGACACCTGTTTGTTTCTGCACAATTTGGCATATTTCCAGGAGGTAAAAACAGATTTAATATCCTCTACTGAGTATAAGACACATGAGTACTAATTATGAAATTACGTCGGAGAGAGAAATTAAACAGGATTCACTAGGGTCATCTCGATCTCATTTGTGTGATTGCTCCTATGGAAAAAAAGCTCAAAGGTAGAAAATCAGGTAAATGAAGTTTCCCTCCCATGACCCACATAGTAAGGCAGGGGTGAGGGGATAGGAGTCAGGACATTAAAAATCTTTGTTTGATGTCTTCCATCAGTGGCATGGTTTGGTTGACTCAGACACAAAGGAGACACCACATTTGCCACGTGGATGAACATGCACCCACTAGCCTCTGGCTGCAAAGAGAAAGACAGAAGCTGTCAGCTGTCAGGAAGAGCCAAGGTCAATGCCAGAAAATGCCAGAGTCATAGTAGAAAAGGATCACACATGGAGTCCCTTTGTGAACGAATTCCTCTGACATCTTACATTTCTCACCAGCCATGAAATTTGAAAGTGTCTCACTTATCCATTGACCGTGAACTTGATGACTTTGGTGCCCTTCTCAAATTGCATGCAGGGAAGGAAATGGAACACTAACCTTTATTGAATAGCCTCATTCACTCTTCAGTATGTTAGATGTTTTCACATACATTGTCTCACTTAAAACAATCCCAAGTAGTTCTGTTTGACGCAAAGAGGGGGATGTTGTACTTGGCCGAAAGGGTGAGTTGGCTGTTTTTGTTATAGATTTCGGTCGATGGCAGTAATGAATTCCACTTAGTGCCTGTTGTGTTTTCTAGTTGCAAATCATAGTGAATGAAAGTTGGTCTTAAATGAGTGACCTCAATCATTAGTGCATGTGTTTCTTTTCTTCCATCTACTCTCCTGATTCTGTTACTCTTCCCTAGCGGATTTTCTTGATCTGTTTGGCCCCATCCTTCCTTATTTCTGGTTAACATCATGTATCCGTAACCTGCTGTTTCCCCAAGTCCTCAGACCTCCTTTTTGTACACTGCTGTCCAATCTGGGCCTCCTCAGAGGCACACACTGCTCTCTAGGGTTCCTAGTGAATGGGCGACAATCAGGGACATTAAGAAAGATGTATTCTGTAACTACTTTGCATATTTTCCCCTTTAGTTTCTTAAAGGGGAAATATCTTCACAGAAAAATGAGTATCCATCTCACCCTGTCTCCTGGTTTATTATTCTTATTAAAACTGAGCATAGGCTAACAGATATTCATTTGTGGGACTGAATGGACAATGTAAGGGAACAATATTATTTGCTGTTGTGATTGGTTTAATCTGTATTAAAGAAATAGAATAAATATAAGGTGCTGCTCAGCTCATACAGGTGATAGAAGGGCCCGTTTCTGGGCCCAAAGGCACTCACAACTTTGGGAGTGCTTATTTGGGTCTTGGGATCAGGCAGGAGCTGCTCAGATCTGCACTGGACCTCCAAAGGCTGACTGCGTAGACCTCATATGTAAATATTTCCAGTGCAAAGTTTAAATTTTGTGATCTTGAAAACTCTGGGAAATTCAACATTAGGAGATTATTTAAAATACTCATCTCTGGTTCTTCGTCAGTATGGTCTGCCTTCATTTTTTTTTTCCTTTTCTTTTCTTGTCTTTTTTTTTTTTTTTTTTTTTTGCTTCTTTAATTTTAGACCTTTGTGTAGTCAAATTCCAGAGGTGAGCTCTCTGTTCTTGAGGAACAAACAATTTGAATACAAAATGTTATAAAAGTATCACACAAGCTACACAAGGGACAAGTGTATTAATCAAGCCTTTTTATTTTCTGTAATTCTGATGCTTTGACATCTTGAGCCCTTGCTGACCTTGGGAAGACGGCACTTCCCAGAGCTAACCAATTCCTAGAGACAGTAAACAGCTTGCCCACCAGGGAGCATACTTTTCACAAGCAAACTAGCTGATGCAGAATCCGCACACCTCACCTGACCACTTCCTCTACTGGGCAATCACACTCGAGGCTGGTTTTCCTCTGCCCTAATCACTGGACCAGGGCCAAACACCAGACAACCAAAGACAGCCCCTGCACCCAGGAGCCTGCTGAAATTATTCAAACTAACCAATCCTAAACTGGTTTGCCTTGCTTTGCCTTGCCTTTCCTGCAGAAACCACAATAGAGGCTTTTGCCCACATTTTTTCCTTACTCCCCCTACCTCCAGACTGACCATGGTGCTTCCCCATGTGGCCCTTGTGTGGCACTGCCTGTCTCCTTCCCTTGGGAACTGTGAATAACAAATTATGTTTTCTTTTTCTCTTTCTTTCTTTCTTTCTTTCTTTCTTTCTTTCTTTCTTTCTTTCTTTCAATATAATTCATTGTCAAGTTAGCTGACATACAGAGTATACAGTGTGCTCTTGGCTTTGGGAGTAGATTCCCATGATTCATCGCTTACATACAACGCCCAGTGCTCATCCCAACAAGTGCCTGCCTCAATGCCCATCACCCGTTTTCTCCTCCCCTCACTTCCCCCCCATCAATCCTCAGTTTGTTCTCTTATGGTTTGTTGGACAAACTATCTTTTCTAAAAATTTTTTTTTTTCAACGTTTATTTATTTTTGGGACAGAGAGAGACAGAGCATGAACGGGGGAGGGGCAGAGAGAGAGGGAGACACAGCATCGGAAACAGGCTCCAGGCTCTGAGCCATCAGCCCAGAGCCCGACGCGGGGCTCGAACTCACGGACCGCAAGATCGTGACCTGGCTGAAGTCGGACACTTAACCGACTGCGCCACCCAGGCGCCCCGGACAAACTATCTTTTCAATGGCAATCATCTCCCAATCTGTTGGCCTCGCCGGAATAATAGTAAACCTGCATTTTGGAACCAGGGGTTATACTGGACTGGAAGCTTGGAGAAAGCATCCCCGAGGAAATCCAGGGCTTGAAAGGAATTTGAGCGTCAGGTGGCTGTGATGTTGTAATGGAGATGTGGGAGAGGGGGAAAGGAGGGGATCCAGGCAGTGGGAATGGCCCGCATGAAAGCAAGAGGGTGGTGTGTGTAGGGAACTGAGAGGACACAGGGTGGGACGAGGGCAGGGGTAAGAGATGAAGGTGGATGGAAAGATTGGTTGTGTTAGATTAGATTATCAAGTGCCTTGTCAGGTCTGCTCAGGAGCTAGATTGTATCCTATCTATTTTAAGAGGCAGCAGATGTTTTGATCATGGTAGCAGCATGATCAGGTATGTGTTACGGAAAGAAGACTCTGGCAGCCTCACGGGGGATGACTGGGAGCTGAGACAAGAGGGGAGTCAGGGAGGTGGGTTCAAGGCTGTCACAAAAGCTCAATTATACTTGTGAAAACAGAGATCAATAAGAACTAAGGATCAGACAGGCCATTAGGAACAGAATTGGGAATAGTATTTAAAACTCTATGTTGTCTGGTGCCACATTTTATATTCTGGCTTCAGAAAAATGTTTTCCCCCAAAGAGTAAGCAGATTAAAAGTGCTTATAAGGCTACCCCACATTACCTGAGTGCCTTCTGAGTTTTCCTTTACTTGTATCCGGTTGTATTTGCAAATTCATGACAACCATTTATATGAGTAAAGTGAATTAGAAAGATTGATAAAAACAGGTGTTTATATCCTGATAACTTTCACTTTTGCATAACACTATATTCTTCCTTTCTTTCTCCCCTTCTAGTTCTCATTCTCCCTTTTTCTCCTGGTCCCTCACCCTGAAAATATTTGTCTTATTCCCATATTTATTTGCTTTAGAGAAAGTTGTGTTTCTTTTGAGGTAAAAACCATCTTCACTGCATATATTTGATGAGCTTAATAACACCCTCAAAGCCCAAACCATTTCACAGCCAACAGGAAAGGATTTGGATTGTCTTCATGACAAATATTTAGCTCTGTCTGCTCTTATGAGTATAGCATCAGGTGCTATGAGTAGAAAAAGAAAGATCGATGAATAACGATCATGCTTTGCCAATAGGAGGGGAGAGTAAACAACAGAATAATTTAATTCTTCTATCAACTTGTCTTATCCAAAGGTTTCCTGGCTGAAGAAGGAAGGGCCTATTAGGCTCTTTGTTATAGTGCAGAGAAAATGATACACTGGATTATTCACACCAGTGCTGAAAATTGATTTTATTTCTCCTACTTGCTGAATTCCAGACTAACGAGATTTGACTGTTATACAGCTGTAACTGTTGTTAAGGAACTGTACAATTACCAAAGCTAGACTCTTTTATGAAAGACCAACTGGTATACTGTTCTTTAATATTTGACACATTTTTCTTTCTCTGCTCACTTTTCTTTAACCTCTGCCCAAGTATGTTCTCTGTCTTCATCAATAGTATGCCAAGTCCATAAGAAGGATTTTCCCCATAAGAAGATTTAAAAACATTTTTTTTTTTTGAGAGAGAGTGTACAGAGACAGGAGTGCAAGCATGGGGGAGGGGCAAAGGGAGAGAGAGAAACAGAGAGAATCCCAAGCAGTTTCTCTGCCCAGCACAGAGTCTGACGGGGGCTCGATCCCATGACCCTGGGATCATGACCTGGGTTTCATGAGCTGAAACCAAGAATCAAATGCTCAAGCACCTGAGCCACCCAGGCACCCCCCTCCACCTCCAAAATAGGATTCTTTTTAAGTGAAGCATTAAATATTGATGTTACAAATGTAAGAAGACAAATGTTTTCCTTTGGAAAGATTAGTAAGGATTAATCACTTTCAGCTTTAGATTGGATTACGTTAATATAACACAAGCCCCCTATAGTACTTCATGGTGTCTACAGATACTCTGTTGAAGTTTAAAAACTCACAACTCCTAGAAGAGCAACTGACAGTGGCCTAGGCATGTGGAATGCCCTAAGCAAAAGTTGCTTTGAGGCATTTTAGTCTTTTGTTACTTGCAGGATCAGCAGATCTCCAGCTTGATTGCCAATTTCTGTCTCATTCCAGCATATTCTTGATAGCAGTTGTACGTTTTCTCTTTGCAGACCACAGCTATGTGGATCCTTTACCTCTGTCATGCATGACTTGCTGACTTTCCTCAGAGCTGAAGTTTGGCTAAATAAAGAATTCTGCACAATATCAAGTCATCCAAGATCAGGACTGTATTTTGAGATTCTTCAGATACACATATGCTGTCTAGTACACGGCACACGTAATGTGTAGGAAGGATGAGGGTCATGGTTGATCATCCTGGTAGATTAGGAGAC
Source organism: Puma concolor (assembly GCF_028749965.1). NCBI lineage: Eukaryota > Metazoa > Chordata > Mammalia > Carnivora > Felidae > Puma > Puma concolor. Next base: position 120,019,127 of record NC_141671.1, on the reverse strand, counting down.
CTTGCAGAGAATTTATGGTCCTCTGTGATTTGAGTGTTAATCTTGGGGTTGTTGGACTCTTAAACTTTATAAGCCTACTCCAAGGTAGTTATGTATTTGACAAAAATGTTTTTTTAATATTTAAAAAAATCCCACTACAGTTAACATAGTTTTCTATTAATGTCCAGTGTACAACATAGTGATTCAACAATTCTATAGTGTATAGTGATCATATGATGAGCACTGAGTAATGTATAGAATCACTATACACTATATACACTGTACATATATATATATGTACACACATATATACGTATACATATACATAATACACATGTACATATATACATATATATACATATATATTTATGATGTGTTATGTATACACACACACACACACACACACACACACACACTACATCTTCTTTGTCCATTCATCTATTGATAGACACTTGGGTTGCTTCCATGATTTGGCTATTGTAGATAATGCTGCAATAAAATAGGGGTGCATGTATCCTTTTGCATTAGTGTCTTTTTTGTGTGTGTGCAAATACCCAGTAGTGCAATTACTGGATCATAGGGTAGTTCCATTTTTAACTTTTTGAGGAAACTCCATTCTGTTTTCCACAGTGGCTACACCAGTTTGCATCCCCACCAATAGTGCACTAGGGTTCTTATTTCTCCACATCTTTTCCAGCACTTGTTGTTTCTTGTGTTTTTGATTTTAGCCATTCTGACAGGTGTGAGATGGTATCTCATTGTGGTTTTGGTTTGCATTTTCATGATGATGAGTGATGTTGAGCATCTTTTCATGTGTCAGTTGGCCATCTGGATGTCTTCTTTAGAGAAATGTCTGTTTATGTCTTCTGCCCATTTTTTAATTGGATTGTTTGTTTTTTGGGTGTTGAGTTTGATAAGTTCTTTATAGATTTTGGATACTAACCCTTTATCAGATATGTCATTTGCAAATATCTTTTCCCATTCTGTAGGTTGCCTTTTGATTTTGTTGATTGTTTCCTTCACTGTGCAGAGCTTTTTATCTTGATGAGGTCCCAATAGTTGATTTTTGCTTATGTTTTCCTTGCCTCAGTAGACATATCTAGAAAAAGACTGCTAAGTCCAATATCAGAGAAATTATTGCCTGTAACCTCTTCTAGGATTTTTATAGTTTCAGGTCTCACATTTAGGTCTTTAATACATTCTGAGTTTATTTCTGTGTGTGGTATAAGAAAGTGGTCCAGTTTCATTCTTTTGCATGTAGCCATCCAGTTCTCCCAACACCATTTGTTGAAGAGGCTGTCACAAAACCCTTGAAGCAAACTTTTAAGATCATCTAGTTCAACCCCATTATAGTAAAGATGAGGTTATTAAGAGTTAGGATGTTTGCTTTCTCGGTGTTACTTACGTCAGTCTTTCTCTTTATATCTTTCTTGCTTTTTCATCAATTCATTCACTCCATAAATGTTTTTTGAATGCCTGCTCTATGCTAATCACTAATATGTTAAAGAAGTTAGGAAGATGGATAATTTTTCTACCATACGAAGAATCTTAAAAGGGGGAGGATTAGAAAGAAACAATTTAATTATTATAATTATATAGTGCTTTAAAGTTTTCTAAGTAGTTTTTGCATAGTTTATTCAATTTTTTTAATGTTTATTTTTGAAGGAGAGAGAGACAGAGCATGAATGGTGGAGGGGTAGAGAGAGAGGGAGACACAGAATCCAAAGCAGGATCCAGGCTCTGAGCTGTCAGCACAGAGCCCGACGTGGGGCTCGAACTTACAAACTGTGAGATCATGACCTGAGCCAAAGTCAGACACTTAACTGACTGAGCCACCCAGGCACCCCTAGTGTTCATTCAATTTAACCATGAGAAACAACTTTTGGTTATGAGCACTAAACTTTTACTATTTCTTTAGACCTGACTATGGGAGAGACTTCTCTGAATGACAGATCCATGTTAGTGAGTATCCTTCTGTGTAAGAATGATCTAAGAACAATCATTGATCTGGCTCACCAAATAAATAGCATTTGAAACCATGCAAGACCAGTGGGCTGGAATACCGAAGCAGCCTGAGCCAATTCTCCCTGAATCAGTTGACCATGGATGACTGAAATTAACTGTCAGGGATTTTTCTCTAAGGGTGGTCTTTCAGTCTCCAGGGACTTTACCACAATGCAAATCACCCATAGGCAAATAATGGCTGATCACACCTATAAGTAAGGCAAACTTTACTCCCGAGTACTTCATATATTTAACCTACTCACTGACAAAATGAATTCCCTACCTAGCCTTGGAATCTCAGGGCTAAAATTTTTAGGGTATCAGGGAGTGAATCATGACATGCAACTCATTGCCCATAAGCTGTGATCAGATGATGTAATTATAACCTACCTGGATATGTTCCATGGCAGTGACTACAGCCAATGGTAATGTTATCTGAGGATTAACTTCCCAATTACTTGGGCAGAGAAGCTTGAGCAGAAGCAGGTTATAAAAGTATAATGTTGTTTGCTCATCTCCTAGAACTCCTTTTACTATGGTGTGAAGGAGCTTACAATTTAGTAAGGGGGCAAGTAACTTTAATGCATGGAGTGTTTTGCTTTAAAGAGGGTCACTTTTCATAGCTGGTGGATTGAGAAGAAGATGACTGAGAAGATTTTTCTGAAGTGTCAGATCTGATCTTAATGTCAAAAGATGCATAGAGTTGCCAGGTGAAGAATGAGGGCAACGGTGTTCTTTTTTAAAAATGTTTTTCTTCTTATTATTTTTTAATATATGAAATTTATTGTCAAATTGGTTTCCATACAACACCTAGTGCTCATCCCAAAAGATGGAGGGCAACGGTGTTCTAAGCAAAGGAAACAATATGAGCAAAATCATGGAGGCACAAAACAGGAAGGTGGTTGTAGAGGACTATAATTTAGAGTTAATGAAGTGGCAAATGCAAGACAAGGAGTGCTAGATGAGGCTAGAGAGGTAACCATGTACAATCATGAAGAACCCATAGCAATAGACTTGGGTAATGATGGCCTGAATTGGGATTGCAGGTGTAGGAATAGAGGAGGAGATCACTTCTGCAATATGGAGTCCATGATCTCCTATCTGCAGTGGATGTTAGCAGTTCAGCTGGAAAAAAAACTATAGGGGATCAGAATATGCTACCCCCAAATATGCTACTTTGGCATAAGGATTATTTTGAGACAATAAACAGCACGTGCCAAAAGAGCTCTCTGCTCTCCCCTTCCATTTGCCTAAAAGGAGAGCACAAATTTCTATTTGTAATGGTGTCTCCCACTCCCATACCAAGAAAGGAAGGAGAAGTCTTAGATTCTTAATCCCCAGAGACAACTCTAGACTCTAAGCAGCCAGAGAAGTGCTGAGAATCATCTACATAACAAACCTGACTAAAATAATCCTTCTTTTCCTTTAGTTTCCTCTGATATATTTGCCTTCTCAGGTTGCTGCACCTAAAAGCCTAAACGTTTCCCTTTTCCTTGGTCTGTCACTTCTCTACAAATTTGTTGGTCTTTGTTAAGAAGCATGTAAGCCCCAAGATCTAACCACCCCTTTGAGCTACCCATCATCCAGATTCTCCCACATGCTTGAGCACTGCATATGTTAACAAGCCATTGTTCTCTTGTTTTTTCAGTTTAATTCCAAGTCCCCAGGCTGAGAACCTAGGAGGGTAGAGAAAAGGTTTTTTTCTTTCTCTATAGAGGCTGTGTCTTCTGAATAGCTCTTCTTACTTGTTTCAGACTTATAATTTAACCAACTTCAGAGAGAACGAAGCCAGAGCAGTTCATTTTAAAATCAACACTGGAAATGAGTGCATCCTTTTTACCGAACCCAAGACTAACAGCTAAAGGAATATTCATGATGGGCCACTAACTAATCCTGCCCAGACTGTGCTGCATATGTCCAGAAGGAGCCATACTGTAGGCTCCAATATGAATGATGGGTCCTGGAGTTGTGGCGCACCTGCCCCTGTTTGGAACTGAACTGACTTTACGTGACAAGAAACAAATTAAGCACAGAGTTGTTACAACTTGGACTTCCTTCATGTCTTCAAAATTCACCCGTTGAAAACCAGTTGATAGAGACATGAATTTATTTAAAATTTTTTTTTTCAACGTTTATTTATTTTTGGGACAGAGAGAGACAGAGCATGAACGGGCGAGGGGCAGAGAGAGAGGGAGACACAGAATCGGAAACAGGCTCCAGGCTCTGAGCCATCAGCCCAGAGCCCGACGCGGGGCTCGAACTCACGGACCGTGAGATTGTGACCTGGTTGAAGTCGGACGCTTAACCGACTGCGCCACCCAGGCGCCCCTGAATTTATTTTATATACTCTGTCTAGTGAGCTCAGTTTCCTCAGCAAAATGATGCTATTGTCTAAGATAATCTCCAGGACCTCTTGTTTAGAAGAATCTGTGTTGATGGAGATTGGGGTGTGTGTGTGTGTGTGTGTGTGTGTGTGTGTGTGTGTTTTGTTCACAGTTATAAGAGTTATAATTATGAAAGCAGAGCACAATTAACCCTTCTCCACTGTCCCACCCCCAAAAGGTTGAAAATTTATAGAGGATTTCTTTAAAAATACAAAAGATGGTACATATGTTTTTAATTGAGGTATATTAGTTTCAGGTGTGCAATATAATGATTTGATATTTGTATATATTGTGAAGTGATCACCACAATAGGTCTAGTTAATATCTATCATCATACCTATATTATAGGTATACTATACTATACCATAGTTTGTGTGTGTGATGAGAACTTTTAAGATTTACTGTTAGCAATTTTTTTAATTAAATATTTTCTTAATTAGATTTCTTTTTCCAGCTGTTTTAATAGATTTTTTCCCATTAATTTTAGACTATATTATGCCTTTTGGCTAAATGATGATTATCTTTCCAGCCAAATGGCCTTTTTCTGTCAATAGCAATTAAATCCACAAAGACAATTTGCTTTCTGTTTGAGGTTCTTGTTTTCCCGTTGCACATCAGAAATTTTGCTCAAGTCAAGCGAATTTTGTTAGGAAAATTTTATTTGGTATGATAGGATCCCAAATCCCCAAATTAAAATGCAAACCTCTTAGGGGCATGCCAACTACAAGGTGTTTTGTTGTGTAATTACCATAGAGCTTTATACATATCGAAAAGCTGAAAACCAGATCTTTGGGTCAGTTCTGTTTTATTTCTTAAAGGTATTTTCCGGGCCCATGTCTCTCTTTGTTCTGATGTAAAACAGTTTTTTTTTAATGTTTGGTAATTGTGTGAGTACATATTTTTTGTATGAGATTTTACTTTAATTAATTAATTTATTGTTTAATGTTTCAAGTTTTAATTTACATTCTAGTTAGTTAACATATAGTGTAATATTAGTTTCAGGAGTAGAACTTAGCGATTCATCACATATATAACACCTCATCTCATAACACATTCTTAATACCCATCCCCCAACCACCTCCCCTCCAACATCCCTCAGTTTGTTCTCTATAGTTAAGAATCCCTTTTATGATTTCTCTCTCTCTCTCTCTCTCTCTTTTTCTTCCCCCGTGTTCATCTGTTTTGTTTCTTAAATTCCATGTATAAGTGCAATCATATGGTATTTGTCTTTTTCTGACTGACTTGTTTAGCATAATACACTCTAGCTCCATCCAGTCATTGCAAATGGCAAGATTTCATTCATTTTGATTGCCAAGTAATATTCCATTGTATATATACCACATTTTCTTTTTTAAAAAAAAGTTTATTTATTTATTTTGAGAGACAGAGAGCTTGAGTGAGAGAGGGGCAGAGAGGGAAGGAGAGAGAATGCCAAGCAGGCTTTCCTCTGTCATTGCAGAGCCCAAAGTGGGGCTTAATCCTACAAACCTCGAGATCATGACCTGAGCCAAAATCAAGAGTCAGATGCTCAACCAACTGAGCCACCCAGGCACCCATATGCCACATCTTCTGTATCCATTCATCAGTCAGTGTTCATTTGGGCTATTTCCATAATTTGGCTATTGTTGATAGTGCTGCTATAAACAAGAGGGTGCATGTGCCCTTTCGAATCAGTATTTTTGTATCCTTTGGGTAAATACCTAGTAGTGAAATTGCTGGGTCATAGGGTAGTTCTATATTTAGCTTTTTGAGGAACTGCCATACTGTTTTCCAGAGTGGCTGCCCCAGTTTTCATTCCCACTAACAATGTAAGAGGGTTCCCTTCTCTGCATCCTTGCCAACAACTGTTGTTTCTTGTGTTGTTAATGTTAGCCATTCTGACAGGTGTGAGGAGGTATCTCATTGTGGTTTTGATTTGTATTTCCCTGATGTGAGTGATGTTGGGAATCTTTTCATGTGTCTGTTGGCCATGTGTATGTCTCCTTTGAAAAATTGTCTATTCATGTCTTCTGCACATTCCTTCACTGGATTGTTTTTTGGGGTGTTGAGTTTGATAAGTTCTTTATAGGTTTTGGACACTAACCCTTTATCTGATATGTCCTTTGCAAATATCTTCTCCCATTGTGTAGGCTGCCTTTTAGTTTTGTTGATTGTTTCCTTCACTGTGCAGAAGCATTTTATCTTGATGAAGTCCTAATCGTTCATGTCTGCTTTTGTTTTGCTTGCCTCTGGAGACGTGTCTAGTAAGAAGTTGCTATGGCCGTTGTCAAAGAGGTTGCTGCCTGTGTTCTCCTTTAGGACTTTGATGGTTTCCTGTCTCACATTTAGGTCTTTTGTCCATTTTGAATTCATTTTTGTGTATGGTGTAAAAAGGTGGTCCAGTTTCATTTTTCTGTATGTTGCTGTCCTGTTTTCCCAATGCCATTTGTTGAAGAGACTGTCTTTTGTCCATTGGATAGTATTTCCTACTTTGTCAAAGATTAGTTGCCTGAGCATCATCAGCAAATTTCATAAATTCAATACAGCATTAGTAATAGTCACCATGTTGTACATTACGTCCCCAGGACTTATTTATTTTATAACTGGAGGCAAAATATAGTTATGTTAAGGCCACTAAGCCTGCTTTGGAAATGTAGCTGTAGGCCATGTAGCCTTGAAGGAAATGTCATGCGAAAGATCCCTGAGTTGGCCATTCCAGGTTTAAGAGGCTCACTCGCCTGAGGCTGCAGCTATAAATCCTGTTCTGGCTGAGGAGTTTCCTGCTTGCAATTATGTCATTTAGGGACTATAGATCTTTATTTTATTTTAAGTAGAAAACTGCATGAAGAGTTTCTGTTTAAGGTGGGCACTTTGCATAGAGAGTTGACCTTTTTGTACAGTATTACTCTTCCCCACGTTCCCCAGCTAATGGCTCTCCTTGGGGCGAGTAAGGCAGTCCCGTCTCTCTCAAAACTATTGTCTGAAGAGAAGAATCAAAGATTGGCTATCTTCTAGGTCACTTCGGTTACTTGTCAGGTCATGCTTTTGAATGATTTCTTCAAACAAGGAGAAATTCTCCTCTTAATGTTCCATTTCAATTTCTTCTCATTGTCCTGTTGAAAGTGACAAATGTTCCCTTGGCTCAGTTTTACCTTATACTGCTGACAGGCTGAACAACACTCGGGCATTTGACTTGGTGCTCAGGTGTCCCCCCACCCCCATGTCAATCCGAGGGCCATTCATCTTTGCTCCCACTCCTTCCCACAGTGATAGTGGGCTAAGTGACATTTTAAAATTAGCACACTTTGATTTATGAATGGGCTTTCTTCTTTCATCTTTAGGAAATGCATTAATGCCATTTTCCTGTCAGACTTCTGGCAAGCCCTTCTATTCATCGGTATGCTATTTTCCTAGATTGTGTGTGGGTAGCAGTGGGGGAAGGGAGGAGGATATGTGTGGTTATTATGTGGAAATAAAATCATAAGCCTTCTATAGGAAATAGCAAATGTCTGTGATAATTAAGAATAACAATAAAGTTGAGCCATGGAGTAACTGTGACGTGACTGAAGATATTGTGAAGATAAAGAGAGATTCTCATTATGGCTCTCCATTCATTATGAGAGAAGTAAATTTCATAGTAGCTTAGGAGCTCTAAAGGATCTCGTCCCACATTACACTGTCTTCTATTCCTGCCTTCTTTGTCCCTCCACTTCAGCCACACCAGCCTCCTTGCTGTTCCTTGGACATGCCAAGTACAGTCTGCCTTAGAGCCTGTACGTTGGCTGTTCCCGCTGCTGGAATCCTCTTTGCTCACATTATCTGTCTGCCTAACTTTGCTATTTCCTTCAGATCTTTGCTCAAATGTCCCCTTGTCAATGGCACTGTCTCTACTCCATACAAATGGTGAGCCCATCTCCTACTTCTTGCTTCCAGTATTACTTACCTTGCTCTACTTTTTCCTTTTACTATAGCATTTGTCCATTGTGAAATATTAAATAATTCATTTATTGGCTCTATTCTTGCCTGCCTCTCCTGGTAGGGGGTGAAAGAAGAGATAAGAACAGAGATCTCAGCCTGTTTTGTTCACTGGTAAATCGTGGTGACTTGAACAGTGCCTGGCACATAGTGGGCCTGCAGGAAATGTTCGTTGAAGAAAGGGAAGTCTTTGTTCTCAGAAGTCCCTGTGTGACCTTCCCTGCCTTATCCTATACTTGTTCTGATTTTAAACATTCTTTTTTACTTGAAATGACTTATTTAATGTCAACATTTCCCCATAGACTACAGATTCCCCTAGCACAGACTATATCTCTTTCATTTTATTTCTTTGTTTCCCTAACATTTGCCTAATACCATGAAAATAATACTTACTTAACTAATTGTTATATGAAAAAACATAACGTGGATGATGTTGAATTATGATGGAATTTGGTATTTATTTCCTGGACAAATGATTTATTTCACAACTTAATTTTGATCTTTTTTTTCATGTTTGTTCATTTATTTGGTTTAAGAGAGAGGGAGTGGGTTGGAGATTGAGCAGGGGAGGGGGAGAGAGAGAGAACCCCAAACAGGCTTCACTCTACCAGCTCAGGGTAATTTGCACTGTCCCTTCCAGGACATTAGATACATGTTAATGACGCCCTAGATCAGATATCTAGAAAAGTTAAACCCTCACTTACACCTTAAAATGACCCAAAGGAAATAATTTTTAACATGTACATGGAAAATTCCTTAACAAGTTCGTTAATTTGAATATAATAAACTTTTTCCCAAGTAAGATTTCCCACGAAATACTGGAAGAAATTAAGTAGAGTCTTCTCAGCCTCTAATCTAAAGTAGCTCTTGGTGACACTCTGTCACATTGTCCTGTTTTGTTTTCTTAATGCACTTACCTCTCACTATATTATACTTTCTTGTTAGTTTGTCTCTTCACTACAATGGAAAGCTTCATGAAAGGATGTATTCATTTTCTAGGGCTGCTGAAATAAATTATCACAAACACGGTGGCTTAAGACAACAGAAATGTATTCTCTTACAGGCCAGGAGGCCAGAGTCTTAAATCAAGGTGTTGGCAGTGCTGAGTTCCATCTGAAAGCTTGGGGGAGAGTCCTTCCATGCCTCTTCCAGGTCTGGTGGCTGCTGGCAGTCCTCAGTATTGTGTGGCTTCTACACTTATCATTCTAATCTCTGCCTCCATCTTCTCATGGCCTTTGCCATGTTTCTTCTCCCCGTCTGTGCTTTTGTTTCCCTTGTTTTCTAAAGACTTGTCTTTGGAAGTAGGACCCATTCGAATCCAAGATGATGTTACCTCAATCCTTCATTTGATTACCTCTGGAAAGACTCTTTTTCCCAAATAAGATCGAATCTCTGGGTTCCAGATGGAAGAAGCTTTTGGAGAGCCACTATTCAACCTGCTACAGGGGCTTGACTGTTAATCCCTGCTGTATTCCCAGTATGTAGGATGATTCCTACATTCCACACTAAGAGATATAATGGGTGCCCAGTAAATATTTGTTGCATGATATGATAAAAAGAAAGGATATAAAAATGCAATGGATCCCTAGACTTCCTGGCTAATATGAAATAAAGTGACAGTTTTGTTGTTTGGATCCTACAGGACCAGGGAGAAGATTGTTTGAGTGTGTCAAGGGCAAAGTCCTTTAAAGCAAAGCCAATTCAGTCTTTGAAATTTGAACCCCTCAATTCACCTCTCATTTCTCTGTTGCTTTGGTTCTCCAGGAGGAGAACCACCAAGAAAATGAAAAGACAGGTGCCAGTGGTAGACTTGTATTGGGAGAGAGTTCATAATTTGCATGGATTAAATGGCATACAAAGAGAAAAGGGGGAAAGTCATACAGAGGGCATCGGGTTCTGGGTTGCCGTCTCTGTAGCTGTCACTCCTCTGCTCGGCTTTGATCAGGTACAGTTAGATCAGCTGGACACAGCTGGACACAGAATGTAGGTTTGTCCCCAGGTGACTTCCCTGCTAGTTATGAGACCAACATAAGTAAAAGAACATCAATTGCTGTTAGTCTGCACATATGCTGCGCTGTATGGCAGAGGCTGATTGCAGAATTTGAAGAAAATGTTGTAAGAGGGCAGTAAATTCAGGAAATGTAGGGTGTTAGCTGGTTCTGAAAAAGTGGTTAAGACACAGCTATGTGGGGGCGCCTGGGTGGCGCAGTCGGTTAAGCGTCCGACTTCAGCCAGGTCACGATCTCGCGGTCCGTGAGTTCGAGCCCTGCATCAGGCTCTGGGCTGATGGCTCGGAGCCTGGAGCCTGTTTCCGATTCTGTGTCTCCCTCTCTCTCTGCCCCTCCCCCGTTCATGCTCTGTCTCTCTCTGTCCCAAAAATAAATAAAAACGTTGAAAAAAAAATTAAAAAAAAAAAAAGACATAGCTATGTGAAGGCTTTCCTCAGGAGGGAAAATGGTGAGGAAAGACGAGGAGGCACCAGTGTGCAAGGCGCCCTGAAGATGTGCATGACTCACATGTGGGTCTGCAAGGAAACAGGTCAGTCCAAACAGGATGGGGGCTAGAGTGTGTCACGGGGGTGAAGAGAAAGGACGGCAGCTTCATTTTAAACATCAGCTTTCTGTCTCATTGAAGATGATCAAAACTCATTTTTTGCCTCAGCTTATTCCTTCACCTCTTAATATGGTCTCTCTGACAGTGGACAACTGAGAAAAAAAGAAATCTCTTCACTTGTCTTAACCAGATGAGTTCCATTTTGCTTTTTTTTTTTTTTTTTTTTTAAAGTCATGACCTTTGAGCCATCTTTATCTATTAACTTGTCAGCATTTTGCCCTCTAAATAGTACCAGAGATCAGAGTCTGCTTTTTATCTTATGAATTTTTCCATTTATCTTGTGATTTTTTTTTCCTCTCTCAAATGTCCATTTTGTTAAATGCAGCCATGTAAGAAATTCCTGTTTCTTGTCATATTAGATGTAGTTCCTTAAAACTATTTGGCCACGACCAATTCTAGTTCTGGAAAGTTTTCTAAGGCTTTAATGTTCTTGGAGATGAATTTCACGGTGTTTTGTTGACTGCCCAGTAGTTTTATATTGGAAATGAATGAACACTCTTTACATATTCCCAGATCTTAAGACCATCATTAGCATTAATTTGATGGTAATTCTCTTCATAGAGTGCCTTGGAAACTGAGGTTTTCAACTCTCTATTAATTATTTAAGCACTGGAGCAGAAGAATAATTCAAGTGGATACTCTGAACAAGTGCTGAATCTTTGGATTTATTTGTTACTTTAGCCTCCTTAAACTTTCAAAAGAATCTGAAGTGCAAATGCTCTGAGAATCATGAAAATAAAAGTATAAGGGCCAATTAAGAAAATAATGTGAGATGATTATATCTGGAATTTAGACTAAGGTTCATATTAACATTGAATGCAAAATAGCAAGCCAAAGCAAAATATGACAAAGTAAAAAATAGAGCTCTCATATGATAAGAAAAACAGACCAAAAAATCTCTTTTAACCAGGAGAGATGAATTTTTGTTCTGGTACTAATTTATTGCCTGAGTCAAGGAATATTGACCATTTTGGATGGTATATCAATGATTTCTTAACAGATGCAGAAATATTCTTCATTTGACCATTTATCATGTCACTGATCAAGAAAAACCAAGGATATGATATTAAGTTCTATGTCGAATTTTTTTATTGAAAGAGAGGGGACTAGGGGTGCCTGGGCGGCTCAGTCGGTTGAGCGTCCGACTTCGGCTCAGGTCATGATCTCACGGTTCGTGGGTTTGAGCCCCGCGTCGGGCTCTGTGCTGACAGCTCAGAGCCTGGAGCCTGCTTCCGATTCTGTGTGTCTCTCTCTCTCTGCCCTCGCCTGCTCATACCCTCTCTCTCTCTCTCTCTCAAAAATAAATAATAAACATAAAAAAATTTTAGAAAGAGAGTGGACTAACATTTGATAAGAGTTATAGAGGACAATGTTAATTACCTATCAAATGTTAATTCTCTCTATTTTTGTAAAAGACTCAAATGCATTGGGACCATTTGAAAACTAGATTTTTCCAGTCTACTTAGCATAGCTGACTATTCACTTAGTCAGCTATGGTTTTGTGACTAAGTTCTGGTCAATGAGATGTAAACGAAAGTTCCTTCTGGGAAAGTTTTCTAGAAGGGTGTTGAATTCTTCCTTCATTGTGCCCAGCAGCAATCTTGACCATGGAGTAACTTTGAAGTTTGAAAATAGGAGGCCTCTGGCCCCCTAAAAACTTCTGGAGGTGTTATACCAGCCCTGGACTGCCTTCCCTAGGCACACACCTTTTTCTGTGTGTTCAGTCCATTGGAGTTGGGTCTCTTTGCTATCAGCCAAATTAAGTTACTCACAGATATGCAGACCCATGTAGTGTCAGTTGCTTTTCCAGTGTTACATCCCAATTTCCTCAACTCCCTTTGAGTCCTGTATTACTGACTCTGAGCATTTGTGGACATAGCTAAGTCCCTAAGACTATTTAGGAGACTTAGAATTTGAACTCAACTCAGGTCTATATGTGTTCAAGCATTGAAGTTTCCAAAATGCTTGTGATGGACCTGAAGGCTTGCTACAGGGGCTGAGCTTAGAAGATCTGGTATCTCTCAAGCTTTCCTTTTTGAATCTCAACTGTCATAGTGTTTCTTGGCAGTGCTATGAGGAAGCATGGAAAGAGCTTTGCCCGTGTATAATCAGTTTAAAGGTGGATTCCAGATCCTTTGGCGCCCATGTGTTGGGAGCATGACAATCAAAAGAGAAACTCTCCAAAGGAAGAGGAAACAGAGGAATGCATGCATTAGCACCTGTCTTAAGCTCTACAATAAGCCCCGGAGATTCTCTATCTTATTTTGCTAGGTGAGGTGGTGGTGCTTATATAAGCCCTTCTCTTTACCTTTAAGAAAATTGTATCGCCTGGAAGACCGATTCATAGAAAGTCATGAGGAAAGAAGAGGGATCGTGGCTAGAAGGTTAACTGTCTGAGAACAGCTCTCAAAAGTGCATGACTCACAAGAATCATGGTCACCATCCTTCCTCCCACCTACTCCCATTCCCCCGTGGTTTCCTGACTGCAGGCCTCAGCAGCACTCATCAACCTATTGCAAAAGCCTCTAACTGGCCTCCCTCTGCTGGCCTGTGCCCCCACTCCAGGCACCTGTGTGCACCTGTACAGGTGCCCCTTTTCCAACATAAATAGGAATCTGTTGTCCCCCTTCCTTACAAATTTCTCATAAATCCCTTCACCTTTAGGGTGGAGCCCAAACTCCTTGCCCTGTCACCTGTCCCTTAATTCTCCAGTTTCATCTTCCATAGCTTCATCCCTACATTCTAATGTTCATCCCCTCATAGGTCACATTGAGCTTTCCGTGCTGCAACATTATCTTTTACACCCAACCAAGTTTAGGCTAACCAGTTCTGACAAAATACCATTAGCACCCAGGCTATTTTTGAATTTAACTTACATTGCTTATTTATCATGTGTTGGAGTCCCACATCCCAAAGGTCTTACCTTTGCTATAAAGGTGCCAGTGTTACCTTTATTTTCCCCTTTCTGCCCATTCTCTCTAGTGATTTCAATAGGGGGCTGTGACTTCTCACAGTGTGAGTTTATTTCGCTTGACATTGGGTAATATGTGCAATATAAGGTGCCACTGACCAACCTTGAGGCACTGCCTCCCATTCACCTTTTTCCCAGCCGAGTTGGCAATACTGCTTTTTTCTTATTCTCTGAAGAATTTGTTTTCTCAGTTTATGGACAGCATACATTTGTCTCTTTTTTTTTTTCTCAGCATTTCAGCTTCATTATTTTTTACCCCCTGTTGCCCCCCCCCCAATTATTCATTAACTCTCTAATCCTAGCAATGCCAGTAACTGAAGACTACTCTAAATTTAGCCTGTATTTTGGACTGAGAGGAAGTATCAATTTTGAGGGCACTCAAGTGCCCTGTTGTCCACTCATGCCCTCTAATTTAGGAGAGCTTAATCCTTAGATGTCACAGCTCTCTGGGGTTACTTTAAATATTATTGAAAGAGAATGATCCTAGAGTAGTCCTCTCCATTCAATGCTTCTCTAATGCTCCTCTATGCTGATAACTTCCAATTCTGTCTCCCTGACTCAATATCAAGCTCTAGATGCCTACCTCACGATCTCTTGGGAATTTCCACCAAGATATCCATGGGACTTAAAATTTAATGTCTAAAAACAAACTCTCAACATCCCATACAACAAATGACCTATCCTCCAGAGTGATGTAGATCTATCAATGGTGCCATCTTGGTCATGATTATTCAGGCAATTTCATCAGCCTCTTCCCTGTTCAAAAATTACAGAATTGAAATTGAACTCATAAACTTGACATTCAAAGCACTCTTCAGATTAACCCTGATATCTTTCCAAATTCATACTCCACTATTTCCCCCTATGAATCCTTCACTGTGGTCAGGCATGTATTCACTGCCATGGAGAATATTTCTTCACTATATTTGTTTAAGTAATATTTCTACAGAACTATTCTCCTCTCTCTAATCAGAAAGTTGCAATGAAGTCATGGAAGGCTTGGCCCCTTCTACCCACAGAATTATCCTGACTCCCCCAATGACTTCTTTATATTTTGAGTATGTTCCATTTCTTTAACACATATTATATATATTACAGAGGATGTGACATGACTTGTAAAAGTTAACACGATGGAAGATTAATGATGACAATTAAACTCTTTATAATGACCAAGAAGAGATGTTAACAGGTAATCTGAGATGAAATGTTTGCTGTAATGGGTCACAAATGTGACTGACTTTCCAAGCAGCTGAGCCAAACTGCAAGGCACATTGGGGTATATCATCCTCATTTTCTGGTTTAATTTTAGAAAGAGGAAGCACGTGAAAAAGTTTTGCAGAAGCAACATTTTCCAGGAACAAAACCTCACAATACATTGTGAGTCTTCTTTCATAGGTAAATCTGTTTCATGGTGAAAAAGAGACCAGGGTGCTTCTTCATGAACTCCTCCACTATCAACCCTATACAAAGAATATAGTATGAAATCAGAGAGCTGAGATAGTGTGGTTCTGGAACTACACTTTCTGTTGATGTAGTAGTACCCAGATAGAGCTTGGGAAGCCTAAAAGAATAGGTAGTTTACTTGTCCATTTGACTCTGGCATATTGGGAATAAGGGAGTGTTTGGATTGTAGTCGATTTCTCTGACAAGTGCTTGTTCTGCATGAAGTCTATGTTGCTGATAAAAGTGAGAACCATATGCTTAGGGACCAGATGCACAGAAGGCAGAGTTGTCATTCTGTTGTGAAAATTTAGAAGACAGAGTTGTCTTCCACCCAGACAGTCAGCCTACTTCATCTCAGATGACCAGAATTGGAGCCAACTTTTTCTACTCTCCAAGCAAAAAAACCAGAAAGCCTGTATAAGAACATGAGATTGTACCTATAAAACTATTACAACAATTTTACATATAAGTGACTCTATGTAAAAAGACTAGAAACAGAAAAAATTAGTTTTTTGAATTAAATTTTATTAAAATGGTGGAGTTCTGGGGTCAGTGATTTCTGGTCTTAATTTGCTTGGTTGTTTACTGTCAACTTCTACAACTATGTTGTATGTTAACTATACTGGAATTAAAATTTTTAAAAAGAGAAAAAAATTGCTGGGTTGTTAAGATAATGCTTCACTACAAATAAAAATATGAAAAAAGCCTTCCTTCTTCTCCAGCTAAGTTAGTTGGATAAGACCCAGAGTCAGCTTTAATGTGTTTAACAAAAAATGCTTCTAGCAACAGCTTATATTTGAGATTCCCATATCTTTGCCTCCAGTGGAAAGACTAATCCAAGGCAAATGAAGTAAACCAAGTGTGTCCTCTTCTCTTCTTGTCCTGCAAGTAACATCCTTTCCCTGGTCAAGACCCTAATACTCTTCTAGGATCTGATGCTAGTTCCTGGAGGATCAGGATCCTTTCTTCTCTCTACTCCAGGGCTCACAGGGGCATATATTATGCTTTCTTTATTTAATTAGCAATAACAGTATTTAATCCTCTGATACTTTTATCTGATGTCTTAAAAGTTATCTCTGCACACTGTTATTTCTACCTCTGGAGACATTATGATGTTGAACATGACATGACAAGGCCGAGGAAACCCGGTGATACAGCATGTGTTACACTTTGTTGTAAAGCTGGTGAATATCCATTACCGAGAAGCTAAGATAAAGTGATTCTGAGACTATGCTTTCTGGTGATCTAACAATTCCAGGATAGATCTATGAGAACATAAAAGATTAGATAATTATTTTGCTCATACAACTTCTAGTTTTAGTTTCTCTTAGGTATTAACTCCACATTACTGGGAAAGGATCTTGCATATCTCTCAGTTCTCTCCCCTTCCTCTGGCCACTCTGACCCTCTCTATGTTTGGGAGAGTCCAATCATTCCTGTGTATTAGGGTTTCCTTTGCCTGAAACGTTCTACCCCTGGGTACCCATGCATCCATGAAGGTTTTCTTTCACCTTCTAAGTGCCAGTGATAATGCCACCTCAGAAACACTTTCTAGAGTCATATAATGTAAAATACCCTTTACTTTTGTATGGCTTATCCAATTACCCTATTTTATTTTCTCCATATCTAAGAACATGCATCACTGCTTGCTTCCCAATGTCTATCTCCAATCCCCAACTAGAATGGACTATTTTCTATCTTGTTCATTGCTGATTTCCAGCTCTTGTAACAGTGCTTAGTAGACAGAAGGTGCTTAGTAAATATTTGTTGAATGACTGAGGGACTGTATGAATATAGGAGGCTCACCCTAATTGGGGGGCAGCTCTCAGATTAGGGGAAGTCTTTTTAATGTTTATATATGTTTGAGAGACAGAGGGAGACACAGTGTGAGCAGGTGAGGGGCAGAGAGAGAGGGAGACACAGAATCTGAAGCAGGCTCCAGGCTCCAAGCTGTCAGCACAGAGCCCGATGTGGGGCCTGAACTCCCGAACTGTGAAATCATGGTCTGAGCGAAGTTGGATGCTTAACCAACTGAGCCATCCAGGCGCCCCTCAGATTAGGGAAAGTCTTGAACTGGGCAGACAATGAAAGAGTTGCATTTTCATCTCACTGGACTTCTCCAACTTTTAACAATAATGTTATAGACAGAGAGATAAAGAATAAAGGTGTAACTGGGGTAGAGTGTAGGGATCCCTGAAAAGGTGCTTTCTGAGCACATGAATAGATGTAGAAGAGGAGAAAGATAATTTTACTTAGAATGTGAAATAACTTACAGAATGAAAACTAAAATACCAACCTACATGGTCTTATAGATATGTTCAGAAAATTTTCTCTTTTTAGTCTTGTCCAGGCCCTTCAATAAATATTCATTGAATGAATACATTAACAAAAGAAATGCTTAAGTGCTTAAGGCAGAAGATATAGAGTTTGGCACTCTTCCTGAAAGAGGTAGGCAGCCTGACCTCAAACACAGTTGCAGAGTTTGTCTTTACCATTTTAGTCTACTCAGAACTTGCATGGCAGTGCCCAATTTTGGCCACCCATTCTAGACACTGTCCCCATTCTTTTCTGATCCTTCTTTCAATACTTTTCTCCATTCAACAGCTTAAGACCTGGTTGAGCCACGTGGGGATCAACTTTTTAGGAGGGCAGGATATGTGTAACTGTTAGGACTATTTCAGTCATACTAAATTAGCCTGTGTATGTTTCATGGCTAGATTCTGCCAGGGCAGAAGGTGTTAGACTCCTGGCTTAAGATAAAAAGCTTTGTTACTCGCAGCAAAGCAATACCCAGAAACTGGTGCCTCAGAGCTGCACAAGGGGATAAGTGGACCTAGATGGATGGCTTCACATGCAGTGGGTTGCAGTATAGGAGAGGAACACTGAACTTGGGAAATCTGCCACTATCATAGTAAGTGGAAGCAAGTCTGCTGTTTGTCTTGGGTAGATGTCACTTTATATCTGAAAGTTGTAAACCCAACCTTAAAAAATGGCTTCAGCAAACAGTGGGGAGAGCCTTCCACTCTCGGGGCACCCAGCAAAGAGTTGCAGGGCATCTCAGGGCCAAGAGTTGATTGCTTCACCCAACAAGTACCACATGAGATGTGAAGAGAGCTGATAGACACACATGGCAAAGAGAAGATGGAACGGTTGGTTAAGTAACACAGTAAAGGCTGATAAATGTTTAAAATTCTTTTTTGACACCCAAGTAGGAAGATATTTGAACAGTTGGAACTTTGTAATTCTAAATGGTATATTCTATACTCAGATTCACAGTGAGAAAAATTTCCTTTAGCAAAGCTTCAAAAAATATAATTCCTGAAAATATAATTCATAAGTTCGGATCATGGCATTTTCTTCCTCCCCTCACAGTCCCTAACCCCTGGCAACCAGTGATCTTTTTACTGTTTCCACAGTTTTGTCTTTCCCAGATGTCATCTAGTTGTAAGTATACAGTATGTAGCCTTTTCACATTGGCTTCTTTCACTTAGTAATATATAAGTTTCCTGCATGTCCTTTCAAGGCTTGATAGCTTTTTTTTTTTTTTTTTTTTTTAAGCACTGAATCGTATTCCATTATCTGGATGTACCATCACTTCTTTTTCCATTCATCTACTGAAAGACATCTTAGTTGCTTCCAAGTTTTGGCAATTATGAATAAAGCTGCTATAAACATCCATACACAGATTTTTTTTTTCGTATGTGGGTATGTTTTCAATTAATCTGGGTAAATACCAAAGAACACGAATACTGGATTGAATGGTAGGAGTATGTTTGTTTTGTAAGAAACTGCTAAAATGTCTTCTGCCAGTGACTGCACCATTTTGCATTCCCATCAGCCAATGAATGAAATTTCCAACTGCTTCCTCTCCTCACCAGCACTTTGTGTTCCAGATTTTGGCCGTGTTCATAGGTGTGTTGGTATCTCATTTTTTTTTTTTTTTAATTTGCATTTCCCTCATGAAGTACAATGTGGAATGTGTTTTCATATGCTTATTTACTCTCTGTATATTGTCTTTGGTGAAGGGTCTGTTCAGCTTTTTTGCCCAATGTTAAACTGGGTTGTTTGTTTTCTTATTGTTGAGTTTTAAGAGTTCCTTGTATATTTTGGATAACGGTCTTTCATCAGACATGAAGTCTTTTTATTTTAAAAAAAAATGTTTGCTTTATTATTAATCTTTTCGTCTTGGTTGTGTATCCTATTGATTAATTATGATTGAACAACCACAACCCCACAATGTCAGCTGCAATGTGAAAGGGAGGTAAAACTGAGTTTGCCAAATTTAGAAATGCTTTGCAAAAGAGGGAGTAGGTGTGGCAAAAAGTAGGGTGACACAGGGAAAATGAAACAACATAGCCTTTTTAAAAATGTCATGTTAAAATAAAATTGCCTCTCTAATGAAGCAAATGACACAGACTTTTTTGGTGTGTAATGTTGGAAAACCACAGTTTTCTGTCCTGATTTAGATTGGGATCTTTTAAATTCTTACTAAGGTATTCCCAAGACACTTTAACAAGGGAATTTTTGTGAGGCACTTTTTGATCAATTTGCAAGATTAGTTTTGCCTGAGTTTAACTAGGTCATGCTTTCTGTTCTCCTCTATCTCAGCAGAAACATACTTTATCAAAGGCCAAACACACCAAATGTGGGATGTGCTTTTAAAAAGGTGGGTTTGGGTTTGGAATGTTAACAAATTAGTTTTATAATTTTAAATAGTTTCAAATTTAAATACCAAAGTGCTTGAGTGATTGGGCTTTCACTGAGATCACTAGTCCATTGTAATTTATCTTTCTTCTGAACACACCTGAGCATGTGGGGTCTGTAGCATAAATTTGACAGTTGCAATTTAATAATTTATTTGGGTAACATAGTGTTGTCTTCGGCTGTCATTTAATTTTCCAAGTTTTCCTCTGCAAAACAGAAAGAAAAACCCTTGTGTATTAGGGCTTTCCAGAGAAGCAGAACTAATAGGTTTATGTCCATACAAACAGAACAGAGATTTATTTTAAGGAATTGGCTCATGGAACTGGGGGGGTTGGCACGTCCGAAATCTGTAGAGCAGACTGCAAATTCAGGTAAGAATTGATAAAGTCTTAAGTCTGGAATCTGGAGGGCAGGCCAATAGGCTGGAAATGCACGTGGAGTTTCTATGCTGCAGTCTTGCAGCAGAAGGGAAGCTCAGTCTGTTCTGAAAACCTTCCACTGATTACAAGAGGCCCATTCACATGCTGGAAGGTAATCTGCTTTATGTAAAGTCAATTAATTGTAAATGTCAGTCACATCAAAAAACACCTTCACAACAACATCGAAACTAGCATATGATTAAACAACTGGACACCATAACCCAGCCCACTGACCCATAAAATTAACCACCGCGCCTTGAAAACAAAGAGTTATAGATTCTGTGTCTTTGTGCGTTGCCACAGTGTTTATTGTCTATTGAATACATATACTCTGGGTAAGTACATACTGGTTAAATGAATATTGGAGGTGAGTATTACTTTAGTTTGTCTTCCAAAAATTACATGTATTACTCCATAAATGAAAATGCCAATGGTATCCAGATATAATTTTTAAATATTGCATGTATGGATAGGCAATATCAGTACTGACTCTTTACAGATTAGCCTCAAATAAGCTCAATGGGAAGAAATAGCTTTTTAGGAAATGGGAACAATTGAAGGTGTGAAAGAAGTTGGTTTCCGTGGTAGGAGTGAGGAGACCCAACCCAGCATACTGGACGGGGGCGGGGTTGGGAGTGCTCACAGCAAACTGACTGTGTGAAAGGTCGTGATGCTGGGGAGGCCACTGGGAATCAAGGGCAGAGCTTTTCACTGAAAAGAAGGGTGGCCACTGAAAGATCTTGAGCAGGAGAGTGATCTAAAGACACTGGTTTTTTCAGACTCTGCATCTGATAACAGTATTTGGACCAGAGGCAATGAGAGAGACGTGTCAGTTCAGGTCCTCTGAGAAGCAGTCACTCCCGCAGAAGGGTTTTGGAGGATAGTGTCTGTACAAGATAAAGGAGCAGGGGAAGGCAGGAAGAGCCTTGGAACCTGCACTGTCTGACAGGTAGCCACTAGCCACATGGGACTATTGAACATTCACAGTGTGGCTAGGTTGAATTGAGGTGTATAAACACCCCGTAGATGTGTAAAACTTACTACTGCAAACTGAAAAGCAGAAAACCCATCACACATGTGAGAATGTGAAGTACCTCCTTAATGGCTTTGAAAATATTGACGCCATGTTGAAATAGTATTTTGGAATAAAAGATACCATTATATGTATTTATTTATAATTAATATTTATTCCATCTGTTTCTTTTTCCTTTTGTAATGTGATTACTTAAAAATCGGAAACGACATACGTGGTGGCTCCCTCACTTTACATTTCTTCTGGTCAGTTCTGCTTTCACACTGGTGACAGGAGAGAGGAAGGAGGATCTGGCAGCAAGGGTGGACTGCGGATCTAAGAGAGTTGGAGTCAGGCTGATGGGGAGTCCCTGAGCAAAGGCTGGCCTTTGGGAGAGTCCTACTTTGTTAAGGAATGGTTTGACACCAGTATCCCCACCATTCTCAGTCATTGGTGGGGGCCATACTGGGAGTCGTATGGCCTGGATGGAAAGACAGTGGGGGATCCAAAGGGGTGGCAGCTGGGGGCAGTCAGTCAACTAGCAGTCAACCAGCAGATTCTTTGGAAGTGTATGGGAGTACTGTATCTTCTTCGCTCCTCAGAAACCAATCTTTGTCATGGTAATTTAGGCAGCTATCCCTGATTTCTTTGCCACTGCTGTTGGCCTGCAGCTCTGACTTTTTAGGTCTATTTGTGTGGAGAGTGCCCACACTGCTCTGGATGAGACCCATCCTCAGGAGCTCCAGAACTTCTAAGCTTGTTAACTTCCTAAGATTCAGTGACCAGAAAGAAGTCAAAGGGTCTCTGGGGTAGGTTAATGTATTCGTTTTTGAATGCCTCTCCTGTGAGACTATTACTTGCTGCTGTTCCGGAGCCATTCCTCAGTCAAAATTGAAGTTGTGACTTGTGAAGTTCTTATTTGGTCCATGTTCTCTGAAAAGCACCGGTACGCTTAGAACTCTGTAGCACTCCAATGATTTCCATTCTAAGTTCTCTGTTCCAGAGAAGATTATTTCCATAAAATGTATTTGGCCTTGAAAATTGATAAGCCAATCTTATATTGGTAGTTAAGGTCTAATGAGAAATGGTTCTGTCCTCTGAGAGATTGCAGTTGGGCTCATGTACAAAATGTAAGGGATGCGGCTTCCTCTGAATATGGCCTTTTTTTGTGTGTGTGAAAAAGCTGAGTGATGGCAAAGAGAAGAGATATTTAGATGCTGTGGTTTTGGATGAAGTCATCAGTCCTGCTAGGAAGGCAATACAAAGGTTAAAAGAAGGTACTTTAAGATGTAACTGGAGGGGCGCCTGGGTGGCGCAGTCAGTTAAGCGTCCGACTTCAGCCAGGTCATGATCTCGCGGTCCGTGAGTTCGAGCCCCGCGTCGGGCTCTGGGCTGATGGCTCGGAGCCTGGAGCCTGTTTCCGATTCTGTGTCTCCCTCTCTCTCTGCCCCTCCCCCATTCATGCTCTGTCTCTCTCTGTCCCAAAAATAAATAAAAAACGTTGAAAAAAAATTTAAAAAAATAAAAAAAGATGTAACTGGAACCATCCTTACATTGCCCTGAATTGTCATTCTTGCTCTGTGTTGACATTTTTTTTTTTTGAGAGAGAGAGAGAGAGAGAGAGAGAGAGAAAGATAGCGAGCAAGCAAGGGAGGGGCAGAGAGACTGGGAGACAGAATCCCAAGCAGGCTCTGCCCTGTCAGCACAGAGCCCAATGTAGGGCTCACAAATCATGATATCGTGACCTGAGCCAAGGTCAAGAGTCAGATGCTTAACCGACTAAGCCACCCAGGTTCCCCTGTGTTGACATTTTAAACAAAAGACATTAAATCTTCAAAGAAGGGGGAAAAGGTTATGCCACGGATAAGAAGCCCCAATAAATGAATCCCCCTCTATAAAGTCAAAGATTATTCTGAAAGACCACAGGAGCTTTCCCAATCATTAAATACTTTAAATAATAAGGAACATGGTAAATTACAAATATTATTAGGTGCAGAGGAAAAAAAAAATTCCTGTGTATATTTTCCACAAATTTTATACCTGTCAACATCTTTTAATCCATAAATAAGACAGAACAGTTTACTGACTAATTAAGAGTATAGATTCAGGAGGGAGGAGTTAAGATGGTGGAGGGGTAGGGAGACCCTTGGCTTGCCTCGTCCTTTGAATGCAGCTAGATAAACATCAAATCAATCTGAACACCCTTCTGTCTGTAACCAGGCTATTAAGACGAAGCTGACCAACCTGCCTTGGTTTGCCCAGGATTCTCTTGGTTTTACATTGAACGTTCTGAATCCTGGGAACTCCCCAAGAGCAAATGGGAACAGTTGGTCACCCCAGGGCAGGGACCCAAGTCTACTCAGTTTCAGCCTACTGGGAGTGGCTGACCCTAAATGGGAATGATTATATGAGGCTTTAATGCCTGGGTCTTGGTACCTACCTCAGAAGCCAGCAAGGTCACCATGACTGGACCACACCCCTCTCCCATCACCCTTCCTGATTCTGATGGTCCTGTTCAATGCCTGATAGATTTAGGATATGAAAACAACAGTTGATTTAAGAGCTGCCTTCCTAGCAGAATACCTCTCCTGATCATTCTCCATTATGTTCTGAAACTCCACAAAGGGCTATTAATGTTCCCCATGCTAAGAACTTTAAGGCCTGACTACACTGTAAAATGTGGGCATGTGGGAATGGGGAGCAATAATTCTATAGTTGAAAGCAAGATAGATAATTTCTCAATAGGCCAATATTCACCCTATTGCAACACCAGTAGCAGCATTATCTAAATTGGCCTGACACATATATGCCAGTCTAGCCCATTGGTCCAAATCACAACTAATACTTTCTGAAGACTTTCACTGGTCTTTGACTTTATAATATAAAGTCTAGTTTTGTTTGCTGCAAATACCCTAAATTTCTTCCAAAATGACTTCCCATCAAAACCCCAAAAGGAGTGGATGGAATTGTAATCCTCACTTGTTTCCTTGCCTCTGGCTCCTCCTTCTCTAACCCATGCTGCAGGAACATCAGATTCATCTTCAGTTTTAAAACTTAGTGTGAGTCTGATCTTCTTAGGTTAAATTTCAAATCTTAGCTTGGCAACTAAGGGCCTACACACACTAGACGTAGCCTTCAATACAGTCTAACTCTTTCATTATCCTCATGATGAAGCTTCCAGAGAGACAGGCAAGTCCTGCTGGCCTGGCCTGACTCATCCTCATCTCGGTGGCTAGACCAACCTTATCTTTTTTCTCTTATACAAGATGACCCATCCTTCGAGGATGAGCTAAGGCCACCCCCTCCCTGAGGTCATCTCTGACCTTTCTGTTTCTCAGAGGTTCCTCCCTATTCTGGAGCTGGGGAGAGAAGAAGCAGAGATCCTAATCTGGAAAATGGAGTGAGTCTGGAGAGGTGGAGAAGATGTCAGGCAGAGTTGAATAAGCTGGTACAATATTTATGTCTCTTTGGGAAAGTTTCCTGGTGTAGATGGTATGGCTTGATGCCGGAGTCCAGCTCCAGCAGGTCCAGGGATTCCCGAAGGATAAACAGCGTCGGCGAGCATAACAAACGGACGCAGACAACAGCAGTGTGTTAGACTGGCCGCTTTATTGTGGCAAGAGTGGCATTGTATATGTTAGCAATTTCCTTATAGCATGCGTCATCTATGTTTCTTGGCATTACCTAATTCTAAAAATGTTCCTTTGTAAAATCACCCATTAAGGAACATCATGGTTATTTCTTTGTAATGTTCCCTCCTGCCCTTTTGCTTATTGATTAATTTCTTCCTACTATTTTCATTATGTATCTACGTTTATTTATAGTCTATAAAGCGTTTGCTTTGCTATTTTCATGAAAGGTCATCTAGCTCTCAACACCTCAAGTGGAACGTTTACAGCGACATGACTTCTTAATTGTTCCTTTGAACCGTTTGCAGTAGAAGGAACAAAAGTATTTGCTTTGGTCTGGGGTGCCTGGAGGGAGCCAAGAGGGCCCTGGGAACCCATGTCTTATGCGCTCCCGGAGAGACAATGTATACCTAGGAATTAATGTACCTAGGTACCATTCTGTACCTTAACCCACCGGGTCCAGTTATCATCTGGAATGCCTCCAGGTGACCAAGTTGGGCCTAGGGGTTGGAGTAACTTGTATCCATAGATACATTCCTTTGTTGTTGGAGTGGGGGTTTCGAACCCATTTGCCCCCCTCCCTGGCTGGGAAATATATGCGGCTATCCTTCCTTTAGGTAGAGGACGGGCAGTCAGGAATGACACCACCGGCTGGATGTAAGGTTTTATTATCCATCTTCGGATTCTCATGGTTTTTCCCTCATCCCCAGAATATATCTCCAAGTTTGCCCCCATGGGTTTATTTTGAATCATCAATGCCAATTGGACCATGGGGATGGCCATGATGAGTAACAGGAGAGATACCAGTAGCTTTCCATTCGGAGGGTTGCTGTGCGTTGCCCTTCCACCAACCCCCCGGGCTGTGCCACCAGGAAGGCTGGATGGATCGGCTCCCGGAAGCTTGATACTTTAAATATTCAGAAAAGCTGAAAACCTCCTTTCTTTGACATGTGAATTTCACACTCAAGTCAGAGGAAATTTCCTGTTGGTCACATGTTGTCATACCCATGGATTACTGACCATTTGCACTGAGTGACTCTAATGCTACCTAATGAATTCAACCCTTGTCATCCTTTTTGGCTTTTCAATATCTAACTCCTCTTTCCTAATAGCACCCCAACTACCATTTGGGGAAAATCCTATTATGTAATCTTGGTGGCAGTTAGTGCCCAGAAGCATGTGACATAGGTTTAGCTAACTGAGTGCTTTGGAACTTCTGTGTGGACAGAGGACATGGATGGAGCTGGTTGGGGTCTGGCTTTTGCAGTAGCAGTAGCAGTGTGTGGGCCAGATGTCCTGCTGCCTTGTCTGTGCTGTGATTGTGGCAGCTCAGCTCTCAGGACCCCTCCTGCCCCTCATGCTTCCCAGGCCTGGTCCTCCCACCTCCCATCCATTCTGTGATGCCAGATATTCCAATAATGTCCCTTTCTTTTGCTTGAGATGCCTAGACTTGGTTTCTTTCACTTATGTATAAGAATTTTGGCTGATAATAAATACAATAGTAATATTAATTGCCATTATTTTCGTAATGATAAGCTAACGATTATTGAGCACATTCTCAATGCCAAGCACTGTTCTTAGTGTTTACATGTCTTAATTCCCTCATCCTAATGATGGTCGTTGAAGTGGGCACTATTATCCTGGTTTCCAAAGGAGGAAATTGAAGTGCAGAGAGCTTGCTCACATTGGCAAATAAACAGCAGAGCCAGGATTTGAATCCACACAATGCCTGAAGCAGACTATTCAGAAATCTATATCAGAAAGTAGAGTTTTAAGTAACAGACCTCCAAGGAGATGTGGGGAATTGGAGACAATCTCAATCTGAGATAGTGTGGAGAGAATTGAATGTCCTATTTTTTTTCTGGACTGGTAATCTAGTAGTCCATGGCTTGCAATGATAAGATAATGAATGAAATGATTGCCTATGGACATTTTGTGTCCCATGGTCCATTGAGGAGAAGGTTCTGGTGGACCATGGTGTCACCACCATAAAAATAGTATGACAGATATGAAAAAATCGATGAATAAGTGGTTCTGATAACTTTGGACGGATTAAATCCAGAGAGCGATAAACCCAAATCTCTAAATTCTCAATTTAAGCCATGGAGAGAAATTTAGGGATGTTCTGTGAGCATGATGAAAAGATTTATTATCTCATAGCTGTAATACTCAAAACCCAGAAGCAGATTTTTTATCCTAAAGGATGCCAAATTACATCAGTTGAATAAACATTTCACTGTGTATGAAAATGTGGTCATCTGTCAAAAAAAAAGTAGGCCCTTGGGCAGTGGGATGGACTCACATCTGAGTAACCCAAATCCTCACCCTATACTGTATGGAGTTTCTGTTTCCCAAAAGAACAATTTCCCCTTTCTGCTATGACGAGATTGCTCTTCTCTTGCTTCAAGACTCTTTTATTCTTTGGCCAGAGGAAAGAGATCTTCCTAAAGGGAGACACCTATTCTCTGAATTCCCCACCTGCCTTACATTTCTCTATGCTTAGAGAAATAACTGGAGTTAAATCTCAACATGACTTGAGCACAAATTACAAAATCAATCCTTTGATGAAGAAGGTTTCTATAACATTAAAATTCTAGGGATTTGCTAATTTTATGAGAAAATATGTGTGGAGTGTGTGTGGGAATGACTGATGGTGTTTGACAAATCAGGAGGAATATAATTGTAAGTCTGGCTGAAAATTTAAATATGGATGTGCTTACCAGATATTTTTGCATTCAGAGCAAGCCTTGAGTAGCTGGATATGGTTCCAGTAACTTATTTGGCTAATTAACCCAAATCTTCAACTCTAGCCCACAAAATATTAGGACTCATGAAAACATTTCTTGGCATAGAATTAAAGACCATATTATTTCATACATGGGAAATACGGAGTAATCCCTCGTGAGCATCTTATCCAACTACATCAGAGATTGTCTTAACAATCCACTGCCTTCAACAAGGTCTTCAGACATACATTGGTATAGCAAACACCGTTTCTGGAATAGGGTATTTTCTGAAGACTGGAGATTCTGGCAGGAGACTACACAGTAGAAATGGGTTACCTGATTTCAGGGTTGACCGGAGGATCCAGAGGAGACAGAGGCCACGTAACTCCACTTAACTATCAGAAAATGGGCATTATTTCTATAATGATCAGTAGGGTCAGCATGATAATATAAGTGGTCTGACCCAAAGAAATTTTTTTATATAGAGTATCGATATTAGGGTCGGTAAACTAAAGGATAATTACTCCTAATAATCAGCTTGGAAAATTTTTTTTAAACTTATCTTTGCATGCTGGGTTTAGCTGATTAAATGCCTTTGCCTAAAGGTAGCAATGCTGCCAACTTGGATACAACAATGATATTGGTGTACTGGGTGCCACACTGGCATGTGGCCATTTTAGTCTCATCATGCCCTAGAACTATCAGGATCAAAAGTGATTACTGAGTTGTAGAATTGAGAAAGAGGCCTTGGATATCAAAGAAAAGTAGTCTTGATCTCAATGGTGCTGGGGAAGAGCATGAATCAAACCCATGTGATCTCTGGGCGCTTCCTCATTCCACCATGTCCCTTATTCATGCAACCTCATAGTACCTCCAGGGCTCAGGTCCTCAGTTGAGAAGTTGGGGATAACTCAGTAAAGCAAAGGACTGCAACCACCTATGCTGACTGACACAAAGGGCACATGGATTGTGTCAAAGATAAGGAAAGCCAAAAATGGATGGGTAACTTCTTCTGATAATATTGAATGTTGAATGTCAGCAATAGCTTAGTGATTATTTGCAGAAATAAGGACTATAACCTCAACTGCATTTGCCTTTCTACTCTATCAAGTGTACATAAATATTTTAACTCATAACTCTTCTTTCTTCTCTCTCATTCACCTACTTTATAGGATGAATTATTTGTGGTTATATTGAAGCCACATGTTACAAATATGGGGAAACATGTACATCAATGGGAGATCCTGGATTAAGAGCCGGGAAGCAGTAACTACTTAATTTAGACATTTCTCTTTGGGAGGCAGTGAGAGTGTTCTCAGTTCTATTAGGGATAATTGGTTCGTGTTAAGCAGGAAAAAAATCTGTGGACCCAAATGGGTAGACTTTAATGAACACGTGTAATGTTTTTCACTGCTCGATCTTTAATACTCCTTCCTGTTTGCACCCAACTCTCCATTTTGGAAAGACTCCAATTGTATGTAGCCCAGCTGGAAACCATCTTTCCTTTTGGAAGCTATAGGAGTCAGGTTCTTGCCTGCCCCTGAATCTTAGGCTTATCTTACTAGGTAACTTCACGGGATGAATCTGACCAGTGAGACACTCCTTCCGGAACTTTCAGCCTTGAGAAAATGCTCCAAGAATCTGGAGATGGAATCGGTGAATTCATCTCAGTAGCAGTGGTGGCCTGTGGCTCAGAGGATGAGGCTTCTCCACAATGTGGACTGGGGTTCCTGAGGCCCTGTGGGAGCCCTGGGTAACTCATTTTCTACTCCCAATTCTCCAGCTTTGCTGTGGCTCTGTGAGCCCTCAATCTTTCTACTAAATTGCCTCTTTGCTTAAGATAGCCAGATTTAGGTTCTGCCGCTTTACCCAGAAATGCTGTTATATAAATCCAAATGATAATTTTAGTTCTTCAGCCTACAAAAAATATTGTAGTTGAAAGTAGCTATCTGTCAAAGTTGAAAATTTTAATTTATTTTCTGCAAAGAGGTCTTCAAGTACTGTGGAGAATCAAGTTATCTGAATTCAGATGAATACTGATTTAAATTCCTAGAGTTTGTTCATGTTACCAAATTTCACTTTTTCTCTTTCTGTATAATATCTCACTCATCAGAGAATCAGAAGTGCAGAACATCACATTTCTATGTTATCACGCTGTTGACAAAATCCTTTCCCAGAGGTATTTGAAAAAGAAGAAGCCAAGTATTATTCACCTCGAGTTCTAGCGCCAGTGTGTCTGTAATCTCAACATGGTGATCTGTGATCTCAAGCCTGATACTTCAATTAAGACTACTAGGATCATGAAATGGAATTTCATAGCATACTTCTTATCCCAAACATGCCCCTGATAAGTAATGTTTTGAATTTTTAAAGAACCCATAGATGCACTTTTGAATTAAATAGATGTTTGTCTACCCCAATGCTTCGTATTAGTTAGAACAAAAAGGTTGAGTCTGAATTTTTATCTTTGTGATATTTCTACCCATGAAATGTTTCTCCTCTTCCCTCCCAATTTTAAGGGTAAGTGACAGACTTTCTTTTCTTAGCTTGATACCTTTGAGAAGGCAACAATAGGGAGTTATGCAGTACTCAGAAGTAGGGCTCTACTGTTTGCTGAATGACTTGCTTTCTGTGCTCAGTCAGAAACCTGTGGTGCCTCTTTTATGTTTGGTTTTTGGTTGTTTCTTTTTTCCCTTGTCCTCACTTCCTCCCTCTTCATTTTAATCTTGGGCTTCTCTTTGTATATCTACTAGCTTGCTGGTTAGGCCTTAGGTCACTCGGTACAACACAACGAAGCACACTTGAGAATGAGTGGTGTGACCGTTCTCTGACTAGTCAGAACATCAGACCAAGGTCCGAGTTTGCATGGGGCAATGTGCTGACATAAACAGCACCTGGCACGACCTTCTTACTCTCACCACTGTGACCTCCTGGGACAGTCATAATCCCAAGGTTTATCTATCTCAAGGGAAATTCTTAGGTGGGCAGGTGAGGGCAAGGCTGAGCCTAGAATATTGTACACAAATATGCAGAAGCAAGGGCTGCATACAGGGCAGGTACACATGTGCAGATACCCACCCACAGAACAAAGCCTGGAAAGTTATCTACCAGATAGGTTATATTCAAGACCCCGAGACAAAGGGGAAAGGGAAAGATGGCTGTAGAGACCACAGTAAGAAGTGAGAATGGAGATTCCTGATCAGAACGGGCAGGTTGGGCAGAGATGGAACAAAACCTGGGCCAGAAGGGCCAATGATGCCTTTTGATCCAATATTGGAGCAGGGAGGGCATTCTAAATATTCCTGTGCTTGAAACCTCCCAAATTGAGAAGGTGGAGAGGTAGAGGCCAGACACAATGGTCAGGCTTATTGTCTAGAATGGAACCCTGTCATTTCTTTCCTCAAAATTTCTAATGTCCACTGCTTACCTATCGAATGAAGTCCCAATTACTTGGGTTGGTTTTGGGGCCTCACTTACCCATGTCTCCCTGACCTCACCTCTCTCTACTGCCCTATGGATCATTGACACTCTGGCCATCCTGTTTGCTTGTGTTGTTCCCATAGCCTGGCAAATCTTTCCATTTCTTCTCCATCTTAAGAAAATCTTACCTGTTAGAAAAGAGCTGGCTCCAATATTGTCTGATCAATGATGCCTCACTCTGAGCCTCCCAGTCAGAATCATGGCTTCGTCAATGCATTCCAGTCAGGGGAATCCTGGCTCCCTGGCCTTGACCACTCTTCTCCTCTTCTCTTGTCCTGACTGATATAATTTACCCTCTACTCAGTCTCAACTGTGTCCTATTCTCTAGGACAGATCCTGACCAGGAATAGGGTAGATTTAAAGAATTCTAGCTGACCACTTCAGCTTTGAATATTTAAGACTGATACTGACTCTTGACCCCAATTCTGTTAATTGGCTTTATGGTTAGGTCCTAATACATATTCTCACATTTATAGCCCAGTTTTGGTGATTGTTCTCTGTGCATCAAAACTTGTTTACCTGACTAGACTCTGCTAGATGAGGGCATTGATCATGTGGACACTGTCAAGGGTCTCATCATAAAGCAAGCTGCTGCCCCCTTCCTATATTGATGTCTTGCACCTGACCACAAGCCTAATAGGAAGGGCTCTGGTGAGTGATGACAGACATACTAGTGCCCTTATGGCTACCTGTTTGCTTGCATCTGTGATTGACTGTCCTGGATTTCCCTATTTCTGTTCCATCCAAAGGTATGGCCACAGCGTTGCTGGGAATTGGACCCACCCATGGTGAGATGGCTTAACTGGATTTCTTCCTATGGTTGATGGCTGTGCTTTCCAGACTCTACATTCTGTTTGCCAAACTGGACTCCCTCTTCCACCTGAAGCTGAGCCTGTCCTTTCAGTGTGACTCTATCCTAGTAGACATGTCTATTTTCGTGTTCCAGCTGCTCCCGGTCTGCCCTGTTCAGCTGCGGTTGCCCATGTGCTGAATGATGGGAAAACTTCTATATAGCATCTGTTTTGCTCCAGCTTGTATTTTGGTGATTTGTGAATGTTTTTAATTTGCTCTCCAATTTTTACATGCTGCCGTGCCTAACGTAGAGCTGGGACCCTGGAAGCATTCTGTGGGTGATATTGGGTGGTTTGGGAGTCCCTTGGCAGGATCTTCCTAAACATTAGCTCTAGCCTCTGTTTCAGTGTCATCCTAGTCGAGTCTCTAGCATGCTGTGATCCTTCAGGTGAGCAGGGCACATTTATGGGACTCTGCGGTCTCTCTTGCCTGTGGCTCATCAGCCTTATTTGTCTTCCCCAAGAATATAGTTTGATTATGCCAGCCTGCTGGCACGTGGAAATAACTTCCTATAACCCACAGAATAAAGTTCTCAATTCTTGGGGTGACCTACATATCCCTTTAGAGGATGCCCCAATGTGCATGTGCAAGTTATTTCTGACAACTCCGTAATAGAGCTGAACTGAATAACTGGATTGTCTACTCACACACATTATAATTTCCCACTTTTGTGCCTCTGTGCATTTTGTTTTAGCCCCCCACTCTTCACCAAGAAAATCCTACTCACCTTTCAAGATCCATTGGAAATGTTTTGAAGATTTGCTTAATTTCTGCAACTGGAGATGATCGCATTCTCCATTAAACTTGATAATTTTCTTGTTGGATTTTTTTTTTTTGCACTCGTCTTGAATTCTAGTTATTTGTGTACTTTATGTATTATGTTTGTATTAATTATGTATTATTTTAGATGAAGAGTCCCTTGAAGGTTAGGATGGTCATCAACTCTGTACTTAACTCTTATCCTTGGCACTTATGATGGACATTCAATAATTATTTCCTATTTTTATTATTATAAAACCACAAAATATTTCCTCTTTTTTTCAGGGTAGCTTCTCTATGGAGACTTTTGCTGTCTAGTCCAAATCTGCATAGTGAATTTTAAAATAGTGATATTAAAAAAATTTTTTTTAACGTTTATTTATTTCTGAGAGAGAGAGAGAGTGAGACAGAGCGTGAGTGGGGGAGGGCCAGAGAGAGGGAGACACAGAATCGGAAGCAAGCTCCAGGCTCCGAGCTGTCAGCACAGAGCCCGACGCGGGGCTCAAACTACAAACAGTTAGAACATGACCTGAGCCAAAGTTGGACGCCCAACCTACTGAGCCACCCAGGTGCCCCTAAAATAGTGATATTTTAAATTTATCCTGCACTATAAGGCTTGAAATGAGGAAATTACAATAAAATTTGAAAGCTTGTGGTATTGTTGCCTAAATCTTTCCATCAAATATGTTACCCTGCTTTATTCTGAGCCTTCTCTGAGTCTGTAAGAGAATGACTTAGACAATATTTGAATACTTAGAGAAAAATCTTATTTTTCTACTGGAAATATTTATATCCCATAATAATTTTTATAGTGTTTTCCAGTGAGTTTTTAAAGTAACTTTTAAGGTAACTTTCACCTAATGCTTCTTAGTTTTAATGGAAATATTATTAAATTGGAATAGTAACTAATCCATGTTAAAGAATCCTTTTGGGATAATAATATGCATCCTTAACTGTTACATTGTAATTTGAATAAACATATCACTTTTTGTGTAATGCAACAATCTCACAGTAGTGTAATTGCATTAGCGCGTTTTTTTCACCTTTTGTACTATTTTCATAGTTTTCAACCTCTCGATAACGAGAAAAGCTCACAATACATTATTGTCGTTTTTTTGCTTTAAACCTTGAATTGGCAACTAGAGAATGTAAGAAAAGAAATTTTAAAAGTCTATTCTTTTGAAAAGATATTCACCCTTGCCGGTGTTCTTCTTTCCTAACTATAGATCCAGAATGTATCTAGTACTATTTTCCTTCAGCCCAGGAATTGTTATTGTCATTTCCTGTAGCAGAGGTCTGCAGACAACACATTCTATCAGCTTGTTATTTGAAAGTAGGTTACTTCACCTCCATTTTGGAAGGTGTTTTTGCCAGGTATAGAATGCTTGATTGAGAGTTGTTTTTGTTTTTGTTTTTTCCTTTTAGCATTTTAAAGATGTGGTTCCATTGTCTTCTGGATTCTACTTTTTCTGATGAGAAGTAAGCCTAATTGTTATTGTTGTTACCTTTATGGGGTAGGTCTTTTTAAACCGTGGTTGCTTTTAAGATTTTCTTTTCATCTTACATGTTTCCTTATGATGTTACCAGCTGTGATTTTATTTGTTTTTTATCTTGCTTGGGTTTCACCAAGTATCCTTGGTCTGTGTGTTGCTGATTTAGATCACATTTAGAAAATTTTTTGTCCTTATTTCTTTAATATAATTTTCTGCCTGATTCTTTCTCCCCTTTCCTCCTAGGGCTCCCATTACGTGTGTACTAGACTGCTTGATCTTATAGGTAATTCAGGTTCTGTTTATTTTTAAAAAAATTTTTTTTCAACGTTTTTTATTTATTTTTGGGACAGAGAGAGACAGAGCATGAACGGGGGAGGGGCAGAGAGAGAGGGAGACACAGAATCAGAAACAGGCTCCAGGCTCTGAGCCATCAGCCCAGAGCCTGACGCGGGGCTCGAACTCACGGACCGCGAGATCGTGACCTGGCTGAAGTCGGACGCTTTACCGACTGTGCCACCCAGGTGCCCCTGGTTCTGTTTATTTTTAAAAAGTCTTTTCTTTTTCTGTGATTCAATTCAGATGACTTCTATTGACCACTCTTCAATTTCAGTAATCATTTTTCCTGTTATGGCCAAACTTCTTTTAATGCCATCCAATGAATATTTTATTTCAAATATTATATTTTTTAGTTCTAATATTTCCATTTAGCTCTTTTCTTTCTCAAGTTTTCTACAAATTCCATATATCTCCTAAAATTTCCTATCTTATCACCTATGCTATAAATCTTTTCCTATAAATGCTTTAAATATTTTACAGTTATTTCAAAGTCCCTTTCTGCTAATTCTAAATCTGGACCATCTATTAGCCTGTTTCTTTTGACTAATTTTTCTCTTGACTACAAGACACATTTAAAAAATTTTTCACATGAGTTGTGATTTTTAATTTCTTACTTGTTATTGTGACAGTACATTACAGACAACCTGAATTCTGTTATCTGTCTCTGAAGCGTGTGTAATTTTGTTCTAACAAGATCCCCTTGAGCTCAGAAATCTTGGTTTTAACCTTCTTTAGAGTAGGTTTGTTTGAGTTTTGTCATTAGTCCTAAGGCAAACCTCTTCATCTAAGGATAAGGTCTCCCCCCCAGCCAAAGGTCTATTTAATAACTTAATTAAAGTATGGTTTACATACCATAAAATTCATCTATTGTAAGTGTATAATTCAATGATTTTTGGTAAATTTATGGGGTTGTACAACTATAACCACAATCCAATTTTTAAAAACTATGGTAAAATACACATGACATAAAATTTACCATTTTAACCTTTTTTAAGTGTACAGTTTAGTGGCATTAAGTACATTCACATTCTTGGGCAATTATTTCCACCATCCATCTCCAGAACTCCTTTGCATCTTGCAAAACTGAAATTCTGTACCTCTTAAACAGTAACTCCCCATTCCTTTCTCCTCACAGATCCGGAAAACCATTATTTTTACATTTTTCTCTGTGAATTCAGCTACTCTAAGTACCTCATATATATGGAATCAAACAGTATTTGTCCTTTGTGACTGGCTTATTTCACATTTCAACATCATGTCCCCAAGTTTCATCTGTGTTGCAGCATGTGTTAGAATTTCCTTCCTTTTAAAGGTGAATAATTCCACTATGTGTGTATATATGTACACACACACACACACACACACACACACACACACACATGCATATGACATTTTGTTTATCCATAATTCAGTTTTAGAACATTTCCATCACTTCAAAAAGTCCCTTGTGCCTGCTTGCAATTAATCCCCACCCTCACCCCCAGCCATAGACAACCACTGATCTGCTTTCTGTCTCTATAAATTTACTTTCTCTGATCATGCAATAAATGAATCATACAGTATGTAGTTCTTTGCATCTGGTTTCTTTCACTTAGCATATTTTCGAGGTTGAGAGGAGGTCTTTACTCCTAATGCATGTCCCTTCTGGAGTTTTAATGGAAGCCTGGGACATTTACCCAACTGTTCTAATTTGATGGGCCTTGAAAGCTAAACTCTGTATTCCCCATGGTGCATGGCCTCTGAAACCAACGCACAGGTCTTTCAGCTTTTCCAGCCATCACTTTCCTTCTGAGTTTCTTAGAATCTTATCTTGCACAAATCTAGCTCAGAGGTTAGCCAAGAATTTGAGGGAAGTTAAGAGACAGATTTGGGGGCTTCTACTACTCTGATTCTCTCCTTTTTGAGATTCCTTCTGTCAGTTTCCAGCTACTATGGTAGTCCACACTCAGCTAACAAGATTGGAGCTTTCTATTGGAGATTATCCTTCATGTCCTGGATTGGAGTGTGCCCCCCAGGGTAAAACTGAATAATGTAGGTCTTAACCATTGTGGTTGCTTCTTTTAAGTGTTGAATGATTTCTCAATTCTGCCTCCTTTGGACATTCTCCAATGACTTTGAATAGTTGATCTTTACATTTTGTCTAGAATATATAATTGTAGTTGGTAGGACGGTTAGTCTGAAACAAAATATCTCACTGTTACCAGAGCCACTTTACAACAAGATTTCATTAGTGTGAAAAATAAGAACTAAGAGGTTCGGAACCAATAATTAGGATATTATCACTTCAGAATTTGTGATCATTCAGACAGAACGTTAGCCATAATTTCTTTAAGGAAATGGAGATTATAAATAAGATCACAAGAATAGTTCCTAAACTACCTAGAGGGATGAAATCCTATATCCTTCTGATCATTTATATAAACATATCTAGTATTTGTTTTTGTTACAGAACATTTTCTTCTTTGTAATGGATACTTCTCAACCTCTAATTATTATGCTGATTGTTGCTGGGTAAGTAAAAAGAAGAGCTAACATTGCTTAAGAACTTATTATATGCCAGGAACTGTTATAAAAGCTGTAAAATATTAGCTCTTTTAATATTTATAAAAAAGTTTACCCAACTAGTAGCAACTTCAGGGATTTGAACCCAGGGACCCACCCAGAAAGTGGGGATGCTTTTGGGGATGCCTCACTGGGATGAGAGCTTGAGGACCTGAGGGTGCCACATGAAAGGGGAAGTTGCACAGTCTAATGTTTGCTCATTGACCCAGACCTGAAATGGACTAGTCATGCCTATCCTTAGGTACTTCTGGAGAAGCAGGCACTCTCCTGAGGAGGTTCTGGGTAAATGTGACTTCACAGAATCTACTCACCCTAAAGCTGGAGGGGAAAACTCACATTTTTTTTTTTTGCCCCTGCAGTGA
Source organism: Puma concolor (assembly GCF_028749965.1). Classification (NCBI taxonomy): domain Eukaryota; kingdom Metazoa; phylum Chordata; class Mammalia; order Carnivora; family Felidae; genus Puma; species Puma concolor. Next base: position 119,981,445 of record NC_141671.1, on the reverse strand, counting down.
GTTGTGGAGTTTAGCAAAACATCAAGATAGGACTGGGTAACCTTAAGCTCTATGAGAGAAGTAATGGATAAGTTTCTGATGGAACTCATTTATGCGCAAACTAACGGATCAGTTGGTGTCCCTTGTATGTGGGGAGAAGAGGCTGGAGTTGTATTAAGCCTCAAAACTTAGCTGTTTCAGGTTTCCCCTGCCTCCTCTCTGGTCTACTAGAAAGGGCAATTTCTCACACATGTCATCTAGTTCATGGTTAACTGCTCAAGTGGCAGCTGCAGATTTTCTAATTATCTCCTGCTGAACACAACCAGTTGACCGTGGACAGTTGTCAATTAGGCAGAACTTGTGCCCCTAATAAGAAGGCATAGCTAAATGCTGCTCTGATAATCCAGTTTAAGTTCCTTTATTATACCCTAAATAGCCATCTAATTTAGCTGTGACAGAAGAGAACAAAAAAATAGAATATCTTGATGCATCAAAATAATTCCAGTATATAAACCCATGAATTTATCCACAAAATAAGGTCTTACTGGAAATAGATTTGCCAATATATTAACAGAGGTTACTTCTTGGTGGTTGGTCTATGGATGGTTTTTATTTTCTTATTTGTGCTTTTTGGACTTTCTGTATCCTAAAAAAATAATAAAAATTACTTTTGGATTCAGATTTTTAAAAAATGAGGGATATGGTAGCCTGGCTCTCAGTGTCCTACTTTTAGCCAAGGCCCTGAGCCCGGCTTCAGAAAACCATAAACTATTCCTATAAATCCTAAGACCTTCAAAAAATTCAAACAGACACAGAATTGTAGTTTCCCTCTGAGACCTGTCCAGCTACTCAGTTATTTATAGATGTCAAGAACAAGGTATATAATTTTCTGTTTAAATCCAACATGTGGTAGACATCTTATAAACATCTGATGAATAAAGGCATGAAAGAATAAGTGAATGCATGAATAACATAGTCGATCAGATGTTTTTCAATTGCAAGTTTCTGAAAACTGAATATAAATGGGGCATTAACAATTATTGTACCTGGAAGCATAAGGGTCAAGCTGTACTCCGGTATAGTTTTACTTTCCTTAGCCACCCATGAATTATTTCAGATTCCCTCTGGCTCCTTTACAGGTATGCCACCCAAATATGACTTTAGACAGCTCTGGGGTTATATCCTTAGAACTTAAAAAAAAAAATTTTTTAACATATATTCATTTTTGAGAGACAAAGAGAGACAGAATGAGCGGGGGGGGGGGGGGGGGCAAAGAGAGAGGGAGACATAGAATCCAAAGCAGGCTCCAGGCTCCGGGCTGTCAGCACGGAGCCCGATGTGGGGCTCGAACTCACAAAGAGTGAGAGAGTGACCTGAGCCCAAGTCGGATGCTCAACCGACTAAGCCACCCAGGTACCCCATCCTTAGAACTTTCAATTCAAAGTAAAAGAACTTTGCTTCACCACCCATCTGGGAATTCCAGGTAAATATCTAACTGGACCACCATGAGCCCTAGCCCATCCTTGTAGCCAGCATGTGTGGGCACTGTGACCGACAGCCCCTCCAAACTCCATGGACCTGGGAAGAATCCCCCAGGGGAAGGGAGTGGGAGATGCAAATTCCAAGAGAAGTAAGGAGGGAGACAGACCAGGCAGACAAAGCCAACACTTCTCTAGAGAGAGTCATTATTAATAATGAAAATGGCAACATTGCTAATAACTGTGATTTATTATATACAGGTGCCATCTAAGCCCTTCACACTGTTTATCTCAAAGCCATTCTACAATCCTGCAGGTACTAAGGATCAGGGCCATTAAGTGACCCAACCAAGAGCAAAGTAAATGACTGACAAGGTCTTAGACTTGATGGACTATAATGGAAAGGGGACAAATGCATTGAGGTGATTTAAACTTAGACCTGCCCACTGATAACATGCTTGACTTTTTTTTTTTCTCAAAAAAAGGTAAGAAAGTCATCCCTGAACAAAATTTAGGGCTATGTTGCCCTAAACATAAATACATCTTTTAATTTACAAATTTATGCATTCACTGGGACTCTGGGCAACCAGACATTCTAGCTTCTCATGTGACTTGATTCTTTTTAAGTTAAGGTGATTCATTAATCATATAACTGAACGTCTTCGTTTTTATGGTTTAAAAAAATGTAAGTAAACTAGGGGCACCTGGGTGGCTCAGTCGGTTAAGCATCTGACTTTGGCTTAGGTCAGGATCTCACAGTTTGTGAGTTCGAGCCCTGCATCCTCACTGACAGTTCCAAGCCTGCTTGGGATCTCTCTCTCTCTCTCTCTCTCTCTGCCTCTCCCCCACTCACTCAGTCTCTCTCTCTCTGTCTCAAAAAAAAAAAAAAAAAAAAAAAACTTTAAAAAGATCTTTAAAAAAATAAGTAAACTAATTTTTATTCAAGCAAATCCAAAAATTAAGAAAAACCACTTAGCCAGGCATGTGTCCTCATTTTGGGTTTGGGAAACAATGACAGTATATGACTTCCATTTAAAAAATGATGTGTGCAGGGCCACTCATAGAAAGGTAGTATACACAGTGATTCAGAGCATGGAGTCTGGGGCCAGACCCTGGTGGGAATCTAGGCTCCTAATGCTGTCTTTTATTTTTCTTTAATGTTTATTTCTGAGACAGAGAGAAACAGAGCATGAGTGGGGGAGGGGCAGAGAGAGAGAGGGGGACACAGAATCCGAAGCAGGCTCCAGGCTCTGAGCTGTCAGCACAGAGCCCGACGTGGAGCTCGAACTCACAAACCGTGAGATCGTGACCTGAGCCAAAGCTGGACGCTCAACCGACTGAGCCACCCAGGCGCCCCATCCTAATACTGTCTTATTAGCTGTGTGAGCTTGGGCAGATTACCTAACTCTTCAGTGTCTTGCTCTCCTCATATGGGAATGGAGGTAATGCTAGGTCGTCTCTTAGAGGGTTGCCGTGTGGATTACGATGCTTTAGTCGTAAAGGGGTTAGAGCAATGCTTGGATAAGTAAATGGCAGCTCTTAATTTTATTAGTGCCCTGATTGCCTTTGTGTAGGTACTTTTTGCAGGCCCTTCATAGTTGTTTTGCTTCTGTTTTGGTCTTTATCAAAGAACCACATCAGAGAGAAAATAGAAATGCTGTCCTCATTGCGGAGGCTGCGTTTATTCCTCGATTCAGTGTCGGGGAGATCATTTCATGGGTCTGGGTTGTGGAGGAATTGAGTGTCCATGCATATATCAACTAATTGACTCTTTTGTATTCCACAGTGTTGAACTCTGCAGCGAGAAGATGAAAAGATGCCTTACGGCAAGGACATTGCAAGTCTCAGGAGTTGGAGAAAGGAGGAGGCTGAGTCTTTAGGCCAGAGCTTTTACTGCATCAGAGAGAAATGAGGCGCAACTGACAAATGACCCCTCTTATATCAAGAACCCCAAACGCCGAAGTCAAATAACGGAAAAGGCCCCCGTCAACCTACAACAAATTTCAAAGCTGGCAGATTGAATTTAAACTTTGCATAATTTATGTTAATCACTTGAGAATATGGATGTCTAAATAATGAAAACTTGCTATTTAATGCATCTGTGTTTGCTTTTCAGTTACTTATTAAGAAGATAAAGGCCAGTTCTTTCTTCAGGGTTGTCCTCCTGGTTTAGCGGAAAGTCCGCTGAGATCAGAGACTCAGAAGAGGAAACGAGCAGCAGTAATGAAGCAACACATATTTCGTCCTGTGTGCTGGCAGCCCTTTCAGTTTGTCAGGTTTGACGAATGTGAAGCAGATGCAGGCAGTTAACTATATCAAGATGTGCCTCGGCACCAGGGGCAGCGGAGGTGATGTTGCAACTCCGGTCAGAGCTAGGATCTTGTTCCAGCAAGTATTGAGGTATGCAGCTTATTTTTCCACTGGTCTTAGTTTCAGTGGGTTGATTTCCTTTTGGTCCCAGAACTTTGAGGTGGAAGCATGATCATCCTATGAACTTGTGCTTTATTGGCTTTAAAAAAAAAAAATCATGAACGTAAAAGCCAGGAAAAGATAATTTTGCATTTTGATAAAGAAGAAAATCTAAAGCGTCGTTTGCTTGAAAAATTTTTCCCCTGGAGGTGACTGTCCGTGTTTATAAATATTCACTCAAGTCCATTCTGACAACTGGCCCATGTGAAGAAGAAGGTGCCAAAACACAAGAGCATCCACAAATACGCCTTTAAATTTTTTACACACTTTTTTTTTTTTTTTTTACCTGGCCTGGGCCCCACCTCTTTCCCACTCCTGAAAAATAGAGTTCATCCAGCATTCCAAATGTTTATGGCACTGAACTGAGGGCTTAGATGGAGGTAAATGAAGGAAGGGAAATTTCTTCTGCTTGTGGAGTTTACAACCTAAGGTTGAAAAAGCTTAGTTTCTAAAAGAAACCACTGCTCAAGATGGCAGTGAAAAGAATTTTAGAAGCTATTCAGGAGGGGTCAGTGTAACTTAGCATTTATCCTACAGTTTTCTGGAAGTGTTCCAGTGATAAAATTTTAGATTTAAAAAGTAATATAAGTATCATGTTGGACTGTGTTTGCATTTTTATAAGCTTATAACTGATTTTTTTCCCTGTACCATTTCAAACATTAAAAATGATGATTTAGGCTTCTGATGGGTTAAAAATATATTCTGACTGGTGTTCACCCCTGAATTCCACCATGTGCTCTTATATGAATAATACCATCTCACCCCAAATTGAGGCATGGGAAATTTGCAATTCCCTCAAAGGATTGTAAATGAGCCTGTTGTCTAGCTGCCAAAGTAAATTAACAAGATTTAAATTTTTCCATAATATCTATTAGAAATTCCAATGACTAGTAATTAAAGCAGTCCTTGCTCTCTTGTGACACATGCAGCGTGACAAAACAGTCCTAATATGTCACCTCTCTGCCTCTGTCTGTTTTATTTTGCCTAGTTGGGCACCAGGTGGCTTATTCTGTAGGGTGTGTTGCAGTCTATTAAATTCTAAATGTGAAATGGAAATAAAACTCAATAAATATTTTATGGTATGGGTGAGTATATATTCCTCAAAGCCATTCTAAACCCTTGAGTTTTATATGAGCAGCATTTTCTATAATAAAATATTTTGTTATCATTATAGAAAAATATTTTAAATGCACAAGAGGGAAAGACTATCCATAATCCATCACCCGGAGATAATCGCTGTTAATACTATTTTTGTGTATCTGGGCCCAGATATTTTGTTATATATTCAGAAATAATTGTGATCATATGGCATACAAATTATATAAATTGATTTTAAAGTGTCTTTTTCTGATTATAAAAGTAACACTTTGAACATTGGAAAAATAAAGAAGATAAAAGTAATCTAGAATCCCACCCAGGGATAACCACTATCAATATTTCATTTCTAATTACAATCTTTTTTCTTTGCATATTTGCATATATTTAGAGGTACACAATAGTGATTCTTTTGGCATAATGAGCAGAAAAATATGGTAAGGCTTTGTGGATGATGCTATGCAGAGGGGCCAGTGACAGATAATATGTTTATCTTTCATAGAAAAACTTAGTAAATCAGGTCATTAAAAATGAAATTTAAAGAAATAAAAAATAAGTTTTCAGGTTACTTGACTAAGAAACTGGTTCCTACTGTTTTCCAGGAAACCGATTGTGTATGTTGAAGGCAGAGGAAACAGAAGAAAATCCTGGTTTGGGGGCTTCTCCCTGTCCAGTGTCATAACTGCATGAAAGAATTTAGCCACTGTTGGCAACAGCTGGAACCGGGCTTCATCAGGTAGTCTTTTAAATGATCATTAAGTATAGCAAGCGAGGGGCGCCTGGGTGGCTCAGTCAGTTAAGCCACAGACTCTTGATGTGGGCTCAGGTCATGGTCTCACAGTTCCTGGGATCGAGCCCTGTGTCGGACTCTGTGCTGATAGGATTCTCTCTGCTTGGGATTCTCTCTCTCCCACTCTCTCTGCCCCTTCCTCTCTCTCTCTCAAAATAAATAATTAAATATTTAAAAATATATGTATAGCAAGTGAAGGATTTCAACTGAACCCTGGGGTGAAGGATGGGGCTCAAGAAGCACATTTTCTGGAATTATGGGAAACAGACAAACTCAGAAGCAGAAGAGAAATATTTGAGAAGGTCTAACTCTGTGAAAACTTGTCACCAGGATATTGAATGCTTCTGACAATACACATTCCCTTTCATATAGTTGGACTATTATTGAGTTTTGAAATTTTTTATTTATCCTGGCTGGAGTATTCTGTTAAGTATTTTTTTCCAAGAGAGGTACATGTATAGACTTCCTAGGCATTTTCATACTTGAGGATGTCTTTATCGATATTCCTGGGTCATAATCCTTTCCTTGTAAATTCCATAGTCATTTCTCCAATGTCTTTTGCCAATTGGTATTTCTGGGGAGACCTCTTAAGTCACCTTTTTTTGGATGTATTTGTAAACAATTGGTAATTCCTTCTTGATCTCTTGTCAATTTTGTTTCCTCTTTATTTTCCAATCTTAGTCCATTAAACTTTCCTTTGTATTCTGATATTGAAACTAAGGAACTGGCATGACTTTAAATCCCAAAGCATCCATTAGGGGGTCATATACAAGGAGACTATAGGTGCAACAAGAATATAATCCATTGGCCCATAAGACACATGGGTTCTCACATCCAGATGCGATATCCTCCCCAACCCTCAACTGAACACCTTCAATATGCTGTTTCAGAGATAGGCATTGCTTATGACAGTTCTGGACCATGATGAAACTGAAGTTCAAGTGCCTCAGTTAGTCTTTTTGACTGAATATTTTATCTACTGATTGCTAGAATTCATGCCAAGTTTGAGAGGAGTATTTTGCAGTGAAGTCCTGACTTATCGGAGAAGGAGGAACACGTGGTTTGGAATCTATCACTGTCTAAAAGGAATTCTTGAACATTATAAGTAAAGCAGCAGCAGAAAGTATAGGGTGAATGCTGAGGATCACAAACAATTTGGTCTAATTTAACATGGTGGTAATTGAATTTTCTAGTCAGGATGTAACACTGTCACTTAATTGATTTAGCTTGTATCTCAGTAGACTCTCTTCATCTTCATACAGAAGTTATTTTCACAATTTCAGAAGAAAGCCTTTAATTGTGCCATTACCACTTTTAATATAGCTATTTTCTTATCAGGAACTCAAAAGTAATCCTTGAGACATATCTCATTTTTATGTTCCCAATAACTATTATCCTCTAATTTTACAAAAATCTCTTTCTCCCTTTCCTTTGCAATCTGGGAGAACTCCGGTTAGCTTTCTGTACCACTGGTTCACTTTTCTGCTGTGTGCATTCTGCTTTTTACTGCCAGAAAGGCACATTTCAGTTCCGTCTTAGGCAGCTAAGACAAAAATACCAGGGCCTCGGTGGCTTATAAACAATGGAAATTTATTGTTCACAGTTCTGGAAGTCTGTAAGTCTGAGATCGGGTGCAGCATGGTTGGATGAGGGCCTCCCTCTGGGTCACTCACTTCTTACTGTGTCCTCACAAAGCAGATGGAGCAAGGGAGCTCTGCTAGATCCATATAAGGGCACTAATCCCATCTGTAAGGGTTCCACCTTTATGACCTAAGCATCTCCCAAAGCCCCACCTCTTCACACATCACCTTTGGAGGTTAGGATTTCAACTTAGGAATTTCGGGTGGACACAAACATTCAGACCAAAGCATTCTAATTTTGATTTTGTTTCCTTATTGGTATTTATTATCTTAGCCAACTTCTTTTTCATTTACTTCTTATTTTCTTTTATCCTTAGCTGGTTTTCTATGACTGTTGGCTGCTTTTTCACTGAGACAGTGTGTTCTTGCTATCTACTGAGTAAGGATGTCAAAACAATTTGGAAGATGTTTGGTTTGTGCATTATACATTTTTAAAAGTTTAATAATCTTTTGCCTAAATTCCTAGTAGAGCTATTGCTAGGTCATAGGGTAGTTCTATTTTTCCTTTTTTGAAGAACCTCCACACTGTTTTCCAGAGCGGCTGTACCAATTTGCATTCCCACCAACAGTGCAAGAGGGTTCCCGTTTCTCCACATCCTTGCCAACATCTGTTGTTTCCTGAGTTGTTAATTGTAGCCACTCTACCTGTGTGAGGCAGTATCTCAATGTGGTTTTGATTTGTATTTCCCTGATGATGAGTGACGTTGAGCATCATTTCATGTGTCTGTTGGCCATCTGGATGCCTTCTTTGGAAAAGTATTCATTCATGCCTTCTGCCCATTTCTTCAGTGGATTATTTGTTTTTTGGATGTTGAATTTGGGAAGTTCTTTATAGATTTTGGATACTAACCCTTTTTCCGATATATCATTTGCAAACATCTTCTCCCATTCCATTGGTTGCCTTTTAGTTTTGTTGATTGTTTCCTTTGCAGTACAGAAGCTTTTTATCTTGATGAGGTTCCAATAGTTCATTTTTGCTTTTATTTCCCTTGCCTTTGGAGATGCATTGAACAAGAAATTGATGCAGCTGAGGTCAAAGAGATTATTGCCTGTTTTCTCCTTTTGGGTTTTCATGGTTTCCTGAACTACCCTACAACCCAGCAATAGTGCTACTAGGAGGGTACAGGAGTGCTGATTCATAGGGGCACATGTACCCCAATGTTTATAGCAGCGCCTTTAACAATAACCAAATTATGGAAACAGCCCAAATGTGCACCAACTGATGAATGGATAAAGAAGTGGTTTATATATACAATGGAATACTACTTGGCAATGAGAAAGAATGAAATCTTACCATTTTCAGCAACATGTATGGAACTAGAAGATATTATGCTAAGTGAAATAAGTCAGTCAGAGAAAGACAGATATCATATGTTTTCACTCATATCTGGAACTTGAGAAACTTAATGGAGGACCATGAGGGAAGGGAAGAGGAAAAAAATAGTTTCAAACAGAGAGGGAGGCAAATCATAAGAGTCTCTTGAATGTAGAGAACAAACTGAAGGTTGATGGGGGTGCAGGGGAGGAGGGAAATGGGTGATGGGCATTGAGGAGAGCACTTGTTGGGATGAGCACTGGGTGTCGTATGTAAGCAATGAATCATGGGAATCTTTCCCCCAAACCAAGAGCACACTGTATATACTCTATGTTAGCTAACTTGACAATAAATTATAAAAAAAAAAAAAAAAAAAAAAAAAAAAAAAAAGTTTAATCTTACTCTGAATCTTGAGAAAGAAAGCTCCATACAGGCTCTTAAATTCATTGTTGAGACAAGAGAACTCTAGATTCAGTGTCTGTCTGTCTGCAGCCAGGCTGTGGATGCCCTGGATGTGATTCATGGTCATATGCATGTGGGTGGAACTAGCCTCTTAGATCCACAGCTGGGGGCCAAGTCCACATGTGCATCCGCCAAACCAATCTCCAAGCTGTAGCACATTCATGTAGTGCTAGGTGGCTCTGTGATATGGAGACGGGATTTTTTCCCCTGACCCTACTTCCTTTCAACTTGATACTCTGAGCAAATAAAATACAAGTAAATGTGAGATACAGTAATGCCAAACTTTCTGTTTGTGTCTAAACAACAGCACTTGTGGGAATTACCCCTCCCAGTGCTAAGCCACCTCCCCCTGCTTTATATCTCTTGAATCTAGGAGTTGCAGCTTCTGGAAGGATGTAGAAGTAAGGGTGTGGGCAGCCCACCCGCTTCCACTGCCTCCCCATGGGCTGCAGGTGTGGCAGCTTCCTTTAGAAGCTGGTGTCTGTGGGGTGCTGCTCATCTCAGAACTGTGGCTTAATAAAATATTGAATCTTCTCCCCTGTCCATGCAGATGTCTATTTTGGTAATCCTTCTAATATGAAATGGCTGAACTTTTCCAACATTAAAAATAGGTAAATGCCACGGGTGAAATGCAATTTGAAGTTGGCGATATGGCTACTGAGTCTTTGAGCTCTTATTATTCCTGTGATGTGTCTTTTGGGTGATAATCTGGTGTCAAGGAAATTTGTAATAATTACTCGATGATTTGAAACAAGATTCATTACTAGTATGTTCACGTTGCATTTGTAGACATTACAGAATGGCATAATTTTTCATATACTAAGGCCATGACTTGATGCTAAAGGTCATAGTAAAAATACTTTAACATCATAGAAATTGCAGCTTGTAGAGGATGTGAAGCAAGGAAAATCTTATGCATATTGCCAGGGATTATAAACTCTGCTGATAATTCTTATTGTGTCCCAGACCCAATATTTGACTCCAATATTTCAGGGAGCTTAGAAAGCTGAAAACAGAAAGATAACACATTAAGTATACAATGGTTCTGCTTCTGTTGATAACTCACATTGCCATGGGTGAGATGTGGTTTCTGTTTAATTGTAATGACTGTGACAGCAACTGTAACAGTTAACACACAAATGCAGTATTTGTTCAGCCATTTTTAAGTTCTTGTCCTAAAAAATTTCATCTTTTAGTTGAAAGCTTCTGCATTGATTTTTGGTTTCAAAAAGAATTTTCTCAAACAATTTTTTGCCAGCTATTTTGAAGACATTAAAAATACCTTTTCCATATTTTTAAGAAAGAGCTCAACCCATTCGGCACTCCGAATAGAGCTCATGTTTAAATTAGTAATTAAAGAAAACTGATTTGCATTAACCTTGGGGGTAGTCACTGTACTTAAGTGGAACCCCATAACAATTGCACATCTTTTTGTATATTTTCATTTATGAATGCATGGTGTTACTGTTCATGCACAATCCAGTTTTCCATGTATAACTTGCATGTGCCAATTTATAAAAGGGACGAGGGCAAGAAGAGAGTAGGGGATAATCTGTCACTGTCACCATCCCTGCGTTCAAGTACCGAAGGGCTGGTTGATTCTTATTCCCTCACCACCTGCATGCTTCTTCAAAGAACTGGAAAGAGTACATTTGCAGAAAGCTCCTAGCTGGATGTGTAGCCCAAGGAACTGTTTGTGATCATGCCTGTGATTGTGTGATTCCAGGATGAGAGCCACACACATTTGCCCTGCACTCAGACCTCATTTCGTCTTTTTATCCCTGAGCTCTTATGGCCCTCATGGTCTACCCCACTCTGCTGGATTCCTTATTACATATTGCTTTACATTATTATTTAACATTTCGGTGTATTAAAATTTTGTCTTTTCCACCAAATTATCAGTTTCTCGATGTCAGGGGCAACATCTTATAAACACTTTGCATATCGTTTCTCATATATTAGGCTTTAAAGAAAACAGTTGTTGAGTTAAACGGAACTGAACGCAGTTGACTATGTATAAAAATATTCCTGCATGCTCTGGGAATCAGAATATTCAAGTACTCAGGCCTCCTGGGTACGTCAGTCAGTTGAGTGTCCGATCCTTGGTTTTGGCTCAGGTCATGAAATGACCTTGCGTTGTGAGATTGAGCCCCATATTGGGCTGAGTGTGGAGGCTGTGTGAGGTTCTCTCTTTCCCTCTCCTTCTGCCCCTCTCCCCTGCTCGAGCATGCATGAATGCTCTGTCTGTCTCAAAAAAAAAAAATTCAAATTCGTTATGTTTTCTGGCTAAATACATATAAGTCAAGAAATTATTTTCCTTCAAGCTTCATTAACTTTCCTGATAGTAACATATATCTGAAGAGTTCTTAATGAAGGGAAAAAACATATCCTATGATGTTAATCAGGGTACAAAATTGAATCTACCGTATCATTTCAACTAGTACGGGAGAAAGGTAGAAGCATCTATCTTTGGATGCTTATATGAATTTTCCTCTTTTTTGGCTTTTCTGAATCTTAAAATTTTTTATGTTTCCAAACATTTACTTTTGTAATCAGAAGCAAATTCAAGAGGAGAAAAAAAAAAATCTTCCCAGGCTGTGCGTGTATGTGTTTGTGGATACGTAGGTAACTATGTGTGTGAGACAGAGATTCAGAATTTTCCTCTTTAAGGTAAAAAAAAGGATTAAAAATAAAAATCTCTAAATAAAGGTGAGTCGCGGTTAACTGCTGTTTTACCAAAACGCGTATAGTAGTAATTTGATATAAAAAAGTCATTTTGTTCAACACTTTATTAACCAGAACTCTAGCTGTATGTTTATCATATGCATATCTCCTACATTTGTAACATTCTCTTCAATCTCTATTTTACTGTGCAGCAAGCTCCAACTTATAGGACAAATGAAGAGATGTATTCTAGTGAATCAAATATCAGAGTTAAAGAGATAATAGCTATTTCCAGTTGGCACAATGCTAGAAACTGATATATTTTTATTGTTTGTGTTCATATTGATGAGGAATCACTCAAAACAATTAAATGTCTACACCTAAATAATCAGTATTATTTAGCCTCTTTTTTTCCTCCCCTTCAGAAGCAGAATGGGATAGTTGAAGAATTATAAAGTGATAATATTAGAAATTGATGGCAACAAAACCATTCTGAGCACCTAACTTGTACTGTGCTGGGCTCCACGGGAGAGAGCTAAACAGGTCCTGGGCTCTGCTCTTGAGAGCTTGTCTATGGGGAGATAGACAGGGACACATGGTTACAAATGTGCTCAGTGCTCTAACCCAGAGTGTCACTGTTAGCTGAGAAGCGCCATCTTGTCTTCCGTTATGTATGTGCAAGGTCACTTTTACTGGACATCTTGGATATTAACCCCTTATTGGATATATCATTTGCAAATATCTTCTCTCTGCCTTTTCATTTGGTTGATGGTATCTTTCATTGGTGCAAAGCTTTTGATGTTAGTGTAGTCCCGATAGTTTAATTTTGTTTTTGTTTCCCTTACCTGAGGAGACATATCCATAAGTAGGTTGCTAAGGCAGATATCCAAGAGATTACTACCTATATATTCTTTTAGGAGTTTTATGGTTTTAGGTCTCATCTTCAGATCTGTAATGTTCTCTGTCTGGTTTTATGTTAAGGCCCAATCCCTGGAGTTGTGGTCAGGTTTAGATCCTGGTCCTGCCTCTTACCAGTTGCATGAACTTGGGCAAGTCATGGAATCTGGTTAAGACTGCTGCTTCGGGGCGCCTGGGTGGCGCAGTCGGTTAAGCGTCCGACTTCAGCCAGGTCACGATCTCGCGGTCCGTGAGTTCGAGCCCCGCGTCAGGCTCTGGGCTGATGGCTCAGAGCCTGGAGCCTGTTTCCGATTCTGTGTCTCCCTCTCTCTCTGCCCCTCCCCCGTTCATGCTCTGTCTCTCTCTGTCCCAAAAATAAATAAACGTTGAAAAAAAAAAAAAATTTAAAAAAAATTTAAAAGACTGCTGCTTCATCTGTGAGGGCTGGAGTGAACATCAGCTGAGATCATTCACATGAAGTTCCTGGCCCCAGACTTGGCCAGGGCTTAGTACTACAGGAATGTCGCTGTTGGGTCTCAGTCACAACTCAAGTATGAAGGAAATATCAGTTTTTCATTTTCTATTTCTCAATTTCTGACTCTAGGCCGCCATTTTCCCTGGGAGCCCCCCCCCCCCCCAGGTTGACAAATAAATAAAATAAATAGTTTTCACTTCTGTTCTCAAAAATATATTTTTCTTGGGAACAAAGAAGTGGCAGTCACTGGGGAAAGCATGTCACTGCTCTTGTCAGCTTGGCTCTTTTGGGTCTAGAGGCTCTCTTAGCTTCCTCTGCCACACCAGAGGGAATCTATGCCCCATCTTCCAGGTAAACCATAGCCAGACCTCTCCCTAACATCTCACGGCCTATGAGGTGGGTCAGAAAGCTTGGTGCAGCTCGGTCAGCTTGGTGACCTCCCCAGAGCCTTCCCTTTTCTTTCTCCTGTATTAGCCTTGTAATATTTGGTTTGTACCCACAGATAATGCTCCTCCTTTTTAGTGTCTATAGATACTTTGTCATTCTGAGGGATTAGATTTGTAGGCCAGTCCTGCTTTCCCCAATGCCGCATAAGTTCCTAGGGGCAATGAGGGGTCAGCCAGCTACCCACTGAACAGTGGAAAGAGAGCAGGGAACATACAAGAGAACAGAAACAAATGCATGTCTTAAAGTATTATCTAGCCACAGTAGATTTGGTAAAAGCATCAGAAGGGTAATAGTAGTTAACATTTTACACAGCTCTGATGTGGTGATTTACAAAATTATGTCCATGGATTCTTTAATACTTCTACTTTTGAGAAGCAGAACTTGATTTCCTTTCCCTTGCATACTCTCTCTCTCTCCTCTGGGTCACTTGCTGTGGAGAAAGCCAGCTTCCGTGTTGTGAGCTGTCCTGTGAAGTCCACTGGCGAGGAACTGAGGGAGGCTTCTGGCCAACAGCCGTGAGGTCTGTCAGTAGTGATAGGAGTGATCTTAGAAGTGGATTCTTCAGCCCCATTTGAACCGGGCAGTGATGGCAGCCCTGTCTGACTGCAATCTCTTGAAAGATCACCCAATTACATACATATATAAAACAAGTTGCAACCATAGGGTGACAATTTAAGTACTATACAGTTTTAACATATTTATTTATTTATTTTGGGAGTGTGTGAGAGAGAGAGAGAGAGAGAATGAGCAGGGGAGGGGCAGGGAGGGAGGGAGAGATTAAATCCAAGGCAGGCCCCATGCTCAGCACAGAGCCCGACACGGGGCTCAATCCCATGACTGTGAGACCATGACCTGAACTGAAATCAAGAGTCGAACACTTAACCAACTGAGCCACCCAGGCACCCCGAGTTTTAAGGGATGAGATTCAATTCATAATAGAAAAGTTATTTCCATCTCAGTTGTATGGAAGAGGCCATGTTCATGGCAGCATGTTGAAAACTCACAGTATGAAAAGAAGTTTAAACGGAAGGGAAGAGCAGGTCGGATGTTTTGCTCTTCTGTAAAACAGATTGAAATGAGCTGCCTGAATTGCTCTGCCCAGAACCAACAATAGTGTGTGTGTGGAGTGTAAGGAGCCCTACCCATTAAAATGGCATCTGTCTACAGTTGTACTATTATAATCCTGGTCTAGAGTTACTAAATTTGTTTTTTCTCTCTACTCTTGTGTTTATAATCTAAATCATAATTGCTAGAACTTTGAAGCAATTTAAACGACGCTTTGTTAGAAAAATTACCCATAAAAGTGTGATTTACAGAGGAACCTACTGGTGTAAGCAGCCACAATTATCTCTGTTGTCATAGTAACAGAGTTTGAGCTTAACCAGTGTGTTAAAGTAATGGAGTACTAGAGAAATGTTGGCGATATTGGAATACATAAAGACACACATACTACCGTTGACACGAGTAACCTTGATATGAAACTTGTAATAAGCATTTTAAATTGCAAACGCCATTTTGTTTTGAAAACAAGCACTCTCACTTGATCCAAAAATTACTGAAAATTTATATGAGGTCTCTTGTATCCTAAGAAAGGCTTCATTTCTGCTTTTTCTAGGAGAAGTTAGGCATGGGCAATAATTTCCAAAGGTTATGTTTGATGTCTGCCCTGATTTCTTCTTCAGCATCAGGAATATTGTTAAGGAAATAAATTTAGGACTATGGTTCTATTAAAGATCATGGAGGGGCACCCGGGTGGCTCAGTCGGTTAAGCATCCGACTTTGGCTCAGGTTATGAGCTCACAGTCTGTGAGTTTGAGCCCTGCGTCTTGCTGTGTGCTGACAGCTCGGAGCCTGGAGCCTGCTTCGGATTCTGTGTCTCCCTCTCTCTGCCCCCCCCCCCCCCCCCCCCCCGCTTCCCCGCTTCCCCGCTTTCTGTCTCTCTCTCAAAAATAAACATTAAAAAAATTTAAAATAAATTTTTTTAAATGATCACGGAACAAAATAGAAATGAGATCATTATTTTGACAAATAAATAAAATAAATAGTTTTCACTTCTGTTCTCTAAAATATGCTACATGTCAGATGACTTGGAACCTTGGCAGAGTCAGTCCAGATGATGTTATGCATATTCTCTTGTTCAGGGTTTATTAGTGATGGCACCATGTAGAAGCCCCTTCTAAAGTTGTTCTCACAGAGACCTTAAAATAACCACTTCACAGTAAAAATATTGCCTTTGTGACAACCTTACTATCCTTTTCGCATGGAATATGGAGTAGGAATAGGGTGAGCCTGGGCCAAACATTTAAGTTTGAAAATTGTAATGTTCTCTTATTTACAGGTGTTCGCAAAAAAAAAAAAAAAAAAAAAAAATGCAACTGAGCAAATTAGAAGATCTCATCCCAGTGGCTTTATTCAGGGATTAATGAATTAGCCAGCATCCCACCTTGCAAGTAGAAGGAAGCTCTGAAAAACCACATCTAAAATAGAAGGCTTTTGTATCCAGAACCAGGCAGGACCAGGAAGTTATTAGCAAAAGAAAAGAAAAGATTGTTTCAGGCCAGGTCACCTTCCCTCGGGGAGAAGGGCAAGGGGTCTCCTCTGGCAGGAGACCTCACTAGTGCCCATCAGGAAATTCCTGGTCTAAAATTCCGCTCCCGGGAGAGGCTGAAACTGCCTTAGATTAGGTACTAAGTCTTGCTGGGGTTTAACGTAAGTGACTCCATTTGGGGTCTGTTTCTTTTTAACAACTGTCATTGTAATTGAAGGGCGTTATGATAGACCACCCCCAGATATGCTACTTTGGCATAGGAGTTATTTTGAGCTGAAGTCACTTGAGATTCAACAGATGCAGAAAGATGCCATCCCAGAACTTCCCTCATTTGACTGAAAGCAGAGACACCTGAGAAATGACGACTGCCATAAATTTCCTCTCCAAGGAAAGTTTTATGGCCATGAAGAGGGAAAGTTGGCACCGAGATGGATCTGTGTAACAAACTTTGCCAAGGTAGTCCTTATCTTCCATTGATTTTCCACATATATTTATCTTTCAGTTTGTAGCCACTGGATGCCTAAAATCCCTTTTCCTTTGTCTTGCCACGTCTCCATAGTTTATTGCTCTTTGTTAAAAATGGTATATAAACTCTCAGACCTACTTCTTTGGGTCTTCACTTCTTCTCTAGGAAGAACTCCACGTCCTGTAAAAATTAACACCAAATAAGATTTCTACGCCCCTTCATCTGTTAATCTGTCTTTTGTCAGTTTAATTTGCAGGGCCCCCATTCACAAACCTAAGAGGGTATATGGAAAAGTTTTACTTTTCCCCTACATGATAGTAAGCCATACCCCCCAGATTTTCCACTTTCTGGAGCATTTGACTGTAGGGGCTGGGATACGGGTTAGTCATTTTGGACTTCAAAAGTCTGGGGATTGCAGTACAGAAAGATTTTTCTGAGTGAAAAAAAGGAAAGGGAAAAACAGAGGTAAAGGGAGAGACATTGGGAAAGACAGAGGCCCAGTTTGACCTCTGTCAGGGGAGAGGTCAAACTTGACAGGGGAAAGACAGAGGCCCCACCCCCTTCCCATCCTAGTGTTTTGGGCTTCACTTTAGGGGAATGTGGGTGAGTTATTTTCTGAGTTGTGTTAGTTAGAAAACGACTTGTCTTGTTATTCTTCTTTTAGGTCTTTCCATTCCTGAGATAACAAGAAGAAACATGTCATTGTGAAGAGAGATCCCTCCTGACCCCAAATCCCTGATGAATCTCTCCAGGCCCTGGCTGTGTGGTCTCTCCTAGGGCAGACTTAGAAGGAAGTCCCAGGTGGCTTCTGCTGGGTTCTCCCATCCCTCTACTCTTTTCTTTTCTTTTTTAATATGAAATTTATTGTCAAATTGGTTTCCATACAACACCCAGTGCTCCTCCCAACAGGTTCCCTCCTCAATGCCCATCACCCACCCCCCCTCCCTCCCATCCCCCATCAACCCTCAGTTTATTCTCAGTTTTTAAAAGTCTCTTATGGTTTGGCTCCCTCCCTCTCTAACTTTTTTTTTTTTCCTTCCCTTCCCCTGTGGTCTTCTGTTAAGTTCCTCAGGATCCACTAAGAGTGAAAACATATGGTATCTGTCTTTCTCTTTATGACTTATTTCACTCAGCATAATACCTTCCAGTTCCATCCACGTGGCTGCAAATGGCACGAGGTCATTCTTTCTCATTGCCACATAGTATTCCATTGTGTATATAAACCACAGTTTCTTTATCCATTCATCAGCTGGTGGCCATTTGGGCTCTTCCCATAATTTGGCTATTGTTTAAAGTGCTGCTAGAAACATTGGGGTACAAGTGCCCCTATGCATCAGCACTCTTGTATCCCTTGGGTAAATTCCTAGCAGTGCTATTGCTGGATATAGGGTAGCCTGGGTGGCTCAGTCAGTTAAGCCTCTACTCTCTTTCAAAAAGGACGTTAGCACACATCTACGTTTATTCCCATTGACTTAGAATTCAAATATAATCTGCCCCTTAAATCCCATCATGTACAAAACAGGAGTTTCCTGATTGCTGTCTTCAGGGTGCTTTCTTTATTAACATCAGCAGCAAGAAGGGCAGTAGCAAAGGCAGCAACACCATCACCAACCATGAGCCCAACTGTCATTGAATGAATGTCCATTAAGTGCCAAATATTTCCCTAGACATTTTATAGACACTCATCTGACACAATTCTCTCAAGGATCCCATGGAATAGTCATTATTACCCTAATTTTTTAGATAAGATATCCAGGCCTGATGAGACCAAAAGCATCAACCCACTTCTCTGTTTTCTAAATTTATCTTATAAATTGGTTCTCTTATCATTCACATGGGATTCAAAGCCCCTGGAGATGTTATTCAGTTTTGAAATGTACTTAGCATTAAACTGCTTCACAGCACTGAAGACAGTATTTTGCCCATAGATATTCAAAAGCCTTTTGCTGATTGGTTGTTGTCCTTTGCACGGGAACATAGTTTACATAGCCTTATTACTTCTGTAGTTGATGCGCCATCTATCTTAAGCAAAATTTCTTCTTGAGCTACATTAAGTTGTAATAGTTAATGCTGGTTACAGAATTTTGGTGGTGGGTGGGAGAGTCTTTAAAAATATCTATAAGATTTCATTTATTCCTAGCAATAGTAGATCTTAAAACCATGGTCTAAGGGCACCTGTGTGGCTCAGTTGATTAAGCCTCTGACTTCGGCTCAGGTCATGATCTCGCAGCTCGTGAGTTTGAGCCCCACATTGGTCTCTGTGCTGACAGCTCAGAGCCTGGAGCCTGCTTCTGATTCTGTGCTTCTCTGTCTCTGCCCCTCCCCTGCTTGCACTGTCTCTGTCTCTGTCTCTGTCTTTCTCTCTCCCTCTCACAAATAAACATTAAAAAAAACAAAACAAAAACGTAGTCTAGTGTCTCTTTTGATTGTGAAGTCTTAATATTGTAATTTGTAGGTTTTTAATACACCTTTACAAAAGCACACTATGAAGAGAGATAGGACATGTTAGAAGGAAAACTAGTACAAAGTAGATGCTTGGACTTTCTTGAATTTCAGAGGCAAGTAGTTTAAAAAACGATCTTCCCCTTTCATATATTAGAGTTCAGAGTTCTGGTTCCAAAGTTCAGAATATTTGCATTTATTCAGATGCTGCAAGAAAAAAGGAGCTAGACACCTCATAACCAGGTCCTGATGATTTGAGGGCTCTGTTGCAATCACTCGGGTATCTCTATTACTTATAAGGCTTTTGAAGTAGCAGAAATCGCCCCAGCCATGGAGTAGCTACTCCTCTTGAAATTGGCAGACTGTCACTCAGGCAAGGCCACCTGATCAAAAGTTCAGACTCAAAATCTTCAATCAGAGTATTTATTGTATTTTAGGAACCCATTTCCTCTCCAGCTTTACCAAAATGACTTAACATGTGAACCTTAAACTTTGACTAAACAGATGTTTTTTAAATTTTTTTTTTCAACATTTATTTATTTTTGGGACAGAGAGAGACAGAGCATGAACGGGGGAGGGGCAGAGAGAGAGGGAGACACAGAATCGGAAACAGGCTCCAGGCTCTGAGCCATCAGCCCAGAGCCTGACGCGGGGCTCGAACTCACGGACCGCGAGATCGTGACCTGGCTGAAGTCAGACACTTAACCGACTGCGCCACCCAGGCGCCCCTAAACAGATGTTTTTTAAGTCATGTTTTCATTTGAAGGTACAGGAAGGTCGTAATAAACAGGCACAAAAAGGTCAGTATCTCATCTTTCCTAATATGATATGGAAATTTTGGGGTTTTTTTTGGCTGATCGAATAGCTACTTGCTACTTGAATAGAATCTGGCAGCTCATGAGTAAATGAAAATATATAGGAATGTGATCTAAAACGGTGTTGCCAAAAAATACAAAAGTAACTGTTTTTGGCATGATTGCAATTACACTTTCTTAGACTCTTTGTCCAAATTGTCTAGATGCATTGGTTGATAGGTGGGTGTCAAGTGTCAATACAAACCTTTAAACATAAACGTAACACTTGTTCTTAAAGAGCACATTTTTTTTTTGTCCTTAACAATGCACTTCTTTTATGACAGCTTCTGCCTTCTCTATAGATTTTTCTCTAAAAAATGAGGTTTACCAACATTCTTAACTGAGCTAAAACCAATATTTCCTTGAAAAAAAAAGCAATGATGGATAACCAATACATAATGAAACTGAGAAAATATGAAAGGGGTTTACTGTTGTAATCACATATAGTTGACAATGGAATGTGTCATGACTGAGCTACAAGTAACCTCCACAGCAGTGGAAATCTGCTTGTGGGAACGACCATAACTCCCTTTCTTGTACAAGACCGACCCTGGCTCTATGCGGGGCTTGCTGAATAAAGGAAAAGGGAGCCTAGGAGATGCTACACTTATTCTGGGGCCATAATCAAGAGTCCCAGGTATGATGGTTTATATGCTTTTTGGTTGGTGGTGGTGCCTCTGCTCTAGGCTTTCGGTAGCTGGGGCAAGGCAGAAAGTAACAGAACATAAGGCAGAGTTGTACATGCCCTTCTGTAATGAGAGTCGTCCATTTTCAATAAGGGGCAAAAACATTGCACTTGGAGCTATTGCAGACCGCGCTATGGGGGTCAGAAAGGACTATTCTACAGCTGATTATGTCTAAATAGTTCCTCCAGTAGAGCACCATTTCTTCAGTGATTGATTTTACACAATGCTGGGGACACAAAGATAAGAATGATCCAGTTACTACCATACAGAGAATTCACTTCCTCTAAACCACCTATCGAGGCCAACTAACTCCATATCATTGATTCTAGGGCTGTCCCCTTAGGTATAGTGGCAAAGTACCTAGTGGTTTAAAGAGATGTGGTGAAACTCTAAACTCTCTGTAGGGGAAGGAAATTGATTTATGAACACTTTTCCCTCTATTCCCTCCCCTCTATAATCTTTCTGATCTAAAGGGTAAGATTCCACCATCAGCTCCCCCCTCCTGCTTCCCATGACCTTCAAACACCAGTTTAAAATTTTACCAACTGAAAATCACTTAAGTTGACACTTGGGTAATCACTTAGGTTTGGGACTTGGGTAGCTATTCATATATCTCCTTAGGTAGTTTGCAAATATCATTTACACACATCTTTCTATGTCATTGTACCATTCAATATCTGATATAAAGGTAAAAAATGCAAGTCGAATGACACCTGTTATGGGATATCTATCTCAAGAAATGCAAGGTGAATGAATGAATGAACAAGTGATGTTAAGTCAATACGATTAAATTCTTTACTTCTACCACCTCGCTGAGATTCAGGAATGTAATTTGGAGTTTTCAGTGGTGGGGAGTGTAGAAAAAATGGCAATTTGATGTAATGGCAGGAGGGTCGGAGGGCAGCCAGCAGCTGTATAACCCTCAGTGGGCTCCAAGAGACAGGGAGCACTTTGCTCTGGAAGGGAAAAAGTCATGGACGAGTATCAGGGACGAAAGACTTTGCCCAGAGGCAGCTTTGCCCTATTCAGCCTTGCCTTATCTCACTTCTCATCTCTGCCCAACCCCTCAAAGCCACAGTCCGGTTTACATTCCGAATATTGAGGAGGTGGGATCAAAGCAGCAGAGAACGAAAATGGCTTTATTGAGAAACACCATACATGCTTAAGGCAGGGACAGCTTGTACTAGAAGTGGAAGGTGTGTTCACAGGAATTCTTTAACACTTGCTTGATCATGTGCCCAACTGATCAGCAACTTTAGTCTTAAGTAGGGTTCGAACAAAATACACAGTCTGGAGATGCTTATTAGCTTGCATGACTCATAGAAAAAGTGAGATTCTTCATCAGCAAGCATGCAGGCACTCTTAAATCCAAGGGCTCATCTCCATAGCTGGCAATGGAGGCCATCTCAGGAGAGGAGACTTTTGTTGCTAGGTCTTGATGTGGGCTGGCTGTGTATGAGGACCCAGAGGGGAGGTCCCACAGGACAAGCCAAGAGGGTCCTTGACTTCATTCAGGATAGAAGTCAAATGTGAGCTGAGAGGAAGTGAGAACAGAGTTTATTAAAGATATAGAGTGTAGATACAGACGGAGCATCTGGGAAATTCAGAAAGTAAAGAGGAGTGTGTCTCTTTCTTTGCTTGGGGGCTGGGGTTTCGAGGATGGTGGTCCGGTGCAGCGGCTTCTCAGTAAGCCAGGAACACACACACGTGTTTAGGTGTTTTCTAGAAGCCCTGGAGCCAGGGGTCTTGATGAGTCAGTGGCCTTGGAAAACTTGCATGGTGACCCCTCAGTCACTCCTTAGATGTTATCTGTTGTGCTGGAACACTCCAAAGAAATCATTAAATTCTTGGCTTTTACAAGGACATATATTACCTGTTCTGTAAGGCGTGTGTAATACAGGGGTGTGGGTACTATTAATAGAAGCCAGAGAAAAAGCAAAAAAGTAGTTTTTCATGGGATCCCTTTAGTTTCTCTGTTTCAGTCTGGTACAAGAGAAGTTTGGGACTCCCTCGTTTATTAAACCTGGAGAATTAGATCTCACTCACATTTAGGAATCCAGCAAATTCTATCACTTAAAAAGTATGGAAATAAAAGCCACAATTAATTGGTTTACAGAATGAGGATTGAAAATAACAATGTCTTCAATTTATTTTGTTCCTTTAGCATTTTCTAATTGGGCAAATAGTTTAACACCATGGATCTCAATTTCTTCATCAAAAGAAAATACTCAGAATTGTATATATTAAGCTTACATGGTTGATTAATAGCACAGCCAAGGTTAGAAACTAGGTCTCTCTCTTTCTAAATGCAGTCTCTTTCCTTGACCTATAGTTCAAGGCCACAAGAAGGAAGGAGACAATAATAGCATAGCTATTAAAAAGGGCAACAGAGAAAGAGATACTATTGAATCATCATAGTAAGTGTAAGGATAGAAGAAAATCACGAAGCAAAGTCCATTAAAAGTTGGAATTTTCAATATTTAACATTTTACAAGGTAAAGAAGTGTGTGAAATTAGTAAAGAATTTTGGTGGAAGCAGGTGATGGTCAATTTGTGGCTTTAATGCCATTCCAAGGTCCAGAGGCAGAAAACTAAGGCTTCAGGAGGCTTGGAGAAATTTTAAATTTTTATTATATCTTAAAATAGAAGGAGCTCTTTATTATTATTTTAAGGAAGGACAAATTACAGAATAAAAGCTAGAAGCATTTATTAGGATCAAAAAGCAAGTGATTAAAAAAAATTAACTAGGTCATCACTAGTCAGTTTATCTGCATTCCATCTTCTGGTAAGCATAATTATAGTTGTGATAAAATTCTAAAGATTAAAAGAGCAAGAAAATTATGCAACTGCTTTCTGAATACTGTTTTAATACAGTGGACTTTCCCCCTGGCAAACAATTGTGATTTTCTTCTGAAGGTCTTTATCTGCCTCTGAATCTGCATGTTGGAGGATGTGTGAAATTAACAAATACTCTCTGAGAAAGTTACAGATAGAAAATGCAACACCACAGATCCATTATTCCTTCCCTTGTTGTTGAATGAATTCAGCACCCTGCACCGAGAATGGGACTGACTACATCATTTGTGGGGCCCAGTGCAATATGAAGATTCGGGAGATGTCAGGGTTGACTATGTCCAGCTGAGGGTCACCTACACTTGGCTGGCATTGAAACTGCGGGTCTGTAATGAGATCAGCCTGAAAGAGGGTGAGGATGAAGAGGAGAAGCCAGCAGAGAGTCCCTGTGCCAACAATTGGAATTTGAGCCTGGTAAAGAAAAGGAGCCAGCAAAGGAACCCCCGGAAGAGAAGTTAGTGAGGCAAGATGGGAATAAGATGTGCAGGTGGGGCAGTCACAGAAGCCACGAGAATGAAGCGCTCTTAGAGATGGACGTGGTCCCAGGTATGGACTCCTGCTGAGAAGCGTGCACAGATAACCACAGGCGAGGGACTCTTGGATTAGCAAGGCCGCTGCTACCCTTAACCTTGATGAGAGTGGTTTGGGTGGAAGAAAGGGATTGAACCCTAACTGGAGTAGAATGAGAAGTGAAATAAAGCAGGGAAATGGGATGAAAGCTGGGTTCCTCAAGGATGGAGGTTTTTTTTTTAAGATGGGAAGAACCAGAGCAGACAAAACAGTTACAGAGAATGGAGTTGTGGGTCTTTGCTAGAAGACTCTCCACAGGTTTACATTGGTATGAGTTGAAATATAGTTGATATACAGTATTACATTAGTTTTAGGTGTAGAACAGTGATTCAACATTGATATACATGTGAAGTGATCACCTGGATAAATCTAGCTACCATCTGTCACCATATAAAGTTGTTATATTATTATTATCTGTATTCCCTATGCTGTACATTGTGTCTTATTTCTTTTATAACCGGAAGTTTGTCCTTTTAATCTCCTTCCTGTGTCTTGCCCATCTCCCCCCTCCCCTCTGGCAACCCCCAGATTGTTCTATCTATGAGTCTATTTTGATTTTTAGATTCCACATAGACATCAAGTCATAAGGTATTTGTCTTTCTCTGTCTGGCTTATTTCACACAATACCCTCTAGGTATCCAATGGGGACTCTTCTGAGCTGGTAATTATAGGGGCACAAGCCACTCTGCCTCAAATACATCTCACATTATTGTGTTTTCAAAATGTGGATCTAACCATTTGACTCCTTTCCTTAAACTCTTTAATGATTTTCTGTTTTCCTCAATATAAATTCCAACCCTCTTGTCATTTGCTTCCGTTCCTTTCTATAAACTTCAGGCACACTCCACTGCTCTTGGGTGCTCTCTTGTTGTTGGCCTTTGGTAATGATATTTCCTCTACTTGTTGGCTAACCCTTATGCATCTTTTAGACTCAATTTATTAATTTTTTTTAATTAATTTTTTTTTTTTGAGAGAAAGAGAGCAAGCACTAGTTGGGGAGGGGCAGAGAGAGATGGGGACATAGACTTCGAAGTGGGCTCTACACTGACAGCAGAGAGCCTGATGCAGGGCTCGAACTCACAAACCACCAGATCATGACCTGAGCCGAAGTGAGCCCCTTAACTGACTGAGCCGAACAAGTGCCCCTAGATCTCAATTTAAAAGCTACTTTCTCTGGGAGGTCTTTCTAATCCTTTGACTAGATTATATTTTTTCCACATTATTTTAACTGCTCGTTTATTTAGTTACATTTTTCACTAGGATACAAGCCCAAAGAAGGCAAATACTGTTCCTTATTTATGGAGTATTTCCAGGGCCTAGCACACAGTTTTTCACACATAAAAGACACCCCTCTTTCCCAAATTTTTGGTGTCAGTGAGTCAATCCGAATGGATAAAAAGAGTATGCAGCAGGGGAGGGGGTCAGGCAGCCATTTGTTTGGTGGTGGAGGGGAGATGTCTATTTTGGCCGTCTAAGCAAAGGCTTTGGAGGATTTCCTGCTTTTAAATTCTGGTTTTACCAGTTATTAGCTCTGTGACCTTGGGCAACTCACTAAACCATTCTGTGCCCATCTCCTTTTCTATAAAGTAGGGATAATAATAACAGCTATTTTACAAAGTTGTAACAATTAAATGAGTTTAGACATGTGAAGTACTTTGAACCATTGGTAATCATTATTATTTTATTTACATTTCCCCATCAAAATAATCATCCATAGTTTTTACAAATAAATAAACCATAAACAACACTCACAAATCCTTAGATTTATGTAGACTTAGACTATAGAAAATTTTTTTTATCTTTATTTTTGAGAGAGAGACAGAGGGTGAGTAGGGGAGGAGCAGAGAGAGAAGGAGACAGAATCTGAAGCGGGCTCCAGGCTCTGAGCTGTCAGCACAGGGCCCGAAGCGGGCCTGAACCCATGAACCACGAGATCATGACCTGAGCCAAAGCTGAATGCTCAACTGACTGAGCCACCCAGGCACCCCAGAATATAGAAATTCTTAATAGAAAAGAATTTAAAAACCATATTTGCAAGGCTTATCTATGAGAGAAGATTAACCTGAAATGGTTAAGATTGTGATTTTTTTCACTGATGTAATTACTATGAATTTAGAGTATAAAAAGCATATTTATATGTTATATTCAGAAAACTAGCTGAGAAAGATTTAAAAAACTGATCTTCTTTCATATTTGTTCACCAAAATCACTCCACAGCTCCTGGATTAATGTCAGTTTCTCTCTTCTCACTTATTGAGCCCTGGCACTCAGGGGAAATTGGGAAGAAAAAACTTCCAGCAGCTATGGAGAAAGTAGAGAGCTTGGTGAAAATTTATTGTTAGTTGAAAAAAGTCCAATCATAGCACCTTCAATATAAAAACATACTGATTGCTTCCTGAGCTTTCTTCTAGAATTTAAGATATCCCCTTGGTTCTCAATTTCAACTTCTTATCTGACTAAAATCTTCAAATATTACATAGTATCAGAATCTTTGAAACCCCTTGTAAGACTCAGCTCTCCTTAAATGAAGAAAGTCTTTACAAACTGGTGCTTCCAATATAAGAAATCAGAACTAAACACATCTGGTTTTAGGAAAGCACTCGGCAGGGACTCTGGCTGTTTGTCTTGGCATCATCAGGCCCTTGATAGATGTGGGGGCCAAGGGATGGATTGCCCCAAAATGTACCACTTTCACATATTGATTATTTTGAATTAACTTTGCTTAAGAAATAGCCAGTGTAAGAATACTCTGACTTCTCTTTGTCTCGAGAAATCAGGAAATAAATCTCCCATGTGAAAGGTACCCTCCCTGTACCAGGAGGTAAAGAGACATTCTTATCAGCAGAGATAGGGAATTCAGAGCTGACAAGGCTATACAGACAAATTTAGTTACTAATTACTAATTTACTACCCCAGCCCAAATTCTACTTAGAATTCCTTACTAACTAACGCTCCCAAACATAAGTTTTCTTTGTCCTGTCATTCCTCACATATTTATTGTTTGTCTAAAAAAAGTATAGAAGATGCCTGCTTTGACCTTTGTTGGGGTCTCAATTTTATTATTGAGCCACTCTGTGCATGTAATTAAACTTTGGGGTTTTTTTCCCCTCCCAATAATCTGTCTCATGTCTAATTCTTAGAACAGCTAGAAGAATCTTGAAGGGCAGAGAAAAGGTTTTCCTCCCTGACATAGACCACGAGCTCTAATTCAGAGCTCTTTGTCAATTCTGTGTTCCCAGGACCTAGGACATAATTATATTGGTAGTTTGGTCAATGTTTCTGGTATTGAACTAATTCAAAGACTTGATAGATTAATATGATAATGTTGATTCTTAAAGTGTTCCACATTTATAGTTATGAAGTAGAAATGTCTGATAATGAGAATTACTTGCACGTTGAACAGGAAATCCTTTATGTATGTAAAACTCTTCACTCTTCAAGAAGAAACTGTGAAAGGGAGTAATGTTATATATATATATGATTTAGCTATTTTGTGTAACCAACCACTTTTTAAACTCCACAGCTTATAATAGCCATATATTGTTATAGCTTATATACTTGGGAATTGAGGCTTGGCTCATCTTGGCTGGGCCTGCCAATGTGTCTGTGGGTTGGCCGATGGTTCTGTTCTAAGCTTGGCTTGGCTAGAATAACTTATCTGGTGAAGCTCTGTTTAATGTACTTTTAATCCTCCTACTGAGATATAGACTAGCACAGGCATTCTCCCTCTTGGTGATGACAGAA
The DNA here is from genome assembly GCF_028749965.1 of Puma concolor. Classification (NCBI taxonomy): domain Eukaryota; kingdom Metazoa; phylum Chordata; class Mammalia; order Carnivora; family Felidae; genus Puma; species Puma concolor. The sequence continues at coordinate 119,953,571 of NC_141671.1, read as the reverse complement.
GCTCAAGAGAGCAAGTGGAAGCATGTAAGGCTTTTTCATACTTTACTTATTGGCAAGACACATGACTGAACTTGGAGTCAAGGGGTCAGGAAATACACATTTTTGCACAATTGCAGTCTCCTGGGAAAGGTCATAGCTATATGGATGAATGAAGAATTTGGGCCATTAATGCAATCTACTACATTACATATTAGAGTCTGTAGAGGTGAAATAGAGTTAAATTTTAATATTATTAAATATCTTCTCCTTAGAGGTAAGAAACCTTCCACTTTCATCATTATCCTATAAAGAGGTGTCCTTTAAAGAAGGTAATTTCATTAAAAAATAACTTTATTTGCTCTTGGCCACCAAATAAAAATGTCATTAGTCTGATAGTTCATTTAGTCTTTGCTTCCCCTTCATAGCCGAATTGAAATCAGACCCAAAGATCATAACAAATGTGTTCTGTGTGGTTTTTTTTGACCAAATCAGTTCTGTAGATAAGATTTGATTGAGAGCCCAACTTTGAGCCAATATTAACTTACAGACATATAATTTCCTGTATTGTTCACTTCCTTTTTCCAGAATCACAAAACCTTTTCTTTTGTAGTAAACAAGGGGAGAAAAATAAATAATTTAGAAGTCATATCTGTCACCTCAAATATAGATTAGGTTGCCCTTTGCAGTTAAAGTGGTGAAGAGCATGAAACACTGATTCCCTATAGGCAGTTCATTGTCTTTCACTATCTCAAGAATTTAATTAATTTAGCCGCCAAAATAACATACAGGTGGGCATTGGGTTTCTACTTGAAAACCAGCAGTTCAACACAAAGATGAAGTTTCCTTACATTCAACAGGAAAAAAATAAAAAGTAAAAAAAAAAATGTATGGAGATTTTTTCATCAAAAATTTTAATCAGTTTGCAAGTAGGGGGTATTATATTCTGGAAAGATTATTTAATGTGTGATATGCAAGTTTTATCTGAACACAACTTCAGAGAATAAAATCTGTGGCTTTTAAGAGTATCTTTGGAGATGGTTGATAAGAAATTTCAAGTTGATGGTGAGCATATGTGAATGAATGTGCTAGGTAAATACGGAACAGGGAGGACCTTACAATCTGGGGTGGGGCATCATTAGCTGACAGTTCAAGAAAAATGGTAAAGTAGGTGGTGGTATTCTTTGCCCTGGGCCCCCTTTTTTATGCACCTCATATCTGCCATTTTTCCATCTCCAACAGCATCAATTCTTTCTTCTGCTTAAGCATCTGGTACCCTCATGATTGCTCCCATTCATTTCCTTAAACCAGTGCTGTGTTGATAATTAGTGTTTAAGAACCATCTATCTTTAAAAAAAAAAGCCCTATTTTGTGACATTTGCCATTTTCTGTTATGTAAATAGGCCCAATGTGGCTGATTTGAAGCCACCCAATGTGACAACCCAGAATGCAGATTTGGGAAGAGATCCATGCTATTGGCTCTAAGCCAACTGCAATGTACCACTGCCTAAATCCCACTCCCTTAAAAGTAAAGGATACCGGCTGCCATAATGAAGTATATGGAGAGACCTAAAAAATGATTGCCAAGCGTGTGTTATGTGATATTTGGAAGCCAGTGGGCAGAGTGGGTTGTAGTTTAAGATTTTCAGTAACCAAAAGTCAGGGTGAAAATTTACCACTTTCCTCTCCCCTTTGATGTTATTTTCAAGATACAGATACAACTGTAGTTTCTATTCATGAAAATCTGGGAATTAAAAGCCACTCTGCTCTACATCATCAGAACTGCCACGTTCTTACCCTCCCTTGAAGAGATTCAGTGACACGTGAGTGATGGTTTTCCATTTTTAATGCCCTCATTGAAATCAGGTGCACAGGAAAGGGTCACCATCAGTTACCTCCCACAGCAACATGAGGCATGAGCTACAGAGATGGACTTTGAGTCTGGGGAATGGTGACAGAATCACAAGGGTGTCTGAATGCAGGTGAAGGTGACAGGTGGATGGATGTCCCAATTTTGGCAGCTGCAAGATGGCTTTTTTTTTTTTAAAGCAAAAGCAAAATAAAGCTGAAAATAGTATATGAGTCTGTAGCAATGGCAAATTGTATATTGAAATTTATGTAAGTCTCCAGTTTCCATGGATTTGAGAAAATGCCTCTTTTCTTTTTGCTTCTTTTCTCTGTGTCCAGGCCTTTTTGCTTCCTGACAACATACTGCCTACAAAGTGGGCTGTTAACTTGCTCCTATAATGAGCTGCAGGCAAGGGTTAGCGTGGAATGGGCTGAGGCTTTTTCTGCACTGATTTCACCTTAAGACACCAGAAGTTTGATGCATGAGTATTTCTGTCTTATAAAGATAGAAAAACACAACATAATTTACCGAGCTCCTCTCCTGTGCTAGGTTCTTTGAATGCCTTATCTTGTTTCATTAATCTTATTAGGAAATGACAAGGGGAGAAGAAATACACATACTTCAAAAGGCATCTAATATAGTTTCGGACAAAAGTTTTCTTTTGGTAAAAAGCAATCAGTGACTTTGAGCGTGACATAGAGAATCCTGAGATGCAATTAAGACAATCTCCTTCATCTCTACAAATTCAAAAACTTGTACTGCATTTGTTTGCCCTTTGTTTCTCACATGCTTGTTGTCTCATTTCTCCTTAATGATGGAAGAGGCATGCACTAAGTTGACCCCTATAGCAACCCTCTAAGATATAGTAGAACTACAGAGGCAGGATATCTGTCTGAAAGGTTTATGGGATAGGAGGCTAACAAGTTTGTTCTGATTCAAAAGGAACTAAGAAAACAGGATTAGGAGCTCACTCACACATTCAGTGATGTGTTAGGTATGGTACATCTCCAAGTGAAGTGGTATGAACCACCATCCGACTTAGGTGTGCATGATAAAGCCATTTCTTGATCTTTTATTTATTTTTTTTAATGTTTATTTACTTTTGAGAGAGAGAGAGGTGTGAGCGGGGTAGGGGGAGAGAGAGAGGCAGAATCTGAAGCAGGCTCCAGGCTCTGAGCTGCCAGCACAAAGCCCGACTTGGGGCTCAAACTCATAGACCACAAGATCATGACCTGGCCAAAGTCAGACACTTAACCGAATGAGCCACCCAGGCACCCCATCCATTTCTTGATCTTAATTGAATACATCCACATCAGAGACCCCACCCCATCCCCTTTGTTAGTATTGAGGTTGCTTCCTCTCTCACTGTCACATCAGAATTCATGGAGCCTGATGAACTGAAGGAATGCTACCCTCCAGTGCAGCATGATTTCTGCTGATATTTTCATTGCTGAGGTCCTTACTGTCCCCAAATCTTGGCTTTGGGTTTTGACCCAGGGGATGTGGGAATCTTTGCTGAGGCTGGACCACTTCTGCCTGGGTTCACCACTTTGGGGTGCATCCTGTGCATCCACTCTGTTCTTGCCCCTTCCCAGGGTGGGGGGAGTCAGGGAGAGGGTGGGTCTACTGGTCACCAGATCTACAGATTTGACCCCTTTTCTCCCTTGCCTCCTATTCTCTTTTTTTTTTTTTTTTTGTTTCCTTCCAGGACCACAGGGAAGCATAATATTTTTAATGGCTGAAGCTTTAGGAAAACTATAGTTGTCTTTATAAGCAACATCTGCTTTGGATCCCCTCTGCCCTGTAAAGAGGCCCAAAGTGAAATGCAGGGGAAAAATCACACAACATTATTTAAAAAAAAAAAAAAATTATCCTGCCAGGATATTTATTAGAACAGGCTCCTGATGATGATTGTAGATTCCTTTCTTGCCTTAAAAACAAACAAACAAGCAAATAAAACTCTTCCATTCGTCACAAGTAACACTGACTGCCCTGTTTTCTCCAGCTGACACACACCAGGTCTCCAGAAGATAGTGGTCCTCATTGGTTTGGCAGGTTGAGGATCTCTCTGTCCCGCCATGAAAGTCTGACTCCCCACAGCTTTCATCCATGACTGACAGGTTGGTCACCAAACTAGAGGAATCCTACCTATGCCATGCTCAGACAGTCCCCACATTCTACCTCTTACCATAGGTAGTGATAGTGTAATAAGGAGGGGTCAGGACAGGACAGAGGGAGGAGGTTGGGGGCAGAAGCAGCTGTTTCTACCCAGACAGACACTGGGGCTCCTTTCCAACTCACAGCAGGCACAGGAAAGAAGGAAAGGGGGGAAGGAAGATGTGTTGCTTTTTTGTCTGTCATTTTGTCCCTTTTAGACATGGTAATGAAAGAAACAAGAAAAAGGGGGAGACAAATGTGATCTCATTGCTATTATTCACTCCCCACTAGCCCAACCTCCACCACTTGGCTCTCCCAGTTTCTGTTGAGATTCCTCATCGTGCCCCATCTCTAGGCCCAATTTTGGCTCCAACTCTAGTCCCCTGTGCCCATTGCTCACTGCCTTCTGCTCTATTCTCACTTTTCTAGAACTCTTTTTGTATACATTTTTTCTAGAACAATCAGTTCCCAGCTGAGTCCTCTGTCCCAGGTGCAAAAGTCATTGTCAGTGTGAGTGGTAGGTGCTAGAGAAGGTGAGGGTCCCAAATGTGGTGAAGGGAGCTGTGTTCCTGACATCCAAGTGAGAAACTAAATGAAGGTTCCTTAGAAACCATTACACTTGGTAATATTGTGCCGTTGAAGGGTCAGTAGAAGGTAGAGGTCGAACCTGAAAACCCAGCCTTCAAGTATAAATTCTCTCAGAGAAAGTGGTTTCAGAATCTAAGGCTTCCAGATGGTTTTAGAAAGCAACATGTTCTCAGATTTGGGGTTTCCAGGGTAGACTGGTATTTTGTCATTTAGTCATTGCTGTGTAATAAGCTATTCCAAAAATCAATGGATTAGAACAATAAACATTTGTTTACCCATGGGTATGCTTGGCATTAGGTTGGATGGGCTTCATCATGTGTCTGTAAATAACGGGCAGATCAGCTGGGTGCTGGCCTCACTTACTTTCTGCGAGCAAAGAGGATTGGTTGGATAGGCACTTGTCTCATTCTTCAGCAGTGTGGGCTGGGCTTGTTTTCATGGAAATGGTAGGTTTCCAGGAAACAGTGGAAGCAGACCTCTTAAGGCCTGGGTACAATGTCACTTCTGTCACATTCTTTGGGTTAGAGCAAGTCACAGAACAGCTTAGATTCAAACAGTATGGAAACAGACCCAGCCCCTTGATGGGAGGAGTTGCAGAATCACATTACAAAAGCAAGATCCAGAGAGGCCATTTATTGGGCCATCAGTGCAATCAGTCTTCCTTGAGTGTAGAATCCATAATTTCCCAGGAGTGCAAGACCAGCTCCATGCTAGAAAAGTGGTGGAAATTCATCTTTGCTATCCTGCCATTTCCCAGGTCTGTCATCCCTTTCCTTGTCCTTCATCAAGGTGACTATATATCATTCAGAAGAGCTTTCTAAGATGTTAAAATAGTCACTGGCTAAAGGTTTGCTTCTTCTAGGAATATTTATATTTGAAAGGAGTATTTCTAAAATCTGTAGTGATAGGATTTCAGGCACTCAAGTTGGTGGTAAGAAGATAAATTCTGAAGGAGGTAAATACATCCTACAATTCTCAAATCACCTTACTTACTTGTAAGATTATTCCTGTTAGGAGCCAGAAGGACTTAATCAGTTAAATTATACATTTATTCATTCCATTTTTCATTCTGTTATTTACTCCTCTGAGGTGCTGATGCTCTTACTAAGTGCCATGGTATATTAGTTAGGTCTCTTTTGGTTTCTTGTGTAGATACAAGAAGTGTAAACCAACTAGCTTAAGTTTAGAAGGGCATATTTTATCAGAGTGTTTCTCAGAAGTTAAGGCAGAAATATGGCCATGACTTAGAAGGAATTGAAACAGGGAATGAGTACTCTGATAGAAAACTTGTGCTTCCTCTCTCCCCTTGATTTCTCTCTTTAGGTCAACCTCATCTGTCTCACTGCAGAGCTGCTGGGTGCAAGGCTGAGTCCTAGGGCCAGGAGTATAGTAGTCAAGCAATCAGACCCTGTCTCTGCTCTCATAGACGTTACACTCCTAGGAGGGAGGTCAGAAGGACAAAAAGAAAAAAACAAGCACATAAATAATATAATGCCATATGGAGATAAAGACTACAAAATAAAATCATGTGAATAGAGATCTAGAGTCATAAGAAGAAGAATGTTGTAGATAGGATGTTGGGAATGGGTCTGTGAGCTGATGGCATTTGGGTAGAAACTTGGATGCGATAGAAGAATGGGAAAAGAACATTTCTTTCTTATTGTCCCCCAAACTCCCAGGAAAGGAATATTGCTGGCCCAGATTCACTATGTGTGCAGCTCTGTGAGGTCCCTGGGGTGAGGTGAGGGAACAGAATCTTGTAGTCCCAACATGGCTTCCCAGAATCTAAAACCATATGGATTGGTGGGAAGCCAGTTTCCAGAGAAAGGAAGTCTATTAGCTTCCTTTGGCTGCTGTAACAAATTACCACAAATTTGGTGGCTTAAAATAATAGAAATGTATTCTCTCATGGTTCTGGAGGCCAGAAATCCAAAATCAAAGTGTTGGCAGGGTCACACTCCCTCTGATGGCTCTAGGGGAGGATCCTTTCTTGTCTATTCCAGCTTCTGGTGTCTTCTGATGTTCCTTGGCTTGTGGCAGTGTGACTCCAATTTCTGTTTCTGTCTTCATGTGGCATTCTCCCTCGTTTGTCCTTTTCTATTTCTTACGTGGATACCATAGGGCCCATTTCAACACATTAAAGTCTTATTTCAATTCTTACCTTAAGTACATCTGCAAAGATCCCTTTTCCAACTTAGGTCACATTCTGAGTTTCAGGGGTATATAAATTGTTGGAGGGACACTATTCAACCCACCACGGGAGAGGAGAGTGGTTGGTCCCAGGGCCTGGAGAATGCCTGAGGAGGTGTCGCCACCTGTGCCCTGAGTTGGGTGATGAGGATATAGCTGCTTGCCCTAAGAAACTCACAGTCCAGGAGTGAAGACAAGTTAGCAAACGCCGGCAGAACAGAGAGAGAATGGATAGAAGATTATAGACCCACAGAATGCAACAGAAACCCACATAAAGGTATGGCACAATGCTGCTTAGGGGTATCAGGAAAAACCACCCAAGGAGGGAATTCTGAATTGTCTTGCACGAAGAGTAGAAGTGCATTTGGGGCATACCTGAGATTAGGACCTGAAACAATCATTAGGGAAAGAAAATAAAATTATTTCCAAAGGAGATAAAAGCCCCAGAAATTTGAGTATGTATTCTAGAGTTGCCATAGATTTGAAGCACAGAATATCGACAGGTGAGTTTTTGGCCGAGGCACATGCCTTGCTCCATGGACTCATGGCTATTTTCATGATGTTCCTACTCAACCTGTTGCTCCTTCCTCAGTCCGCCTCAGCTCACTTCATTGAGTGCAGCTGCTGTTAAACAGCAAGGGCTTTAGTGACTGGTCAGAGATGTATTAATATTCTTAAGTGCAATGCTGAGAGGACTTTCCCGCTGGGGCTAGTAGTCATGTCTTAGATATCCCAGGATCCTCTCTCCTAACATGGGTGGCAGGCTTTTGCTTTCTGCTGGATCTGTTTCTCCTGGAGGGTAATTGCATTCAGGAAATGTCAAGCCAGATGCTGTTTGCAATTTTGCATAGCTCAATCCCTTTGCCCACAGCGTGCAAAGGTGTGAGATTTTAAAGGAACTGGAGACCTGCTCTTCCATCTGAAGCACTGCGTTGCTTGCTTGAAATTATTTGCTGCTCCTTGGTTTCATTTTCTATGAGAAGGAATAACCTACATACTATTATTGTTAATATGAGTTTCTGTAGACACAGTACTTCTATTTCTTTACTGCTAACTAAGCATTCAGACTTTTAGTCCTAGTCTCGGGATAAGCTTGCCTTAATTCTTTCCTTAGCTGTGTCAACATTGATATTTATGTGAAGAAATCTATTTATTTGAGGTATACAATGAGTCAATGTGATTTCACTACAAAATGAGAGTATCAACGAAGAAATTTGTTCCAAGAACATCTGTGAGATTGGCTGCCTGATCGGAGAAGAAAGAAAGAATTAGAATAGGTATATTTAAGACAATTCGTAAAATCACAAAGCACATTTAATATGGAATTTAACCACAAACTTTGTTTAAATCTGTGATGCAAACCAGGTCAATGAAGATGTAATGTCAATTAAGAAACAGCTGTTTAGGGGCGCCTGGGTGGCGCAGTCGGTTAAGCGTCCGACTTCAGCCAGGTCACGATCTCGCGGTCCGTGAGTTCGAGCCCCGCGTCAGGCTCTGGGCTGATGGCTCAGAGCCTGGAGCCTGTTTCCGATTCTGTGTCTCCCTCTCTCTCTGCCCCTCCCCCGTTCATGCTCTGTCTCTCTCTGTCCCAAAAATAAATAAACGTTGAAAAAAAAAAAAAATTTAAAAAAAAAAAAAAAAGAGACAGCTCTTTCCTTTTCAAAAATAATCTTTATTGCATTTAGTGGTGTTTCTTTTATTCATATTTAAAAGCAGACTAATGCATTTTACCTTGGTTATTCCAAATGAATTATTATGTCTTTATACCAAACACCGAGGTTTGGGAAGAGAGCTTCCTGGGACTCAGATTTTCAGAGGCAGAACTCTGGATCCCGTCCTCAGTGCCTAACACCATGCTTCGGGGAGGTGCTGACCTGGCAGAAACCGGAAATGAGAACAACTAGGGAGAAACCTTTCAGTGGCTTTTCAAAGACTTAGGAACATTAGTACATTCATGCAGAGTTCTCCCTAACAACTGGTCTGAAATTAGCATTTTAGTGATAACACCCCTTGGAGAGGTGGCTCTATAAGCAGTTACTAGCAATTTATCCTTTCACAGGATACAAGGATCCTGGAAAAATTTACGGAATTATATCCTATCAGATGGTGCTGAGGGTCTGAGGGAACTTTGGGAAATACAAGGAAGGACCCCTGTGCAGTTGGGTAGTATTTAGAGTGTGGGCTTTGGAGTGGCAGACCTGGGCTTAAATCCTGACTCTGTCACTTTCTGGCTTGTGTCCTTCTGTAAGTCATTTATCCTGTTTCCTCCGCTCTCAAGGGGAGATACACCACCTGTTTCAGATTCATAGTCATCACCAAGTGCAATGTCAGAACACCTGACACGTAATAGGCATTAAATAAATGAATATTCTCCTCTATTTCCCAGTTTCTTCTAGAGCCAGCCCTACATTCTTTTCACGAGGCCAATTTTGCCACCTGTCATCGTCTAATGGTTTTCTTTGTTTTATTTATTGTGCATGTCATGAGTGAAGATCACTTCATTTTCCCCATCAGTGTGAGAAAGACATCCTGTCCCCTCCATCACTTCGGCAAAGCCCAACCATCAACTTCGTTGTTCCGACTCAAGCTCCTTCCTAAGTCCTGCTCCCAGACCTTCAAGGGCTTCTTGGTGTTTCTCTGCTTGGATCCTCTGCCATCTCATCAAATTCATTACCTGTTTAATCTCAAATTGAATTTACCACCTTTTCCCCAGAACTGATTTTCACTTCTATTTTGTGTCTGTGTGTGAATTCTCTCATTCTTCCAGCCATCCTAAGGAGAACCATTAGAATTATCTTTGACATCTCCCTCTCCTTCCTATATTTTATATTCACCGCCCCCCTATCCCCTACCCCCCGCAAAATACACTTTGTCCTTGTTATTTCCTTTTTCTTCTTTTCTTTTGTTCAGCATTTCCTCATCAAATGTATTTATGGAGTACCTTGTATGTGCCATGGCAACAGGTCTGAGTGAATTCTTACCACCTCCCTTTCACACTCTTGTGACAATCTCATGACTGATTACAGAAGAAGCTGGACTCTGGAGCTACATTACCTAGATTTACGTCCTGGCTCTACACATTTCCACCTGTTGGACTTTGAGCAAGTTACTTAACCTCTCTTAGCCACAGATTTGTCATCTATAAAGTGGCAATCATGATTGTACCTACTTCATAGGGTTGTTAGGGGCAGTGAGTGAGTTCATGTATGTGAAGGGCTTAGCGTAGTGACTGGCACATGGTAAGCAGGACATAGATGACAGATAGTAACCGGGTTCCCTCTCTTTCTACTTCCTTGCTCTGTAGTTCATCCTCCATTGGATTTCCTGAATTTCCTTTTAACAAAGATCTCATCAGATCAGCTTCCAGTGTGGTGAGTTTACATTCCCTACAGGTTAAGATGATTTTCTTTGTATAACTTTCAGGAGCTTGTATATCTTGGGCCCCAACCTCACCTCCTGCTAGTCACACACTCTCTCTCCTTCTGCTGTTATGAACTTGTGCTCACTGTGAGAGCAACACTTCATGTCTGCATGGTTCTTTCCAGTGTTGATGGATTTTCCGTGTGTCAGGACACCAGATAGCATTTCCTTCACCATTCTCTGCGTGCTCGCCGCTTTCTATGTAGCATGCCTCTTCCCCTGGCCCCAGATTTGTATATCCCAAGGCTTCCTATCTTTCAGTCTCATCTTTTCTAGAGATTCTCCCCAGCCCACTCTGTCCTTGGTAGTCGTGTGGATTCCTAGTAGCATTCATTTAGCTCTCTGTATTTATGACAGCACATTGTGCCTATTTCTATACCTTGCAGTCCTCCTTACTAGATTTTGACTCCACTTCCTCTAAGGCAGGAAGTGACAAAATTTTTTTTTGTAAAGGGCCAGATAGATACAAAATGCTTTTAGGCTTATGGACCATGCTGTCTCTGTCACTTCTGTCAACTACTCACCTCTGCCATTGGAAAGTGAAAGCAGCCATAGATAATATGCAAACGACTGAACGTGACCATCTTCCAATAAAACTTTATTTACAAAAACATGTGGCAGGCTGGATTTAGACTTTGGGCCATGGGTGCTGAGCCCCACTATAGAGAAGTGTCTGTTCACGTAATGAGATGTTAAGTAAAACGTTATTAATGGAGTGATTTCAAATGTGAGAAGATTTTGGTTGGATCCTGATGGGTTAGAGTGACCATCTCCCCATGTGGGCAGAGGAGACTCATCCACTACTTATGGATACACAGTAGCTGCACTTGGAAAAACCACAACATGCTTGCTGTATATCCATCCCCACTCTTCCCAGAAATCCTATGTAAACTCCTGATAGTGGAGAAAGATGGAAGTGGGGGAGGGGTGGTTGCCAGGAGGAAAGCCTCATCACCATGGAAACAGCTTTCTGCATTCCTGCATTGGTCTGTGAACACCAGGTGGTTCACAAACAGCCTAGAAGCATCTGAACTTACATTGTGAAGAGAAAACAGCTTTTGACAATACTCAGAAAAATGCATTTGCCTTAGTCACTGGCCCATGGGTTCCATGATTTTTCAGAGTACCTTAACACCACTGTTTTCTGAACAGCCTTGGAGAATATTTTTTAACTGATTAAACACAGGAACGAACAGTGATTGAAGTTTTGAATTTTTTTTTTCTTTCCTTTCAGACCGTAGATTAATGCTAGACAGGCGTAGCTAATCAGATTTAAAATTTCTTCACACTTTATTACTTCAACAAATGGGACAGGAAAACCTTCCTAATATTTAAAGCTCCCAAGATTTCATGAAACCATTTGAAAGATTTATTATTTTTTTCACCCCAGACTTTCTTTCTCAATTTTAAATAGTGACCATTCCGATTGCTATCTTCCAAATGAAAAATTACTCTTCCTAAATTCACTTCCCCCATTTCTGCCAAGAAGTTAATCGCAGATCAGGCTCTTTGAGGTACAGCATGTAATAATTACTTTCTATAATTAATTCAAGTCTCAAATTATAAGTCCTTTGTCTTCCTGTGAGGCGGGACACCCAAGGACTAAGGAAATCAGAGGCTAATGCCAGGTACTGGGAAATAGTGCCCAGAGTAATGAAAGACCCACCAGAGTACAATGATGGGTAATTTTAGCCTGAAATAATAGAATTAAGTTCCAATTGAAAACATCAATGATTAGATGGATGCTCAGAAAAATGTTGTCCCAAATGGGTGGCCTCTATATGATAAATTAACCTCCAATAACTATGAACTTGACCTTATTTGGAATAGGGTCATTGCAGATAGAATCTAGTGAAGATGAGGTCATACTGGAGTCAGGTGGGCCCCAATCCAATGACTGAAGCCCTTATAAGAAGACAGACATAGGGTCACAGGCACATAGGAGAAGGCCACAGGAGGATGGAAGCTGAGATTGGGGGTGATGCCTCTATAAGCTAAGGAATGCTAGGGATTCTGGACACCAATAGGAGCTGAAAAAGTCAAGAAGGACCCTCCTCTAGACACTTCAGTGGGAACCTGGCCCTGCCGACATACAGCTTGATTTTGGACTTCTGGCCTTCAGAACTGTGAAAGAAGAAATTTCTGTTGTTTTAAGCCACCTACTGTGTGACACTTGGTTACAGCAGTCCCAGGAAACTAAGACAACTTGTATTATCATTTAGATAATTTTTTTCTTTAAATTGATTCCTCTTTACATAGACACATTCATTTAAAAAGTAAACTTTATAGCAGTGCTATGCCTGGAGGAAAAGCAATAACATTTTCCACATGTCAAGTTGTAGAGGAGAAATATAAAATTATTGCCCTGAGCTTATTTGTCAGTGAACCACCTGATGGCTACCATTTTTTGGATAACTCTTGGTTTAGGAGCCAGGGGCTCTTTGTACTGGTTTAATACTCTTTCATCCCAGGCTTTGAGACAAATAGTTTCTAGCTGAAAACTTTAACTTTCCACATGGTCAGTGTAGCATGAGGCGTTGGGCTGAAGATGAACAGAAATCTTAATTTGGATTGTTGTAGACAAGAAGGAACTTTATTATCTCAAGCAACAACAAGTCCAGAGATAACGTAGGCCTCAGGTACAGTATGATGGTGGCTCTGCCTCAATTGCTCTGCTCTTTTCCTCATGTTGCCTTTCTCCACATGTTTATGAGTGGGCTTCTCTGAAGGTTGCAAGATGGCTCCTAACTGAAGGAATATGGTGGAGGGAACAAGGAGCATGTGGGTGGGGACCAGGAGAAAGAACCTCTCCCACACCATGGGCCATAAAGAACTTCCCTTATGGGGGCACCTGGGTGGCTCAGAGCCTGAGCCTGGTTCAGATTCTGTGTCTCCCTCTTTTCTGTGGCCCTCCCCAACTCACACTTGCTCTCACTCTCTCTCTCTCTCTCGACAATAAACATTAAAAACAATTTCTTTTTTAAAAAAAATAACTCCCTTTACATTAATTGCGTCTACTTAGGACTTGTGCCCATCTCCAAACCAATAACAATATTTACTGGGGGAATGCTGTGCTCTGGGTTCCACTGGCAAGTTTGATATGGGTTGGCTAAGACTGACTCAAATATGCTTGGGTAGTTTGAAGGAGGACTAAATATCTGGGTCTTTTAGGAAATGGCACAGGAGGGTTAGATGCCAAAGAACCAAGTAACAATATGTCCCCACACTCCTTTAGCTAACTAACTTCTTCACATGAGTACACCTGAATTCAAAAGGGTGGATGTCTACATGAAATGCAGTCACCCCCTTCCCAAAGGGAGCAAACTCAGAGCTTCGTTCAGATTTGCATCTGGCTCCAAGTTCAATATTTCTCAGTGATATCTTCCTCTTGGTCCAGAAATCTCCAGTTAAAAGTTAAGTCACTCACACCCTTCGCAACATTATCTCATATACAATAGTAGAAATAAAAACAATAATAAATACTCATTGGAGAAGAGGGGTGAATGAAAATAGCACCCAGTTGTCATTGGTTCAAAGCACACGCTGGACAGTACGAGTACAAGCTCCATGCCCTGGCATCCGTTCTGACACCCTGGTTCTGGACTACAAAAGAATGTTCTGTCCACTGTTCTCTGTGGGCACATCTGCGATGGCATTAGGAAAAGGAATGCCCTTTCTGTGAGGTGCAAATCGTCAGCAGTTTATTTATCGTAGGTACAAATTCAGACAGCTTGTGATTGCTTTGAAGAGTTAAACTATCACAAGATGTTGGCTGCAACCAGAGCATTGTGGGTACTACAGAGGCTTTAGAAACTTAGTGGGTATTTTGTTTACTCGCGTCTGGTTAATTCCACAGAGTAGAAACCACAGCCAGAGCTCTTATTCAGACATCACCTTTGGGGGTTCACTTTTCTGTCTGCTTGCTATCTGCCTCCGTGCTTTGCCTGATCACTCTTGTGTCCAGCGTAAAGGATATTTCAAAGCAATAATCTAACCTAAACACAGGCTGCTTTCATTCCAGCTGCTTCTTCACATTGGGCATATTTAACTCTCAGTCCTGTGGATGAGATTTACTGGAAGTTCACAAGTAAGACCTGGGTGATCAGGCCTGTCTTCTGCTCCAATCTTTTTTCCTGCCTCATCTCTGCAGTCTCTGCCTTGGTTGGAAAGCTTTAATTTGGAGTCGAGAATTAAAAAAAAATTTTTTTTAATGTTTATTTATTTTTTGAGAGAGAGAGAGAGAGAGAGAGAGGGAGACACAGAATCCGAAGCAGGCTCCAGGCTCCCAGCTGTCAGCACAGAGTCCCACATGGGCTCCAACCCACAGACTTTGAGATGATGACCTAAGCCGAAGTTGGATGCTTAACTGACTAAGCCACCCAGGCACCCTGGGAATAGATCATTTTAATTTCACAGTCCTGCAAGGCAGTACATTATCAGGTTTTTAGCCATTTTAGCTGGTAGACCACAGGTAGAAAGAAGTTTTCATAAAAAAACTTGAAGTGTAGCTGACAGACACTTGTTTCAGATGTACAACATAGTGATTGGACAATTATATACATTATGAAATGCTCACCCTGGGAAGTGGAGTTATTGTCTGCCACCATGCAGTTGTTAAGTTGTTATTGACTGTCTTCCCTATGCTGTGTTTTTCATTCCCACGACTTATTTATTTTCTAACTGGAAGTTTGTGCCTCTTAATCCTTTTCACCGAGTTCAAATAGCAAAGCCATACCTCCTTGTCTTCTCTGTTCTTAAGACAGCCACTTTAGGGGTTGGTGTTCCGAGAAAAACAAAACCTGCCACTTGCAACTTAAATCTAGTTTTTCTCAATATCCTATCGGACACCATAAGACATAGCTGACACCATCCAACACCCTCAATTCTTCCTAATAGGAGAGCCTTTACAGACACGTATCCCAAGATATCCTGTGTAACATGTATCGCCAATTCCCAGTTGGGAAACCCAGTCTGCAAGCTCACCTCCGGGCACCATGTTCAGGTGGTAGCCAGTCTTCATGGCTGTGCGCCGGGAGGAATAGCGGAGTCCCCACTACCTTACCTGCATTCAGCCCGTGCCACACTCGGGGCTCCATTCCCAGCACCCCACTGCTTGCCACCAATTTCTCTACCAGCCTTAGCTACAATCAACAGAAGGGAACTTCGGTTGATTCAAGCAGAGTAGTAACTTATTGAAAAGGTATTGGGTACTCTCCAGAAATGTTGGGAAGTCTGGAGTACCAGGTTTGGAAAAAGTCAGGATAAAGGAGCTGCACATCAGGCAAATTCTTGTCCCAGCCTTGTACTGGCAAGGACCATTGAAGCCACTGATGCCCAACACCGAACATCACAGTTTGTAGCGGCATCATTGCTGCACCTGAAAATGGATGTCAACGCTTCTTCTGTGTCCCTCAGCAAGATCTCCTGCTCCTGTTGCATGATGTCACTACCTCTAGATGCAAACATCTCAAGTGGGTGCATCTGATTGGCTGAGCTTATTAGGCTTCACTTCCAGGAATGCTGTGAAACCACTTCCTAGTGTTTTCAGCTTCTTTATGAAGAGACAGGATCTGCCTTTCCCAGGATTTTTAAGGTGCAGAGTTCCCTATACAGGGCAAGGAGGCGAGGGCACTGGGTTAAAAGAAATGACATGCCTATTTCAGCTGAGTGTATACCTATTAGTTGCATTTGCTCTGAATTCTGATTTTATTTATAGCATTTGCAAAGTTCTCTAGGTGCCTGGGTAACATCTGTGTCCATTTTATAAACTGAGCACAAAGTGTTTCATGTGCTATTTGTAGATAGCCTATAATCCTCACAGCCCTCAAAGTAGATGTGATCCTAATATTTGTTTTTGTTGTTATTTAATGTTTATTTATTTTTGAGAAAGAGAGAGCATGCGTGTGCATATGGGCAGGGTGGGGTGGAGAGAGAGAGAGAGAGAGAGAGAGAGAGAATCCCAAGCAGACTCTGGGCTGTCAGCACAGAGCCCCATGCGGTGCTTGATCCCATGAACTGTGAGATCAGGACCTGAGCTGAAATCAAGAGTCGGACACTTAACTGACTAATCAGTCTAGGTGCCCTGATACAATCCTGATATTAACGTTGATGATCAGGATAACTATAACAATTGTAGTAACTGGGATTTATGCATCTACAAGACAGGCCCTGTACTAGGTGCTTCACTTGCTAGCCTCATTCAGTCTTTGGTTTACATCGTTCCTGTCTTACCGATGAGGAAAGTGAGGCTGAGGGCTTTTGTAACATGCCCACAGTTACCCAGGTGGAAGGAGTTAGAAAGAAAGACTGGAATCGGTCTAAATGCCTGTGTTGCCTGGGCACTTTCCCCTGCAGCACACTCCAAGACTACGAATAATAAGCGTTGTACTAAAGGTTGAGTTCGGGCCTTGGATTTGGTCTAGATCTGTCATTCAAGTTTGCTTTGACTTTGACCTTTGGAAGGCCAACTAGCTAAATGCTCCTTTCACTGTTGTTTGTGACAGCCTTGAACTTTTGGTCAACAGATTGTCATCACATGGTTTTCTTTGTATGTAATCAATATACCAACACCAGTAGTGTGAACAAGGGCTGTTCATTTGGGTTTCTTACCAATATCTGAATATTCACATTTAAACATAGTAGGCATTCCAAATGTAACTTGAAATGAAAACTTCCTCATTGGCCATATGTTTAAACTCTATCAATAATAAATATCTGAGATATTTATTATTTCAGGACTTTAATGCTTTGAGTGGTAGAGTTGTTAGCTTTATGTACCCAGAGTTTTTAGAAACTTTAAAGTGACCAAATGAATAGGGAGCTGAATTGATAGTTAAGGTGAATGAACTAGATTCATTAGCTCGATAGCTTTAGAAAGATCATTATTTACTTTTTGAGTCAAAGACTGTATACAATTTTAAATAATAGGAGATAGAATAAAGAAATTAGAATATATCATAATTCTACTCTTCAATTATTTGTTTGCCGTGTTGTCATTCATATTTTTAAAATACAGTCCTTAGGAAGTATGTTTGGGGCACCTGGGTGGCTCAGTTAAACCTCTGACCTAGGCTCAGGTCATGATCTCACAGTCCAATGGGTTCAAGCCCTGCACCAGTTTCTGTGCTGACAGCTCAGAGCCTGGAGCCTGACTAAGACACTGTGTCTCCTTCTCTCTCTCTCTCTGCCCCTGCCCCACTCACGCTCTGTCTCTGTCTCAAAAATGAATAAAAAAGCATAAAAAAAATTTTAAAAGAGCTATTTAAAAAAAAAAAAAGGAAGTATGTTTGATTTTGGTCATTAATTTTACTCAAGCACTGAGTCTTTTAGGAAAAACAAATTCTTTGGACTTTTTCATTTTTTGTAAAGTTTATTTATTTTGAGAGAGAGAGAGAGAGAGAGAGAGAGAGAGTACACACTCAAGCAGGGGAGGGGCAGAGAACGAGGGAGAGAGAGAATTCCAAGCAGGCTCCACGCTGTCAATGCAGAGCCTGATGTGGGGCTTGATCTCACAAACCGTGAGACCATGACCTGAGCGGGAATCCAGGGTCTGGCACTTAACCAATTGAGCCACCCAGGAACCCCGGGACTTTTTCATTTTGATAGAAAGAATTTTAAAAAGTAGGATGTGCATATGGTCATCTCAAAATTTTACAAAGAGGAATTAAAAACTCCAAAATCGTGTACGATCCCATCTAGGATGAATCATCATTTGTCCAGAACGGAATAACGAATTTTAAAAGTTGTGAAGAAAAAGTATTAGGGGAGGATGAGCATCGGAAGCACATACCATTGTCACTAACCAAACCTTAAACCAAGAGATGTTATTGAAAAATGTCTTAAGAAGATAGTTTCTTCTAAGGTTCATTCCACAGAGGCTAGGACTTGAAACAAAAGATGGGTGAATTGATTGCTCTAGAGTTCTGACTGCCAATCCGTTTTAATAATTCAAGTTGGTGGATTTTTTTTAGGTTTTCCAAATCTGTGAAGCTAAAGGTATGAAATTTCTTATAGAGAATATGTTTCTGAAAACTTTCCTGAATTTTATTCTACTGTGCACAAAAAGCTTAAAAATATTATTAGACGACCCAGTTGAAGGTGCCTGCCCTACAGTGTTGCGACTGTTTAGTGCAGGTAGCTGACAAATGACAACCCTGTGAAATGGTGTTCTTGCCCTTTTAAAATTTGACTACCAAAAATGCGAGCCATAAAATTGCAACCTGGGGGATAACATTTCCTATTTATACTTGTATTTCAGAGGTTTTTTTCTTTGATTCAGCTAGATTCAGCTTTGATCTTAATTTCCAGCCAAATACTGTTATTAGCACTTGACTGTTCAGCATTCACTCAAAATGTGTATTACGTGCTCCTCTATCATAAGAATGCTTCCTTCCTGCCCAGAAGGCCAAGCATGCATTTCTTAGAACTAAACAAAGTAATTCCCAGACATCAAAGGAATGGCTGAAGCGGGCCAGCTCTTTGTCCACTCCTCCTTCTCACTGGGGATTTCTTTTTTTCCCTAGTGTTCTATAGAGCCACTTCTGCATCTTTGCTCAATCCAGAGTGTTACCCACTAATTCAACGAGCATTAAGGAGTTGTTAAATGCTACCTAAAAGAGATCTTACGCTGTACTAAATTGGGGGAAGCCTCTGGGGGAATTATCACTGTGCCATTAAGCTCGGCCACTTGGTGGCACCAAAAAGTAAGAGCCAGCACTGCTGGAAAATCCGTCCTGGAGGTAACCAGTTCCTAACGTGTTACAAAGAGAAAACAAAAGATAAGCAGTCATTTCTTGAGAAAAATAGGCTTTGAGTTAACCGACTCCTTTTCTTCCCTTGTGACATTAGGGAAGTCCGTGAGAGAGGAAGCAAGTACTGGACTAGGGAGAAGATTCCTTAAACCCCTTTGACATTGGCATTCCATGATCCTCAGGTGCCACGTGTTCCCAGTAGGCTCTTTGTTAATTAGACGAAAAATTATGGTACTAGCCAGCGTTTATTGTGAGCTTATGATGTGGAGGGCGCTGTCCTATGTGCATCACACAGATTACTTTCTGAGTTTATTTTTCTTCCTTATTTTTCATGAGAGTCTCACAAATCCTCACAACACTATAACTACATTATTAGAATTTACACGTAAGGAAATTGGTCATGTAGAGGCTTAATGATTTGCACGAAGCCACATAGTAAGTAAATGCTGCAGCTGGGATTTGACCCCTGAAAACTGTCCCCAGGGCCTGGATGTTCCTCGCAACATGTAGTCTGCTTCTTAGCACTTTTTCCTGTCTATGGGACCTAAGTATACGTTCCTGATTTGGGCTCTTGATTAAGGAAAAATCTCCTTTCCTACATGAAACATACAATCCACTTGAGAAATAATACTTATGATACATTGTTAAGGGGAAAAAAAGATGAAGCCCACTTACTATACTTATTTCTGAATTTTAAGTTGAAACTATGTTTTTAAAGATTTAGAAGAAGC
Source organism: Puma concolor (assembly GCF_028749965.1). Taxonomy (NCBI): domain Eukaryota; kingdom Metazoa; phylum Chordata; class Mammalia; order Carnivora; family Felidae; genus Puma; species Puma concolor. The sequence goes on along the minus strand of NC_141671.1, from coordinate 119,933,910 downwards.
ACAAGAGTTTTGGCCAGAGACTCGCCCTAGAATCCAAAGGTCCAGTGTAATTCCTTTTTAATCCGTGGTTCCTGGACAGCAGACTCAGGCAATATTCTTTGTTTCATGTGGCTGTTTTCTTGTTTCTTTTATTGCCAGACCAGGACATGGAACTTTCGTTTGACCTTCCCTTGTGCTGTTTGAAAGTATGAGTGACTAACCTCTTAGCCAACAAGCTGGCCCTTTATAGCATGAAGTGATCTCAACGTCCCTTTCTTTATATCTGCCCTAGTTCAGATCAGCACTTGGCAGATGACATACTTTCCTCTTTCTATTCCCTTCACTGCTATTGATTTTCTTGCTTTTATCCAAATCTCTCCCTGTGCCCAGGATCCACTCTAATTTCTTAAACTTTTAATTAATTTGTCTTAGCAGCTGAACTTACCCCCACCTGTCTATCTGGTTGAATTAGCCCTATCAGGCTGGTTGAAGGGTTTGGTAAGCTTGAGTTTTGGAACAGCTGAGGCCTCTGAGGCCCGAGGTTAAAAATGGATCAGGAGAGGCTAGCCTGTGGGGGCCTAGAGTGGTTGGTTGATGATTTACCTTAGTAACTGTGTTGGCATTGTATAACTTTGGGCATGGGGATCTGGCCCAGGTGTGCAGGTGTCTGTTTCCAGGCCAGGAGTGGCGGAGGGGAGGGGAGGTTAGTTATACTTCCGTGAGACCCGGCGTGGCCCTCCCCCTCTTGGACATCAGCACTGTGGTTAGCTGGTGGGGCTTTTGCAGAATGTTGCTGATTCAGACTGTGTGCTCACTGGCCTACATTTCTCCTGTCTGCTTTTACAAGGACCAGCCTGTGGCTGGTCTTTCAGTCCTTATCAGCTGCTGATAGTTGTTAGCATCATGGTCTCCCAAGCTTTCTATGTCTGGAGCATGGCTTCAGGACATTCAGTTTTAGAGTTGTCAGGCAGGTTTCTCTGGGATATTTTCTTCCTGGGATGACATCTCAGCAGGGACAGTCAGTTGCTGTCATGCTGGGCACTGAGTTTCCAGAGGCAGTCCACTCTGAAGTGATTCTAAAGAGGCCTGAAGCTTCCATGGAGGGGAAAAATGAGAGTTCAGTTTGGACTTTAGAGAAGTTTAAATGTCAGACTGAAATGGTCGATCACCATTCAGTGCGCCATGGTTTAAAAATAATGACTGCTATTTGTTCTGATTATCCAAATCACGTGTGATCTTTATAGCATGGGTGGGGAGATTAAGAAGAAACATTTCAATATTGTCATAGTGACTTGGCCTAGGGTGGGGCAAAATGGGGGTGACACGAGGTGCTTAGACTGGAGGTAGATTTTGAAAATACAGACTTCAGAACTTGCTTGGCTCTTTTTCTTTTCTTTTAAAGTTTATTTATTTATTTTGAGAGAGACCGAGACAGAGACAGTGCAAACAGAGGAAGGGCAGAGAGAGAATGAGAGAGAGAGAACCCCGAGCAGGCTCCTCACTGCCAGCACAGAGCCCAATGTGGAATTCAAACTCACAAACTGTGAACCAATCTCATGACCTGAGCTGAAATCGAGAGTCGGACGCTTAACTGACTGAGCCACCCAGGCGCCCCTCAGAGGCCAGTTTTAAAGGTTCTTTTCTCCGTCTCTTTCCTCGGGACCCGTGAATCCTACTGTTTTGCCTAGTAAGTGCCCACCTTGGAAAACTGACGTGGTGGAGGGCGAATGGCAGGAGAAAACGGAAGGCTGGCTGGCTTGACGGGAGTGTAAAAATAAGCTGACAACGGAGTGGCACAGCTTTACGGCTTCTTACCGGGCTGCTCTGACCCAGGATGTGGGGCAAGGAGGTAGAACTACTAGCTACAGTTGGGTTTGGGATCATCTGAACTTCTGTTATGCATTTACTGCCTGTCCTCCACTAACAAAAACGATGGAGGTTTGGCTATGGAGTCAGCTTCCAGGCTTACAGATCGGGACAACGCCTTCTGGAGGTGAGGACACACATCTCCTTTGATCTCTTTCCAGGCTCTCTCCATTAACTGCAGCTTCTCCCCATTTTGAGGAGAGGATCGTTGAACTGGAAGTGGCGGCCTGTTGCTGTTTGCAGCCTTTCTGCATCTCCAAGAGGCAAGTGATAAGAGCGAGAGTCCTAGACCACCGGTAGGAGGGCTGTCCATCTGCAGAGGGACAAGACACATCAGTAGGTGGGACCCTCCCCTTTGAGGAAGAGCAGGGCATCCCGGTCTGACTGTGGGTTAGGTAGCAGAGCTGGGGGGCAGGGAGTCAGGGTGTTCCTACAAGCCTGGCTTCTGATCAAGGGATCTGGATGGAATCAATTACAGAAGATGTCATAGACATAACTAGTCATTGCCTCGCCAGGAGAATTTCCGTAATCACCTTGCTAATAGTTGTGATTTGATGTTCTGTTTGTTTTTTTCTTTTTGTGTTGGAGGATTGAACAATATTTTTAATCCCTGTGCTGTCCTTCACCTGTCGCCATATTTCCAGAGGTACCCAAATGAGGAGTCCATTCAGTGGAATTTAGCACGTGTCGTTTCACGTTATTTGTTAATTATTTCATCCCACAAATATTTATTGAGGCCTCCTACGTTTGGGCCCATTGCCAGATGGGGCCTGACAATTAGAGCCTCTGACCTCAAAATACTCTCTGGGGCAGATTAACTATATATGCGTACAATGTAAACAAGCCATGCAGTTGCTGTAATATTTCACGGTCCCACCAGATATTTGAGGATTAACATTTTTCAGAGCCTTCACTCCCGAACCTTCAGAACCTTTGAAGCTTCTTACCTTATTCCATCCTTCCTCCTTCCTGCTTTATCCTTCTCCATGACTCTCCTTGGCTGAGCCTCCTTTTTCTTTCTCTGATTTATTGAGTCATGGCTGAGTGCCTTTTGCTCTGGAAAGTTCTATCATTATAATGAGACGTGCCCAGGACATTGATGTTCCACCTTCAGTACTGAAAAGCTGCAGGCAGATGAACTTGTTCTAAACTGAAACATTTTTACCTGTAAGAGCTCATCCTTTAAAGAAAACTTCTTGCAATGAACCCTTTGATAAATAGAAGGATCCTTTTGTAATGTGGATCATGATCCTTTATTTTATCTGTTGACAAGATCTAAATTTAAAGTGGGATGAACCCATATTATAATGCTAGAATAAGATTGAAAAACTCATCACTCCAAATGTGTCTTGATCGTCGTGAGAATCATACATTAAACACAATTACCATCTGATTTTAAGGTCAATGATGAGTGTGGAAAGTAGGTGGTAAACATTGGGATTACATTATGTGTTACTTTAAAGGCTTTGTAATCATCATTATTTCTATCTCTCAGAAAAGTTATACTAGGAAAGCAGTGATGAAATAGGAGTATGAATTTTGTACTTGAAAATGAGGACGGAAAATTTCTAGTGGATCACTATCTGTCTTTCCTATGTGGTTGTTACAGTCTTCAGTTTTGCTAGCTGTGAGTGTAATTATTGACACTCAGTAGTGAGCTGCTAAGACAGAGCACTGGGGAAGTGTCAGTGAAATAATGTATATAGAGGCCCGAAGCAATTCATAAGCAGAACGCTACATTTCTTAGAATTTCGAAGTCCCCAACAGCTCCCATTTTGGTCTAGCTTGTCTTTGAAATTATTCCATGAAGTGAGAGTTCTCTTCCCTTTGCATGTCTGAGAAAAGCAGAGCCAAGGGAAGTTTCAAAATACTCTCTTCTAAGTCATTTGAAAGAATGTGCATTAATTAGGAGTTGAATGATCTGTTTTTCTGTTTCCAATCCTTTCCTCAGCACAGAACCACAGTAGCATCCAATAGCTAACCAGTACTAATCTATCTTTGTTGTCCTGTGTATATACCAACTATGCTGTAGTTTATCTTTGCCCCAAATATGTATACATATAAAAATGTCAGTTAAGGATGTAAATGGAGATAACAAGTTAAAGAACTATTTAACGGGATCTCTAAAACTACTTTAACTAGCACCTGCTTATAATTAAACAATGTGCTAATTCAAGGTAATTCTTAGATAATTAATAAAGTGGAGTCAGCTCTGTACTTGGCGGCATGAACTATTCTTTCCTTTTATTGGAGAGCATTTAGAAAAATCCTCTGACGTGGCATCCAGAAAGAATTGCTATTTGTGTATTGATATATTACTTTCAGTCTTTTTGAAAATATCCACCTCTTTTTCTCTCTTTTGTTTATTTATTTGTTTGTTTTGAGAGAACTGACTTGTGCACAAGTAGGGGAGGGGTAGAGAGAGGAAGAGAGGGAGAAACCCAAGTAGGGATCTTATGGTGTATCAATATGTCAATTTTGATTTAGTCAAATATTGGTAGTCTTTTTTTTATCCATCAGAAATCCTACATAAAGTATTGAATAACTATTTACCCATATTTTTCTGGTTCTTATCTTTTTTTTCCACTTAACACTTTGATTTAGCCTTTACTTGATTTTGTCTTCAGTGACACAAGTTCTGAGGAGTGATGATAAGTGAGAAACAGAAGTTTTCCGTAGTCAAAAAGTTCAGAAACACAGTGACACATTAAGCTGATTTAAACCAACTGCAGGACTTCTCAGACCATTTAACTTGCTAATGTATATTATTTCCTTGATAGAGGACAGGCAGAGGAAGGATATAACCAAACTTGTTTAATCAGCAATTCCTTTTTATTTTCCTGAGCACTTACTAGGATGAGAATTCCTTACATGGTTCTGATCCATGTGAAATGTAGTTATAATCATGGGGCAAGGTGATCCTCTAACTTCTTTCATTCATTCAGTGATCATTGGTTTCCTTATTGGTTTGTGAACTGAACTTTTTCCTGTTTGTTTATTTATTTTGAGAGAGAGAGAGAGAGAGAGAGAGAGAGAGAGAGAGAAAATCTCAAACACACTCCATGCATGCTCAGTCCGATATGGGGCTTGATCTCATGACTGACCATGCAATCATGACCTGAGCTGAAATCAAGAGTTGGGCCGTCAACAGACTGAGCCACCTCTGAACTTTTTCCTTTTTAATCTAAGTTGAGACTGATTGGAAACTATCTGGATAAGGGAAGGCAGCGTAGAGAAGTGGCAGGCTTGCATCTCAACAAACAAAACCTGAAGGCAATTACAGCTCCAAGTATTGTGTTAATAACACAAACTGTGTTTAATAGTCTGAAACAGTGAAACAGCAGACAGGCTTTAATTAAAGCTCCCCATCACTCTTCTAAATAGCCTTCTTGTCACATGAACAGCTGCTTCATGGCACCCACAGAAGAAAAATGCTTCTATTTGAAAACTTTCTTGCATAAAATGTAAAATTTCATCCAATAGCAGTTCTAAAATTTTGGGCTTCTCTGAGTGACTTGTAACTCCTGGATGGTGAATTACATTTTGCTTATTTTTGGAGCTCTTGAGTATTTCGTTGGTGTCTGTCTCTGATTGAGTGCCTCGTATCTATCAGACCTAAAAATATATTCAGTGTAAAATTCTTAAAGGGAAATATGAATATTAGTGCAAATAAAAAGGTGATCACTTTAAAATGAATGATCTTTAAGGGGAAAAAAGGCATTGAGTGAGGAAGACAAATGTTATGGATCATTTACTGGCTATCGGTTATTCTGTGCAGTTAACTTCAGTTGGAAGCAGCCACCTGCTTAAACAGCCTGGCCTTCAAGAATATTTAGTTGAAATCACCAAATGTTTAAGGAGGACAATACCAGTTGCATCGGTAAGAGATTTCTAGCCAAATTTTGAGACATTTTACCTGTTGTTGACTCTTGGGAAAGCAAGAGGTAATAATGGGTTAAGTGGCTCATCTCTTGGTACTCGGCAAATGAAGTCACTTTTTCACTAATGTTCACACGTGGCATATAAAACCTTGTTAGGATGCAGAACCCAGGGTATTCTTGCTCTGTTAAATATGCAAAAGTGATTTATAACTTTGATGTGTTAATTTCCACAGTTAAGTTGGAAGATTAAAACAAAACACCATCACATTACTTAAATGTTAGGGTCAAATTTTTCTCAAATTCAGAATGGAATTTCAGAAGTGATCTAGACCAGAGTAGCTTATGGCAAGAAAAAAAAATTGTGTTTTATTATTATTTTTCTCCCTTCCTTGGAAAACTGAGCTTTTTGTTGTTGACCAGGTATGCGATGATATAAATAACTGAGTGCAGGGTCCTCTTTATCATCACCCTAGTAAGCAGAACCTTCAGGCTTTCTCTGTCTTGACCAAAGATTGCACACAGTTATGGATGCCCCACTGGCAGATGCCGTTGCATAGTGTGGCTTTTAGGCAAAGGACCTGAAGTCAGGTCATGATCTCAGTCACCAGCTGTGTGACCTTGGACAAGTTATTTAACCCCTTTGGGTCTCTTTAAAATGGAAAGGACAGGGTTCTTGGGTGGCTTGGTTGGTTGAGTGTCCAACTTCAGCTCAGGTCATACTCTCACGGTTTGTGGGTTCGAGACCTGCGTTAGGCTCTGTGCTGACAGCTTGGAGCCTGGAGCCTGCTTCGGATTCCGTCTCTCCCTCCCTCTCTGCACCTCTCCCACTTGGGCTCTGTCTCTCTTGCTCTCTCAAAAACTGAATAAACATTACAAAATAAAAAAAAAAAAAAGGAAAGAACAATAGAACTTAGAAGTTACCGTATATGCTTATGGTAACTTAGAAGTTACCATAGATGAGTGTATGTGTGCATGTGTGTGTGTACCCACAAATGTGTCTTAAATTGAATTGAATTAAATTAAGTGGGTAAAATCATCTGGATGTAGTACATTATTATAATGTCGAGTCTGGCACATATTAAGCACCGTATAAATGTTCATTATTCTTATTATTATGGGAGATGAAAACTTTCCATATGGTAATCCAAGTGCTCCCTCCCTACTCACCCACACTGTTTGCATAGGATTAAAAAAAAAAAAAGCACACTGTCTACTGACTTCAGCCAGCCTCCTTCCCTGTTTTGTCTCCTTCAGCAAAATCCCCTCCTAGGTCCTGACCCCTCTTCTTCCCGGCTCCAGGCAACTCTCCAATTTATCCGAGCATAGTAGGGCATGTCTTGCAACCTTTCCCATCTCCGTGTGTTTTCATCTTTCCCCATGGTTAGACTTGTTGCGTTGAATCTCCCGATTGGTATGGAGAAACAGCTTCTGGTGGTATAAACAAAAATAACATGCACAGACGGAGGGCATAATCTAGTTCTTAATTTTTTTTGAAAATTCATGAAGTGTTTGAATGCTTAACAAGACAGGCCAGCTACTTGTATTCTATTTGCATCAACCAGAGGCTTTGATCTTTTTTGCTGATAGATAAAGGAAGACTCCTTGTAACATTCCATCAGAGGCTGGCTGGCTGTTTGTTGAAGACCATATTTCAGAGCAGATGGTGGAAACACCAATTAGGAGTCCTTAGGAGAGCATTGGGCCTGACCAAAAGGTGCAGAGTAAGTGCTGAAAGAAGAGGAACTGAGGGGTCAGGGGGTGTAGAGGGGAACTGGCCTGGCAGTCAGGCAGCCAGGCTCTGGACCCTGACCTTAATGTGCTCTGAACTCTGATCCCCTCACTTAACTTTTCTGGGTTTTCTATCTCTAAGCTCCATGATTCTGTGCCGGCTTCTCAGATTTGCATCTCGTGGGGGTTATTATTAATTTCTCAGATTTGTGCAACATGGCCATAGGATATAGTCCCTAGAGTTGGTTCCTTCAGAAACCTCGGGGAGAAGAAAGCAAGGTACATGACTCTCTCTCTCTCTTTTTAAAATTTATTTATTTTTGAGAGAGAGAGAGGAAGAGACAGAGGGAGAGAGACTGCACGTATACACAAGAATTGGGGAGGGGCAGAGAGAAGGGAGAAAGAGAATCCCAAGCAGGCTCTGAATCATCAGCACAGAGCCCAGTGCAGGGCTCAAACCCACGAACCTCAAGATCATGACCTGAGCCAAAATCAAGAGTTGAATGTTTAACAGACTGAGCCATCCAGGTGCCCCACCATGGCTCTCTTTTAAGTGCCATGAGGTTTTTCTTAGCCTGGAACACCCCTCATTTCTCGTTGACCAAAGGTTACATCTCTGTTCTGGAAGCAGGGGAGAATGAGATTATCCTTAGACCAGGCAGGACCAATCCTGGAGCTTACTTGAGGCATGTTGGCTATGGGAGGAAGGAGTGGGGTACCTGAGTTTAATCAATATTCAGTTAGGAAGAAGGGGATTGGATGTATACTTTCATGGCTTTCTGAGAGGTGGTGATTTAAAATGCTGATAAGAAACTTAAGGTTTTCCATGAATCATGTTCTTCCACAGAATGGAGGATGCTAATTTTTTCTTGTAATTTTAAATCAAGTTGTGTCACGAGTGAAGTCAGCTTGATACCAGCCTTCTTTTAATAGGAAACAGACAAATGTTTTACTGAAACCCAGATATACCGCATTTACCGTAGATGCTCAGCCTTCAAGTGCAGTAACCCAGGTTCAGTCCTTGGGTCTCTTCTCTCTTGCTAACTAAGCCCCTTGCAGATGCCATCAGACGCATGGCTTTAAATACCATCCATATGCTGATGAAGCCAAAATTTATGTTTCCAGCACAGATGTGTCCCTGAACTCTATTCCAACCACCTGTTCAATGTTTCAACTTGGACTTTAATAAGCAACTGGAAGACAGCATGTCTGAAACTGGCCTCTTAATATTCCTTCCTGCTACACCTAATCCTTTCCCTAATCTTCTCTATCTTAGTAATACAATTTCATTTGTGTAAGTGAAGATATTAGAGACATGATTGACTCACTTCTTTTCCTCACAGGTCTACATGTAATCAATCAGAAATTCTTTCATCTCTGCCTTAAAAATATATCCAAATTCTGACCATGTTCTGTCACCTCCATGGCTACCATCCCTAGTCCAAGCTCCTATGGCCGCAGTTATGTCAATAGATTTCCAGGGGTGGGGGGTCTCCTTGCTTCCCCTTTAACTAGTTTTCAGTTTATTTTCAAGAGTAGCCAGAGTGATACTGGATGGATACTGGGTGCAGATCAGACCATTCCTCAGCTCAAACCCACAAAAAGTAACAACCAAAGTCTGTGCTCATTATTTTTCTGCCTTCGTCTCTTGCTATCCTCCTCTGCCGTCACTCAATTCAGCTTACACTGCCTCCTTATTGTTTTTCGAGCATAAGCCGGCTACATTCTTACCCCAGGATTATTGTGCAAGCTATTTCATCTACCCGTAATACCTTCCTTTCAGATTTCTCTTTGCTTACTTTCTAATCCCTTTTACTTCTTTGCTAACAGTCACCTTCTGCTACTCTGTTTAAAACTGTGCCCCCTCCCAAACTTCCTCTTTTCCTCTGTTTTATATTTTTCCTCATACTTATTACTTCCTAACATGCTATATATTTTACTTACTTATTTATTGCAGTTCTCCCTCAATAGATGTAAATTCCACAAAGGTTGGGTTTACTGTTTTTGTTTTATTCACCTCAATATGCTGACAGTCTTGGTTCAGAGTAAGCTCTCAGTAAATATCTACTGAATAAATGTTGAATTAATGAACTTAGATGAAATAAACATGGCTGCCTTGGTCCTAGACAGATGATTCCAATGTGGACATCTGGGGGTGGAGGATGGACATGTGAAGTTCAAAAATGGCCCTTAGGTGATCTGATGCACAGCTTAGGACCCACTGATCTAAGATGTTCTCTGACCAAGAGTAGTATCGGTTTATTTGTCCCCATTAGTCTGTGTGCCTATTTTACATAGATCCTGAGTATAGATGTGGCACAGACCGTTTGTCTCATTTGTTATATTGACCACCATAGGCAAAGTCCTGTGATTTCACAAAGGAAGGAAGAATTTTGTCCAAAGTGAATTCAAGAGGGCAAGAAACTTGCTTTTGTTTTCACTGGTAGCCATTCTTGCCATGTCAACAGGTTACCAAGCTGAAGGCATTTTCAATGACACAATGGAATTAGTTCTGTAATTACTTTCACCAACGCAAACCTATAACTTCTTGGAGCTATGAGTTTTAATAATATTTTTCAGAGCACATTTGTTTACGTGATTGCTGGAGGAGGCCAGAACATTGATTTATTTTAGCAGGCTTGAACATTCTCATTTGGCCATGTGCGTATACAGCCTTCACCTCAGGGCCCCTCAACCCTAGAGAAATAGCTCTACTTTCATGCTAGGTTACAGAAAGAGAGGAGAATGTCAGGTATAGCCTTCTCTGGTTGATTCTGGATCTCTTTGGCTCTACCTCCTTTCTCCTTAGTCCTTACAGAGTTAAACCTTTTCCCATGTAAATATTGGGGTCATGAGGGCTCCCCTTCCCTGGGCTGGGCCCACACTTGCCTCTTTCCTGAAGATGTACTTGTGAAAAGGCTGCATTGTAGGATGAAAGGCCCTTCTTGGCCCTTCCCCTCATTTGTCTGACACTCACAGGAAGAAGAGGATAATTAATTTGCCTCCATATCTTCCTATTAAGATCCTAAGTGGATGCTAGGTCTGAGAGAGAAGCTTGTTGTAGTCTCAAACCTCCTCATCATTTACAAAGGAGAGGAAAGGAAAAGATGCTGTACCCAGAAGTGAAGTTATCCACAGGCTCCATCCTTAAACCTTCCTTCTTTAGCAACCATTGGGTCAGCTCTTTACTCATACCCAGAAAACAGAGGCAATTTTTGTTCTACCAAGAGTGTGACTTTTTGTAATTTCATAATGTCTGAGGATGTGTTCAAAGAAGCTCTGAAGTCCCTAGTGAGGATGGGAGGGTGATAACATTGGGGTATTTCCCCCTTGCCCCTCTCCCAGTTCTACTTGTACTCTTCCTCCTGGATTGAGTCTTCTCCCTCCCAGCATGCAATGGGGGACAGGTAGTTTAGCCTGTTGGAAGTCCAGCCTCAGTGATTTTCTGCTTATGGGTGGAAAGGAGGGCATAAGACTATGGCACATTGTGCTATGAGAATGGCTCTCAATATGGGCCCTGTTTCCTCCTTCCACAATATCCAACCTTGGATGTGGATGGGGGGAGTGTGTGTGTGTGTGTGTGTGTGTGTGTGTGTGTGTGTGTGTGTGTGTATGTTTAAGGGGAAAGGCATAGAGAACTTCATCCCCTATCTCCAACTGAAGCCATGGCTTCAGCACTGTCTTCCCCCAAACTCTTTCCAGAGAATGACACATCTGAGGTATCACCTTAGCACCTATGTAGGCTCAACTTCAAAGCTACCTCACTTTGTCAAGGTTTTGTTCAGACAAGTTTTGAGAGGATAAAAATACCTGGGTTTTGGCCGTTCTTCTCTTGGCTTCTCGATGGCAGCAACAATTATCCAGTGGATTGGTCCAGATTCGTCCATTGTCTAGCATGTCCACTTCTCCAACACTTTTTCAAGAGAATGAAATGGAAGAATAAGAGCCAGAACTGATTGTTGTGGATATTTGAGTAATTCTAGGGTCAAAGACATTTTCTGGTTATTGTTTTGTGTACAGCAAAGAAAAGTTAACCTGCTTGTCAAAGTTTTTCTTTTCTTTAAAAAAAGTTTTAATGCTTATTTTTTTTGAGAGAGATGGAGAGAGGGAAAGAGAGAGAGAATGTGTGTGTGCAAGTGGGGGAAGAGAGAGAGGGAGAGAGAGAATCCCAAGCAGGCTCCACACTGTCAACACAGAGCCCGACCTCACGAACTGTGAGATCATTACCTGAGCCGAAACCAAGAGTTGTAAGCTTAGCCAACTGAGCTACCCAGGTGCCTCTTTTTTTTTTTTTTTTTTCTTTTTTAATCAAGGTGGTGGTGGTGATGAATTGGTTTGATAACAAGAGGCTTTGAAATTATAGTGCTTTTTAAAACTTCGTGTATCTCTTTTGTCTCCCCAAAGGCAAAGAAACTGAAAATTGACTGTACACCTATTCAGACGATGTTATTACATTTCCATTCCAGAAGTGTACTTCTGGTATTGTGCTGTTCATCACTTGATAGATGTTTCTATGGTAAATCACTGTGAGATGAAGGAAGGGTGGGGGCAGAAAACTTGTCACATTGATGGGAATCCTGTGATGTTGCTGCATTCTGTTTAACTTATGATTCAGAATTTGAATAACAACACGTGCTGGTTTATTAATCACGATGAAAGGGACACATTGACAGACTTGGGTGTTAGAAACCTTTGTTTAGACGTGATTTTACAACTTTGACAAGGCTGAGGATTCAGAAACTGCTTTATTAGATCCCCTTATTTTCAATTTGCAGTGGTAGAACCTGTTCCTGCCATTCTGTCAAATGTGGCGTATGAATCGATGGACTCAGTGTTGAATTTATTTTCCAATACAAATGTCAGTTTAAAACATGTAATTGGTTAAGAACCAGTGTATTCTTTTCAGCTACAAATGGATGAGCTCCCCATAAGGTTTTATAAGTGTGACTGACCACATTCACTAAAATGAGGTGTTTATAAGGGGTTGACATGATAGTGCATATCCATTATCAGCTAGAAGTCAGGCAAAAATAAATGATATTTGTAGTGTTTTGTTTCTCTGTTTTTGTTTTTGGTCCCTCTGGGGATAAGATTATTCAGGAATACAAAAGGGCTTTTCATGGTATACCCACATTTTTCTCTTTCTTGGGGAAAAATTCAATCGTGGAAACCAAAAAATACCACTAAAATTTTAAATGTAACAACAACGACGACGACGATAATGACAATGATGATCTTTGGCTTTGAAACAATTTTTAAATTTAGTGTTTTATTTAATCCTCTAACAACCATATGATGTTAATAGGAGAGGTATTGTAATGTTTTTATTTATTTTTGAGAGAGAGAGAGAGACAGGGTGCGAGCAGGGGAGGGGCAGAGAGAGAAGCAGACACAGAATCCAAAAGCAGTCTCCAGGCTCTGAGCTGTCAGCACAGAGCCCCACGTGGGAATTGCACTTACAAGTAGTGAGATCATGACCTGAGCTGAAGTCGGACGCTTAACCGACTGAGCCACCCAGGTGCCCCATTTTTATCTTTATTTATAATAAAAATAACGGATCCTGTAGCAGATTAGGTGAATAGCAAGGTATTTCTTCAACCTATCCAGAGAAGTGGGGATGAATCTCAGCACTTCTGACTCAATGCCTTTATGTCCAATTGCCGTTATTTTCTTACTAGAGGGCTATTTATATCCTGGTGTGGGATGACCTAGGCAAATATTTCCACAAGGTTTTGATATCTCAAATAATATTGGACTGTTTGTGTGGGGTTTCATTGCCAGAGTTCCCCAAGCTACCAGGAGGTTCTATTTGGATTTCTCTAACCAGAAAGGAACATGGCTGGTTAAGAGCCTTTCAGTTTCAGGCTGGACTGGTACATGGAAGGATGTAAGAGCCACACATAAAACTCTGCCACACCTTGTGCACTAAGCACTAGACCTTTCAGCTAAAATGTATTTAATTAAGTGGTATTTTTTATCTTAATAAATGTTAGAATGGTCAATCATTTGGTGTCTCATCACTATTTGCCTTGTGGTAACAAAAGACAAAATACAATGTAAAATTTTTTTCAGAGGACACCAGAAATTGTTAGCAGTGATTTCAATGTCTAAGGAGAGGGGAGGGAAACTATTTTGTCCCTTTATGTACTACTTAAAAAAATACATATATTACTTAGACAATAACTTGAAAACATATAACACTCAGGTAAAGGAATGAAACAAGAGAACTGTAACCTCATTAGAAGACCTGAGAACACAGTGTGATGAGGGGTCTCCAAGGCAGGGTGCCCGCCTGTATCTGTGGGTCAGACTAGCCTGAGAATTACAGTAGAGATGTGGCATGCCATCACCAGGAAACTGATTTTTCTGGGTAAATGAAGAAGTTGATGCTAGTATAAATAGGAAGGGGTGCACCTGCTGAAAGTAATGAGGGAGCACAACGTTCCATGTTCAAAAGAAGGTATGTCAGGTGTTTCTCGAAGTTAACATCATAGCCGATAAAATACCCTCATTCCCAGCATGGGGAATGTGGTTGGTGATATGGTGTGGTATGGTAGTGGATGGTAGCTCACTTGTGGTGAGCATAGTGTAGTGTGTAGAGAGGTTGAACCACCCCGTTGTACAGCCTGAAACTAACGTAACATCGCATGTCAACTCTGCTCAAATGAAAAATATTTAAAATAATGCCCTGACTCAACTTCCTTTCATGTGTCTGTCTTCATCTCCTTTCAGAGGTAGATTTTACCTCTGTTTATTCTTACTATCCTAATTTGTAAAATGCATATGATTATCACTGTTCAAATGTACATGAAATGTCTATTTTTGACTAGTCGGTATAAGGGTCTCCCTTTTAGGTCTATAATTTCCAAGTAGATGTATCTGTGTTGGGGGGTGTGGAGGGGTAAGGCTCTTAAGCTGGTTTTGAAATGGATGCGTGTTAAGAACCGAGGTGCAGATGTCTGGCTAGCGAATGCCACCCACGTTTCTCGATGTATGCAGATGTTTCAGTAATGGCAAAAGTCATAGTTCAAAACATTCCCTGTTGGTGGTCTTATTTTCACATAAGACTTGAAGTTCCTCTTTGATTCCCCAGTTTGGGAGAAGAGATAGTGCTCACTCTGGTGGGAGCAAATGCAAATCCCACAGGTGTGGATACAATCTCTGAGCACTTAGGAAGCCTCTGGCGAGTGCGTGATATGCGGAAACACTGCGTATACAGCATTAAGGCGAGCTGAGTTCACTCTGAACCAGGCCCTGTGCTAAGTGCTTTACCTGCATTATTTTCTTTCATCCTCAGAGGTGATGTGATGGGAGGTTGATCTCATCTTCAGTTTATGGATAAGTATATTGAGGCTCCCAGAGGAAAAGTAACTTGTGTAAGCTCACATGATTTGTAGTGAATGGCCCCACTCCAGGCTCTTAGAACACATAAAGACAAAAACAAAGGATATTTTCATTTTTACCAAGACTATTCATGCCCTTCTCCTCCTATGTCCCTTCTCTCCCACTGGAATCTTCCCCCAAAGCAAACTCTACCTCTTTTTTCTTCAGGTGTCAAAATTCCTTAATTTCTCTTGCCTTTTCTCTCATCTTTTCTCTTTTTTTTCTTTTCTTTTCTTTCCTTTCCTTTTCTTTTCTTTTCATTCTCTTTTCTTCATTTCTTGATATTCTGGGAGTTTAAAAATTATATTCCATAAACATATTCAATAATATTTTGGTTGAATTATTAAAATGTGACTAGCCAAAACTTGAATCTTTCAGAGGTGTGGCAGACCGATTCCAAGGTGGTTGCCCCATGATCCTGCCCCCTGGTATTCTCACCCTTCTAAAATCTCCTCTCATTGAGTATGTGATTTGCTTCTAAGTGATAAACAGGAACTACTTCTTATTACATTGTATCACAACATATTTTATCTTGTTCTACAGACTCTTCCCATTAGCTTGATGAAGGAGTGGCCATATTGGAGAAGCCCTCCTTACAAGAACTGCAGAGAGCCCTTAGCGACTGTGGACAGCCTCTGGCAACTGAATGATCCTAGTTGACAGCTAGCAGGATGCCAGGGATGAATTCTGCCAACAACCCGTGTGACTTTGGAAGTGGATTCTTTTCCACTTAAGCTTCCACATTAGTGCATGGCCCAATCGACACCTTGCCTGCATCCCTGTGAGACCCTAAACAGAGGGCTCAGAGGTACTGTGGCCAGATTCCTCACCCACAGAAATGGTCAGATAATAAATGGGTACTGTTTTAAGCTGCTGAGTTTGTGGCAATTCGTTATATAGCAATAACTAGTATAGGAGGGTTTTGTTCTCCTTTTTTTAATAGCATCTTATTTGTATTTTATGACTCATCTTAAAAGTACATACATTTGAGTACATAAAATGTTTTTCTTCTTTTTCCTGAATTATCTCTATTCCCTCCAGTGTCAGCTTTTTGTTTAATTTATTAAATTTTATTCATTCCGCTGGTTCAATGCCTGGTGAACTTTGGTTGTCTTTAAGTTGGAAGGACTAAATATGTTTGAGTTTTCTCCACTCTTGTTTAAGATTTTCTCTCTCAAATTCTCTTTTCTGAGGATGAGTTCTGCCTAAAAATTCTGCAGAGTAGGATTGGAAGTGTTCACTAAGAGTTTTAAAAAATTGCAGTAGAGTATAGTACAGTGTTTGGTACATGTGTAAGAAGCCTACTCAACCACAGACTCTCATGTGAGAGGCTTTCATTCTGGGCCACCAACATCCACTATGCTAGAAGGCTTACTTCCTCTCTCTTCACTCTGTCTTTAGGGACAAATACTGCCTGTCTTTGCTTTTGGTGCAGGACCGAAGGGGATGATGGAAATGTCACTTTTCATTTTCATCCCCCAGGGGTCAGACTAGCAGATTCCTTCTTATCTTGAATGCTGCCTCCTTATAATTAGGTTTGCGTACTCTCTAGCTGTGTCCTCTATCAATAAGCTTTTATCCTTCTCCAGTCTTCTAGAAATGTTCTAAATTCTGTTTTCCATCGTAACAGCCCCTCCTGTTCTCTTGGATCTCCTTTCTGTAGTGTATTTCAGTGACCACATTTTTCTGCTAGGGCTCCCATAACAGAATATCATAGACTGGGTGGCTTAAACAATAGAAATTTATTTTCTCACAGTTCTGGAGGCTGGGAGTCCAAGATCAAGGTACTGGTAGGGTTAGTTTCAGGTGAGACCCTCCTCTTTGGCTTGTAGATGGCTTTTCCTTCTGTGAGGACACAGCTGTCCTCAAATGGCCTCTTCTCTGTGCATTAGGTATACCTGGTATCTCTTCCTCTCCTATAAACACACCAGTCCATTCAGCTTAGGGCCCCACCCCTACAACCTCACTTAACCTTAATTACTCTCTGAGAGGCCCTAAATTCAAATCCAGTTACATTAAGGGTTAGGACTTCAACCTATGGATTTTGGGGTGGGGGACACGATTCAGTTCATAACAGAGGGACATCTCAGGAATCCACCAGCTTTAACTGGGAACATGTCCCTTTAAAAAAAAATTATTTTATGGGGCGCCTGGGTGGCGCAGTCGGTTAAGCGTCCGACTTCAGCCAGGTCACGATCTCGCGGTCCGTGAGTTCGAGCCCCGCGTCGGGCTCTGGGCTGATGGCTCAGAGCCTGGAGCCTGTTTCTGATTCTGTGTCTCCCTCTCTCTCTGCCCCTCCCCCGTTCATGCTCTGTCTCTCTCTGTCCCAAAAAAATAAACGTTAAAAAAAAAAAAATTAAAAAAAAATTATTTTAACGTTTATTTATTTTTGAGAGAGAGAGAGAGAGAGAGAGAGAGAGAACATGAGCAGGGGAGGGGCAGAGAGAGAAGGAGACATAGAATCTGAAGCAGGCTCCAGCCAGGCTCTGAGCTGTCAGCACAAAGCCTGACACGGGGCTCAAACTCACAAACTGTGAGATTGTGACCTGAGCCGAAGTCAGATGCCTAACCGACTGAGCCACCCAGGTACCCCAAACATGTCCCTTTTTTAAGAGCATTGTGATGTGTTCCTGGATCTTGTAAGACTTGGCCCTCTCTGGACAAATGTCAGAATCTTTAGAAGAGTAAGGTTGTGTGTGTGTGTGTGTGTGTGTGTGTGTGTGTGTGTGTGTGTAAACAATAGCAAAAACCACAAGAGCAGCAAAAAAAGTATGTTTGTCTTTGGTGTTTCTATTTTTGTTTTGTTTGTTTTTTGTGATAGTGAGCACACTAGGCAGATATACTTTCTTACTTCAACCTTTGGACAATAAAAACAGAAATGACCAGATTAAACAGGGGTAAACAAAGGAAAACCATTTTCAGTGAAACCATATGGCCTCCTTGGGAGAGAGTGAGGGCAGCAGGGCAGGCTCTAGAAACTCCAGGTTTCTCTGGGTACAGGTTGGGGAACTGGGAGCCCGCAGCCAGCAGCTGGGAAAGACAGCAGGAGAATGAGGTGTTTTCTCGGAGCTAGGGGAGGGGATTTGGAGGTGCTGCATTCCAGGGAGCCAGCTGGCGGAGACAAGTCACAAATTGTTGTTCTCTTGTTTCTGAGTGTGACCCTGCTGTGGCTCCAGGCTGGTGGCCTGGGAAACACCTGTTGCAGTGATTGGGGCCCGTGGGCTGGTTTAGGCTGCTGCAAGCTTAGGGACCTGATAGATATTATCAGTAAAAATAACTTATCTTGGCCAATGAAAGACTCTTTAGTTGGCCTCTTTGAACAAAACTCATCTTCCTCTATAAAAGATTCTTCTGTTCAGGTACAGGTCCCAAATCATGCCTCTAGTATGAAGTCTTTTAGGGTAATTGCAAAAATGAAAGAAAACACATTAAATGGATAAAATGCTCTTGACTACAAAAACAGGTGATTGTTTTCATTTTATCTCCTAGCAACACTCTTGCTTTTCCATTTCCAGCTAGTGTTTACAGGTAACTTCAAATTATGATCTGTTTCTCCCTTATATTGATGCATTTATTCACGACAGAATTTTATTTTTATTTTATCGTGGTTGGGTATTTCTAGTATCCCAGATGCTTTTCAAGGTGGTAGCATTTCCATCCTCACAATTGAAAATCAAACATAATTTTGTGTTATAAGTACAGAAAGAACAAAAAAGACTATTCAAATTCTTTTAATTAATTGGAACTTTACTATAAGTATTTCTTGAAATATTTGTGTGACCTAGAAGTTTCAAATAGGTTCATCTTACAAAGATTGTGAAATATAAAGGCATTTTGGGTATTTTATCTTCACAAATTTCTAAGTGTTCCCACATCTGTCTTTTTAACTCAAGTGGCATGTTAGTAAAAAGCAGAATAGACAATTTTCCTATTTGAGGGTGCGTTCCCTAACTACCCAATGGTATTGTTCGTTTTTTGGGGAAGGGATTGCACCACAGCAACCTTGAACCTCAATAGCAAATGTTTCTTAAAACCTACTATATACTAAACTCTGTGCTTGATACTTGGGATAGGATAACACATTAGTTGTCATAATACCCACCAGGCATTCACAGTCCAAGAAAAAATACAACACCCAAAAAATAGACTTAGTATAACATAGATCCCCAAATAGGAGTATGAGATAGCACTTCTCGAAAGGTTTTTGGTCTCAGAACTACTTTATAGTCTCAAAAACTGATGAGGACTCCACAGAGCTTTGGTTTATACAAGATATCTATCAATCTATCAATTAGAAATTAAAATTGAGAAATTAAAAATATTTATTGATTAATTCATTGAAAAAGAATAAATGGTATGTTCACCTTAAAAATATATTTTCTGAAAAATAACTGTGTTTTCCAAAACGAAAAACATATTGGTAAGAATGGTATTGTTTTACATTTTGGGAAACTCTTTAATATTTGGATTTAGTATCTTAATAAGATAAGACAACTGGATTCCTGTATTTGTATCTGCATTCAATATATTTCAGCAAATTGTTTGGTTTGAAACATATGAAGAAAACTTGACTTCATGCAGATATGAGACAGGAAAATGGAGGAGTATTTTAATAGCCTTTTCAGATAATTGGGTATATTGTTCTTTGATCATACATCAAAATTGGACAAGAAGTAGTTTCTTATAGGTTAGGTGCCATGTGAATCTGAAACTGTATTAGTGACCTTTTTGTACTGTTTTGCGTTGAACTCCACTGGCATACTTTGCATTTTGAATTAATCTTTTTCCAATGTATGATTTTGTGACACAGTGCATTGGTTGTTTGGAAAATACTGTTTCACTGAGTTTTGTGGACTTTTTAAATGTTGACATATTTTAATATACAGCATTTTAAAAATCATTAATATTATCACTGAGCTAATCTAATCACTGCTTAGAAATGTCTTTAAGAATCAGGAAGCTGATGGGGCGCCTGGGTGGCGCAGTCGGTTAAGCGTCCGACTTCAGCCAGGTCACGATCTCGCGGTCCGTGAGTTCGAGCCCCGCGTCAGGCTCTGGGCTGATGGCTCAGAGCCTGGAGCCTGTTTCCGATTCTGTGTCTCCCTCTCTCTCTGCCCCTCCCCCGTTCATGCTCTGTCTCTCTCTGTCCCAAAAATAAATAAACGTTGAAAAAAAAAATTAAAAAAAAAAAAAAAAAAGAATCAGGAAGCTGTCGGGGTGCCTAATTGGCTCAGTGGGTTAAGCATCCGACTTTGGCTCAGGTCGTGATTTCACGGGTTCCTGAGTTTGAGTCCTGCGTCCGGCTCTGTGCAGACAGCTCAGAGCTTGGAGCCTGCTTCAGATTCTGTCTCCCTCTCTCTCTCTCTGCTCCTCCCCTGCCCATACTTTGTCTCTCTCTGTCTCTCAAAAATAAATAAACATTAAAAAAAAAAAAAGAATTAGGAAGCTGTCAAATTCATGGTGACAGATGCATGTTTATCGAAATTCTAATTTTCACTGGGAAGATTAAATTTATTATTGGCAACAAATACTACCAATTGTTTTCCTTGCAGTGACTGGCTAAATTGAGAAAACACCTGCCAAGAATCCAAGGCTGAATAGCCATAGTTTCTCAGTTATTCTTTCAAGGAAAAATGGTATTCCATGGCGGGGGGGGGGGGGGGGGGGGGGGACAAAACAAAACAAAACAAAACACTTAGGTCAGCTTGCCATTCAGACATCATGCAGATCTTTAAGACAACTATCAAGCTTTGATATGTAGCAGGACTGTTTTATATGTACATCCCATTTTTGCTACTCAGGATTAAAAAGACTGTACTTGAGGGCTGAGATGGAACAAGATGAATATTTTCCCCCGTGGGTACATAGCAGTGAAGAGTAATAGTATATTTTGGTGCCACTGCCTGGATTCACACGGGCCTCCAGTAGTTTTACCCCCCACTGCTTTGGATCATGAGTGCAAATGTCAACACAGTGCAAAAGGGCAAATGATGTTGTAGCACCAGTATGAAAATACTTTTGTCCTTGTGGATCCCATAAAATGTGGAACCCATAAAATGTGGGAGGAGGGACTTTGAGGACCACTGCTTTAAGAGAACAAAGGCGAGGCACTTAGCCTGGCCTGGCTGGGGGAAGGGTTGAAGCAATGGGAGGAGAGGAGTGAGGACTGGCTCATGCAGGGGGTGTCTCTCCAGCAGGATCTCAGAGGGTGGCAGAGAGTTATTCAGTGAAAGAAGGTAGGACGTAGTGTGTAGAACGTGTATTACTTTTACGTCACTGGATAACGAATTGTCACAAACTGGGTGGTTTAAAACCATACTTGCTTTTTATCTCACAGTTCTGCAGATCGCAAGGTCAGGTGTGGCATGGCTAGGTTCTCCTCGGAGGGTCTCACCAGGCTGAAACCAAGGTATTAGCTCAGCTTTGTTTTCATCTGGGGCCGGGGGTCTTCCTCCAGGCTCACGTGGTCACTGGCAGAATACAATACGTTGTGTTTGTAGGATGTCCTCGGTTGCTCTTATGTTGCTGGCGGTCAGCCAGGGGCAGTTCTCAGCTGCTAGAAGTGGCCTGCATGTCTTCCATGGGGTCCGCTTGAAAGCTTGCCAGTTTGTTTCTTCAAAACAAGCAGGAAACTTCTTTTCCTTCTAATTTTGCCCTTCCAAAAGGGCTCAATCTTTTTTCCAGGCTCACTTACATGTCAGGCCCATCCAGGATAATCTTCCTCTCCATTAACTCGAAGTCAACTTTTCTTGGACCTTCATTTCCTTCGTACAATGAAACCTAATCCTGACAATTAAATTCACTATATTTACAATCTCACCCACACTTTAGGGGTTGGGAGGGGTGTGTACACCAAGGGGCAGGAATCTTGCAGGAGCATCTTCAAATTCTGTTCACCATAGAAGGACGCAAGGACAATTCAGGCAGAGATAGAAAGATGTGGAGAAATCAAAGCCTTGTTGAGGACATTTTTGCAGTAGGAGCTAAGGGTGGGGTGGAAAGGAAAGGGGCAGAAAGGGAAGAGGAAAACTGTCTACTTCAAGATTATCCTGACTGTCCCATGATCTGTCACACTACAGCCCTCCCCAAATCCTTCGCCTTCCCCATGGGTGCTGCCTGTGGCCTCAGAAAGATGGCTTTGAAGGAGAGATAAGCTATCTTCCAAATTTCACGATGAAACTTTCCAGAACCGTTTCACAAGAAAGTCTCAGCTGTCACAGTTTAACTAATTTGAAAAGAGAAAGGTCTTCCTAACCTCAGGCAACAAACTGCAATTCAACACAAAATCAATCCATTGAAGGGATTCTTCCAGACTTAATAACTCAAAGGCTAGATCTATACCTAGAGAGTTGTGATTACGTGTCCACTGACTCCCAGCCTCCCCAGCTTCAGGTCACCTTCCCACACAGTCGCCAAAAGCATCCTCCTCAAGACTTTGCTTTTAATTAAGTTACTTGTCTTCACAGAAGTCTGAGAAGACTCCTGAAGGTCTCTCAGGTAAAACCAGAATTTCTGATCATGGACTTTGGGGCCTCTGCCCAAAGGTGCCTTTATTCCCAGCTCACCTTCCTCACTTTTCAGGCATTGTTTTGTTGGTTCCAAGGCACCAGGCCAGACTGTGGTGCTGCATCATCAGCTCCGCTCGGGGTTGGAGAAGGTGAAATGAGAGGGGTGTCAAGCCCTGCTGTCCTCAGAAGCACCTCACCAGCTGGGACCTTTGAGACAGGCAGAAGTGAGAGAAAAAAGTTTTCTCATTTTGCCTGTGAAGTCACAGTGCTCTCCTCCTTTAAAACACTTCTCATAGGGGCGCCTGGGTGGCGCAGTCGGTTAAGCGTCCGACTTCAGCCAGGTCACGATCTCGCGGTCCGTGAGTTCGAGCCCCGCGTCAGGCTCTGAGCTGATGGCTCAGAGCCTGGAGCCTGTTTCCGTATCTGTGTCTCCCTCTCTCTCTGCCCCTCCCCCGTTCATGCTCTGTCTCACTCTGTCCCAAAAATAAATAAACGTTGAAAAAAAAAAAAAAATTTAAAAAAAAAAAAAAAAAAACACTTCTCATACATTTTAGATGGCTTTTCCAGAATAGTTCAATTTAGCACAAATTATTTGTAGACATTAGGAAGGAATGGAGGGAACAAGCAAGAAACAACTAATTGACTGAATAAAAACAAAGCAGGACAATAACAACTATATTCTTCACAATATCCTTCAACCTTTGATCATAAATACAGTATACCTCCCTTTTGACTTGATTTACTTTTTCTCCACCTTTTCAGTGCCTTTCTCCCTTTCTCCCTCCCCGTCTCCCTCTCTTCCTTCCTTCCTCCCTTCCTTCCTTCCTTCCTTCTCTTAATCCCTTCCTTTGTTCCTTCCTCCCAACATGTACTCATGGTGCTTGGCATGGGAGCTATAAAGATGACTATAACAGAGTGTCTCCCATCAAGAAGGGTAATTTCTAGAAGGAAAGGCATGTAAAGAAATGTTACAATTCAGTGTGATGCAAAGAAGCAAGTGGTCACATCTTCCTCAAGGGGGTAGTGGTCAACAAAGTCTCTGTAGAGGACTCAGCTTTTCAGCTGGGCCTGAGACAAACAGTATTTTCCAGGTGGGCAGGTGGAAGTGTTTTCTAGGAAAGGGAACACTATGTACTAGTGTGAAACTTTAGAACAGCAACAAGTAATTATCTATTCAACTTTAATTAGTTGTATCTAGTTATATACTACTAGATTCTAGAAAGAATTAAAGTCCTTTATAAGATACGCATACTACAATAAGATGAAACAAAATGAAAAAAATAACTGGGTGAGAAAATCAGGACAGAGAAAAATTAGGATAGGAAAAATAAGATAAATTTAGTATACAAAACACATGGTGCATGACTCTGTTAGGTTGCCAGAGGAAAGCCATAAATTTGGATCTAAGCCTTTTGGTGCCAGCCCCAAAAGAGAGAGATGTAATTAATTACAACATTTAGTGTCCACAGGATCAGATGAACCAGTTGTTCAGGAGCAGTACAACTATTCCTGGTGTTGATAACAAAGAGGAATTTCCCCCATGGGTCTGCATAAAGAGGGCATTCAGTAATTCTGGGAATGATGCCCTCAATAGCATCTTGATACCAATGTAGGTTTGAGGCTTATGAAACTATTTCTTATAATGCCTTCAATGTAGGCTAAGGACGTATTTCCAAGGTGCCAGTGAGCAAAAGTATTTTTACATTGCTCAAAGTTAAACATTCTCAAGCCTTTTCACTGCCCAACCCCCCACTACCCCTTTCTTTTTTAATCAAAGGTAGGGCCTGAGTTACAGGCACTGTAAAAGTTTTTCTAGGCTAAAATTCGCAGTGATGCTATATGATGTATGTTTGATGGACCATTGATCTGGTGCTAGTTGGTTTTTTAATCCTTTCATTGGGTTCTTTAATTTATGCTTATAATTATCTTGTCAATTTCCTTAGTTATTTTACAATTACTTGCCCTTTTTTCTCCATTAGATAATAAAATTCTTGCAATGGAGGCAGGGGAATCCACAAAAGCACATTGTTCTAATGCTCAGCCTGGAGTAGGTCTCCAACTGTTGTAGCTGTCTGACTGATTTGAGGTGATATTATCTGACATCTAGTAGCTTCCTTTAACAAAGTAATTTCTAATTCCTTTAATCTTTCCTGATCTTACCGTCCTTGAAAACACTGCCTAGTACATTAATTCTTTGATCCAGAAACTTTTGCAACTTTTATTTTTATATCCCCCCCAAATTCAACACATCTAAGAGGTATCTAAAAATAAAGATAAGAAATATTCTGGATTCTTAAAAGGAAAAAATAATAGCCCTGTCATTTTCTAAAGCGACACATTTGTTCAAGCATAAATCTAAAAGGCTTTAATGGTAAGATAAAGGATCTATTAATTTCAGTATTTAAACTTAATTCTGCAACATTAACAGTCCATATTAGATTTGGATTGTAATTTCTTTCTGCCTGTATAAATCTATCATTCTTATAAGTCTAGAATGCTTTTTAAAACAATAAATATTATATGCTAACCTAAATAATATTCATATTTAAATATGTCAACTCCAAGTTAATCTACAGGTAGGACTATTCATAAGAAAGCCAAACAGAGTATTTTAGAAATGTAATGCATCAAAACAAAGTAAAACCATAGGAAGCTCTGTCATAAGGTCTCACTGGGTAGCAGTTCTAAGCTATAATCTCAGCTGTGCGAAGGGCTGAAGGGTGGGCTATTTATAAAATGATTGCAAAATGATACCCAACAAACCTACTTCTCTCTGGGAGTTCAGCTGCAGGGAAATGCTTCTTTTCTGTGATGGACTTTGCATTCCACTGAGGATCTTTCAGAAGAAATAAATGAATGATTCTTAATTTAAGACCTATTCCAACCTACTTGATGAACCAGCCTCAAATTCAAGTACAAAACCAAATACCCTTCTCAAAAACAAATAGTGAAAGACAAAGAGGAACATTATTTGTGATGTAATATAAAAATAATCAGGAAGATTGTGGATTGACATGTGGAATAAGTGAAAACCAACCAATATAAAAATTAAAGGTGATTTATTTCACAGCTTGCTATCACATGAGAGTTCATCACCACCATTTGCATTTGGCAACAACTCCAAGGCAGGCAGAGTAGTGGGAAGCTTTATAATGGGGGAAAAGAAAAAGGCCCCAGGTGCACTCTGACTGAGACTGTTGGCCTGGGGAAGCTGTAGGCTAACTAGAAGCAGGGCATCTGATATGTTTGCTTCTGGGTACATATTTGGCTTTCTCTACATGTTGGCTCTCTCCTAAGTTGGAAACAGGGCAAAATTAGGTATGCTGTCATTTGTTAATCAAATCCTGGATATTTGGGACCAATTGTTAAACAATAACACAAGTTATTATTTAGCTTCCTGGATTGTTAGTAGAGATAGCAGTCTGACTTCTCTGTGTCTGACTTCTAGCAGGCTGGCTTCCCAGGTTGATTACTGTGGATGAGGGTTGGTTTCCAGGAAAGTTGCTGTAGGGTGGGGTCAGAGTTTATTTTTACCTATGGTCTAGCCACTGTCCGTTTGTATATTCAGTCTCTCAGAGGACAGAAAGGTCCCCAAGTTAACCACTGGCTCTCTGAAATTTCTGACCTGGCTTTCTCGCTGTACAGAAATGACTTGATTCTAGAAAAAAATGGCTCACACAATGAAATTAAAACAAAACTGATTTTTATTCATTCATTTACTATGGAAATTGTCTCTTTTTAGTTGATAATCCAGTTTAGGGACTCAAATACAAAATAGAAATGATTTCATTCTCAAACGATGGTGGAGATGGCAGAGGAAGAATGGGCTGTAGAATCATTGTAGTTTGTGCTGGCAGAATGGGCATTAGAATCATTGTAGTTTGTGCCCTCTCTCTCCTCTGCTTGCATAATATCTCAGCTACAGGGTGGTTTTAAACAGCTTATCATATAATTCCTGAATGTGCTCTGGGCTCTTGGTGTCTCCCCCTGACCCCATCCCCACATCCGTAACAACCCCAACCCCAGGCAGGGCAGGAACTCTCCTGGTCTGTTGATGGGCATGCTTGTCCTCAAGTTATCCTGGAGAAATGCTGCTCCTCTTTTCCTACTAAGCGTTGACAGAGTAACATTTAGAAAATTATTAAAGTGCATCCATGTCTTTCTTCCTATGATAGACGGAGGGGTCAATGAGGGAGATATACATTTTTACAGTAGGAATACAAGGAAGAAAAGGAGATAACATTCAGATTCTTAGACTCTTGCAGCAAAACAACATGACTGAGAGGCAGTTCGTGTTGAGAGAGATCACTTAGGTACCTTTAGAGACCCGCTTAGTACATCCACAACCAAGCCTGGGGTCCCGTGCTCACAGTGTTCTCTAGGCACCTCACACCCCAACCATCTTAGGGAAAAGACCAGAATGGAGGGGAAGGCTATGTGACATTTCCATCCAAAAGAAACTAAAAGTAACCAAATGGACTGTTTACATCGCTGCCTTTTCAATTCTTCAGTGATTCCACAGTAAATAATAGATTTTCCAGTAGGAACTAACACACACACACACACACACACACACACACACACACACACACAGAGAGAGAGAGAGAGAGAGAGAGAGAGAGAGAGGTACAGGGGCACTAAAATACATTCCACCAAATAATGCTGACTCTGTGTCATTCTAATATATTTATTTTATTCTATTCTTTTCTTAAAAAATCAATGACGGTGATAACCCACTAAACTAAAAATCATGATCAGCTAATGGGTCATGTCCCTCAGTCTGAAAGCAGTGATTTAAATTTTGGCTTGCTCTAAGCTGTAATTCATATTTTACATTTAGTTCATTTCTTTTCCTACTAGCTATTATGTGGAAGCTTGGAGGGAATATCCAAGGAAGTATGGGGGAGAAAAGCAAGAAAAAATGGGTATTTATAATACATCAAATTTGTAGTGTGAGTGAATTTCATGACCCCATCTCTCAAGCTTCCTCTTTCCAATAACTCAATGTTTCTCTTTTTCCCTTTAGGATAAATTAATTTAGTTCATTCACTCATTCACATCATGAACTACTCTTCTGTGCCAGGGACCGTTCCCTGCCTTAAGACAAGTGGTGAATAAGAGAGACAAGAAGCAACTTCATGGAGCTTATACTCTATTAAATAAATATTTGTCTCAACCATGATGGCTTTAGGAAAAACAAAGCTTCTAATAGTAGTAGTGTTTATTTTCAAGCACACTTACTCAAGGTGCTAGTTTTAACTTTTCCTTCAGAATTTCATAGGAAATAATATGGGGTAGAAAACGTACTGTCATGGGGTCAGAAGCTACTATCAGCCTGGCCAGTGTATTCAGTGTGATTTTCCTGGGAGCAGGAGGAGGACTGTTCATGTTTGTTCAGTGCAATCTATGTGCATGATTTCATGAGCTTTTACAATGGCGTTATGAAACAAGCATTATTATTCATCTTTCCTAAACTGAGGTTAATCCTTTTAGGGGGATTTCATAACTTGCTAAGTCACATAGCTGGTAAATGGCAGAATTAGGATCAAACCCAGGTCTATTCTAATTCACACCTGTCCATATGCTTTTCACTGTCATGCTGCATGGAGGACGAGGCTTATGATAATCAAAATTTTAAAAACTCAGTATAGGAGGGGTATCTGTCTGTCCGTCCATCCATCCATCCATCCATCCATCCATCCATCCATCCATTATGTATCTTTCAATCTATCTAACTGGCCCAAGTCGTGTAATTTGTAATGTAGATTGTTCATCAAAATATTCTAGTAATTACCAAATTGTTGTTTTGGCCATATCATAATTTGACAATGGCCATCATTAGACAAATAATATCCTTATCTGAACCAATTATTTGACATCAACTCTTTTAAAAAGTTCCTCATAGTATTGAGTGAATCTTCTTACAGCTTGTAGTGAGCCATCACATTTAAAAAATGGTAGCCTTTAAGATAGCGTCTGGGAATTTTATATATTTTGCATCTCTTTTTTTGACCATGCTGATGATCAGATCTAAATAATCTTCCTAAATTTGTTATTTCAAACATCTGCTCTCATATTCTTTCATTCTCTGTGGTATTTGATTCACATTTTAAACAAAGGATTTACTTGAATTATATTTTATTACATCATCCAGAGAGTGAAATGCCAACTTAGAACATCCAGGAACTTTTGTAATACTTGGGCTAATACTCCAGGCTTTCTCCAAAATTTTCTCCAAAATTCATTAAGCATTTTTCAGCGAAGGCATTTTTCCTGAGCTCTGACCATAAAGTTTGATAAGTCATTTCATATATATTATTCTACCTTCATGAGACCCACAAAAACCATTAAACTATCCACAAATACTGAGTTTCATGTTTTAACTAAAATTTTAAAATACTTTAATATGAAAGTTGAAACATAGTTGATAATGATAAATTAATAAGTTTTCCAAAATGCGGTTTTCTTATTTCAGTTTGTGTGTGTGTATGTGTGTGTGTGTGCGTGTGTGTGTGTGTGTATGCCATAAATCAAGCTTATAATGATATATCCATAGTATTCATTTTTTTAAGTTCTAGAAAATCTGAAAATCCCAGATTGTGTTCACTATATAATTGACAGTAATAGAAATTTAAAATTTTCTTTATCTGAACCATGACCTTTAACAGAACAAATTGTCATTTTGATGTAATATGTAAATGTGTAGCAAATCTAATTTTGAGTAATATCATTTGGAGCATCACTTGTATCTGGTATTTGTCAATAGTAATAATAATCCACATATTTTTGTTGAAATGATCATTTTTTCTCATTGTAGAGATACAAATAATGTGTACATTGTCTGCTGATTCTTACGGTGTCTTAGAAGAGCTTCTGGGCTATTTTAATTTTCCCATCAAGTCAACCTAGGTTGAGATTCAGTATAAATTCCCTTTTTTCTTTGTTCTGTTGTACATTCAGAAGAGCATGCTTATATTTATAAGAAAAGTTATAAACTTATCCAAAATATCCTGCCTCTTCATTCTAAATGTTAATTTAAAAATATTTACTCATGTAAATTTGTGACTTTCAAAACATTGCACACTTATGACCTACACAAGAATCGCAAGGTGCTTGTGTATGACCGATACAATTGATGATAATCCAAGGAAAAAGTAAGCCATTTGGAAACAGCAGCAAATGAAAATGGTGATAAACTGGCTATTCTTATGGAGCACGGACTTGTAAAAATGCAGGAAGGCACCCAGGTTGTATGACCTCAGCTGGACAGGTAGACCATGTTGGAAATATTCTCAGATATTGGGCCTCAGGAAGCCCAAATTACAATGGTTGTTGTGACAGCCTTCAACTCTAGGTTTGAACTAATGAATTCACGTTTAAATTTTTATTTTCAATTGGCATTGCTTATTTCAGTTTCTGTGATATTATTCCCCAAATGATATGGAAGATTTCAGTATTTTAGCAGCTGGTAGCACCATATGGATTTACACTGGCTGATAATTGGCACTGGGATTTCAGTTCTTGAGGCCATGAATTAACTTATTAAGTTTACTTTCCTATTTTTTTCTCACATATCTGATAGCCAAATTGAGCCATTGTTCTGCTCTAAACACCCCTATTTTCCACCTTATCGTGTCTGTTCATGGTTTTCTCTCCACTTAAAATGTCTTTCTCCGATATGCTTTGCTTGTTGAATTCTCTCCTTTCCATTATAATTTGACTCAAATGTTATCTATTTCATACCTACCAACACATCCATCCATCCAGCCATGTATCTGGTATTTTATGGTATTTACAATGTAGTGGGTACTGTCACAGAGAAAAATACAGTGATGCCACTTGCTATATAAGACTTCTTGAAAACCCACCTCAACCTACCTGATGAAGTTCTCTGTCATCAGAAGAACTTATGGAATGTTATATATTCCATCTTATATTATGGTTCATTCTTAAGTTAGTGGTCTAGTTTTCAAACTGTTACAGGCAGAGATGTTTTGAATTTATTTTTAATCCCTTATACTACCTGACATATCATCCTGCACAAAATGTTCAGTTAAGGAATATCTATTCTAAACAATTAAAAAGAATAAAAGCTATGTAAACATTATTTTCTTCAAACCTTCTACTCTTGAAATGCTCTTATAATTTTCCATCCATTCTTTCTAGGAAATCATCTCTCAGGTAACTTAAAAAAATATTTATATATATACATATATACACACAGACACACACATATGTATATGTGTATACATATGTATATATCCTATATCCTATGTATATACCTATATGTATATATCATAAGATCAGTTCAAATCCAATCTGTTCTATTGCTTGTGTTACCCTGATCATCTTGTAGTCAAATCACTCTTTATGCTCAAGCTTCTGCTGAAATAGCTTACATGACTGACAGGGTTTATGTGCAGCCCTATAACATATCTCATGGAACAGGTGAAGTGTTCAGACTCTTTTATATATATATTAAGTTTAGAATATCAGATACTAAAATAGACCCTGAAATTATCCATATACAGAGGATTCGAAAGCATAACGAGTTGTTCAAGAAGTAATTCTTTTTTGGAGAGACAAAAGATAGGAAATAAAAGTCCAGGGTGTATTTTATGAAAACCATTGGGTAAGCAATGTTGTGGTCACCTACATATAGTTAGTAATACATAAAAAGACTTAATGAACGAAATAATAAAAAAAAAATGGATATGGCCAAGTAGGGGTTTTCTTTTTCTTTAAAAAAATTTTTTTTAACATTTTTATTTATTTTTGAGAGACAGAGAGAGACAGAGCACGCATGGTGGAGGGGCAGAGAGAGAGGAAGACACAGAATCCAAAGCAGGCTCCAGGCTCCAAGCTGTCAGCACAGAGCCTGACGCAGGGCTCAAACTAGTGAACTGCAAGATCATGACCTGAGCTGGAGACAGATAATTAACTGACTGAGCCACCCAGGTGCCCCAGGCCAGGTAGGTTTTTTTTTTTTTAATTTTTTTTTTCAACGTTTATTTATTTTTGGGACAGAGAGAGACAGAGCATGAACGGGGGTGGGGCAGAGAGAGAGGGAGACACAGAATCGGAAACAGGCTCCAGGCTCTGAGCCATCAGCCCAGAGCCTGACGCGGGGCTCGAACTCACGGACCGCGAGATCGTGACCTGGCTGAAGTCGGACGCTTAACCGACTGCGCCACCCAGGCGCCCCCAGGTAGGTTTTTGAAACACTAAGAGAGAGAAAAACAGGAATAGGCAAAAAACCCCACAAAATGCCTTTTTCTAAAAGACATAATAAGCCATTGTAAGTACTAGGAACATGGGATATCCATGAAGCTGATACTGGTCAGAAGATTAAGAAAAATATTATGGTCAAGGGTATGATTAGGTAAGGAAAGTTTAAAAGAAAATGAGAGAAAAGATGCTGGATTTGACTCAGAGGATGTCATTGGCTCTGATAATATCAGGGAAATGATGAACATGAATGTCAAGTTGTGCGGAATACAGAAATGAATCAGAACACAAATTACAACAGAGGGGAAGTAACATGCTGTGCGTCTAGGAATATGAAATGGAAATGAGAAATAGATCAAAATCAGCTATATGTAGTGTATAGAACCATATGAGAGGTTTTTAAAGTTCTATTTATGACTCCTCAACCTGAATGGTTGAGATAAAGTAAATCAGAAAGAAAGCGTCAACTTTGCATGGGCATTTCCTAAATGCAGAATATTTTTGATATTCTTTTCTTAGAAAAGATAAGCAAACACATAATTACATACTTAGCTTTTATATAATGAGTATATATTGACTTAAGTACTTAGAGTTAAAAATGGCTTTGCAAGGCAGTGAGAGGCTAGCCAGAGAAATATTTTGATTTGTTCTCTAACACAGATGTCAGCTTGGGTCCCCTGTCTATTGAAGACCTACTTAAGATTAGTTTGAACCCTCATCCCTTCTGTTCCCTGTGTTAGTCCTGACCACCTACTTGTGGTCACATCCTGTTCTGAGCCCAAGCTTCTGCAGAAACAGTTCAGTTTATTTGCTGCCCTGTAACATGTCTTGTGGAACAGATGAAGTGCTCAGACTTTTCAATTTCCACAATAAACAAATAAAATAAATCCTTGACTTCCCCAAGCTATTAGTGGGTAACAGATTTCACTGATGATTTCAAGAACATAAAGAGAGTGTTTATACCTTAGCAGGGTCAACAGCTTCCGGTTGAACTTGAGATATCTTTCTTTACAGCAGCCTCTTGTCTCCACCACCTGTGAATATCTATCCATGTTTTCAAAATCGTTCCTGAAAATAAAGAGAAGGCATATGCAAAGTCCATGGGAGAAGCTGAAGAGCCGTTGTTTCTTGCACTCCATTGGCAATCTTACCATGAATTACATGGTGATGATTGGTTTGAACAGAGCATGTTTTCAAAGCTCTGCAGCCCCCAGTTTTAAGCTTTAAAGAGCAGTCAGCACATTATGCAATGCAATTGCATTATCAAAAGTTTTACTTATAACTACAGAGAAAATATACGCCATCAAATTATAAATGGAAAGAAATTGAATTATCTAACATTCCATACCATTTTACAAGTTGAAAAAAATTGAAAAGCAAAAAAGAAAAGAATGAGTAATGAGAGCTTTGTTAAATTACAGAACTTTAGGAGTCAAAAGATAGGATTGTTGTTGTTGTTGTTTTTGTTGTCATTTCCATCTCTCCTCACAGGCCTCATAAGAACACATTTCCCCACGCTCCCTCCCTGGCCCACCCTCAACACCCAAGTTGCCAGATTTGGCACAAATTAAGCCCTTGTTTCATGATAATGTTTCAGAGGCTATTTGACGTAGTGAATACTAATCTCTTAGAAATATTTTGGGGGGCACCTGGCTGGCTCAGTTGGTAAAGTATGTGACTCTTTATCCTTGGGACATGAGTTTGTGTCCCACACTGAGTGTCGAGACTACTTAAAAAAATTTTTAAAAATGTTATTCCTTAAAAACATGGCTTGTTATTTACTAATTTTTTTGTCAAAAATATCATTTTGAGGATTTTTAAACCAGGAGATTAAAATATAATTTAAAAATCTCTAAGAGTTTAAGGGTGCCTGGATGGCTCAGTATGTTAAGGCTCTGATTCTTGATTTTGGCTCAGGTCATGGTCTCACGTTTCATGAGATGGAGTCCCGCGACAGCCTCTGCACTGACAGGGCAGAGCCTGCTTGGGATTTTCTGTCTCCTTCTCTCACTACCCCTCCCCCACGCACGTGCATGCACCCTCTCTCTCTTCTCTCAGAATAAATAAATAAACATTAAAAAAATAAAAATCTCGAAGAGCTTGAAAAGACAGTTAAAAATAAGCAAAATAGAAATGTATTGGGAATTCTAAAGAGGAATAAGCACTATTTTCTTTTAGCAAAGATTTCTCGTTAATCATAAAAAGCTTCTCCAAATGTAAGCCCTGTTTTCCAGATGTTAAAGACCTAAAAAAACTAACCAAACTTATCATAGTAATCATTTAGCAACAATATTAAGTCATTATGCTGTATACCTTAAATTTACATGGTGCTGTATGTCAATTATATTTCAATAAAGCTGAAAGAGGAGAAAAACACCTAAACAAATATGAGAGTTTTAGAAGAACCCTTGGCTTATATATATATGCTTTCTATATGTAAGTATCAGTACTATACTTTTTAGTAATTTCCATTGGCTACTGACTTATGCTGTGGATAACATGGCGAATGTGTCACTCTGTGCCCACAGTTTTGTTACTAAAGCATTTCCTCTTTGTTTTCTTTTGACTGCTGCATAGTTTTATCATGGAAACTTCAACATGAATGAATGACTATGACCAACAGCTAATAATTGTATACCTTATGCCATTTTGGTAGGCAGAATAATGGCCACTCAAAGCTTCCACTTCCCTTGTTTTGTTTTTAGAGTCCACATGTGAGTCTTTCTCTGTTTGACTTACTTAACTTACCATAATACCCTCTAGGTCCATCCATGTTGTTGCAAGTGGCAAGATCTCATTCTTTGATATAACTGCATAATATTCCATATGTGGAATATTATATGTATGTAAAACATATTCCTTACCCATTTGTCTATTGATGGACACTTCGATTGCTTCCATAGCTTGGCTATTGTAAATAATGTTGCTGTAAATATAGGGGTATGTGTGTGTGTGTGTGTGTGTGTGTGTGTATATATGTACATATATATATATGTATATATATGTATGTATTCAAATTAGTGGTTTTGTTTGCTTTGGGTAAATACTCAGTAGTGGAATTATTGTATCATATGGTTTTCTATTTTTAATTTTTTGAGGAATATCCATACTGATTTCCACAGTGGCTGCACCAATTTACATGCCAACCAACAGTGCAGAAGTGTTCCTTTTTTCCCCATATTCTTGCCAACCCTTGTTATTTCTTGGCTTTTTCATTTTAGTCATTCTGACAGGTATAAGGTAGTATCTCATTTTGTTTGATTTGCGTTTACCGATGATTAGTGATGTTGAGCATCTTTTCACGTGTCTGTATGTCTTCTTCAGAAAAATTTCTATTTAGATCCTCTGCCCGTTTTTTTAAAAAAAAATTTTTTTTTTTCAACGTTTATTTATTTTTGGGACAGAGAGAGACAGAGCATGAACGGGGGAGGGGCAGAGAGAGAGGGAGACACAGAATCAGAAACAGGCTCCAGGCTCTGAGCCATCAGCCCAGAGCCTGACGCGGGGCTCGAACTCCCGGACCGCGAGATCATGACCTGGCTGAAGTCGGACGCTTAACCGACTGCGCCACCCAGGCGCCCCCCTCTGCCCGTTTTTTAATTGGACTGGTGTTGTTTTGGTGTTTTGGTGTTGAATTGTATAAATTCACTCATATGTGGAATCTAAAAAAACAAAACAAATGAGTAGACAAAAAGCAGAATCAAACCAATAAATACAGAGAACCCACTGATGGTTGCCAGAGAGAAGGGGCGGGGGGGGGGGGGCGGTGAAGGGACAGACAAAATGGCAAAGGGAAGTGGGAGATATGGGCTTCCAGTTACGGAGTGAATAAACCATGGGAATAAAAGGCACTGCACAGGGAATATAGTCCCTAGGTTATATGGTGACAGGTGGTGGCTGTACTTGTGGTGAGGGTAGCATAACATACAGAGAAGTTACAGACCTGAAACTAATGTAACATTGTGTGTCATTTGTACTCAAAAATTTAAAAAAAAAAAAAAAGTGTCCACTTCCTAATGCCCGGAACCTGTGACTATGTTACTTAACACAGCAAACCAGGACTTTGTAGATGTGATTAAATTAAGTGGGAAGATTAAATGAAACTGAGTTGGGAAGATTATTCTGGATTATCCAGGTGAGCCCAATCTAATCCCATATGTTCTGAAAAGTAGAAAATCTTCCCTGGCTGTCAGAGGGAGATGCTACTCACAAAGACTGGTTCAATGATGCTGGCTTGAAGGAGAAAGGTGACCATTTCTGGAAGCCGGAAAAGCAAGGAAATGAGTTCTTTCCTAGAGCCTCCAGAAGGTCCTGCCTGCTTCCTGATTTAGTGCTGTGTCAGACTTCTGACCTACAGATCTGTATGTTAAGACAGACGGTCCCCGACTTATGATGATTCTACCTAGGATTTTTCAACTTTATGATGGTGTGAAAGGATATCACGAAGTAGAAACCGTACTTCGAATTTTGAATTTTGATCTTTTCCTGGGTTCGTGATAGGCAGGATGTTGCTTTTTTGTGATATGGCTCCCTGTCAGCCTCACGATCATGAGTGTAAGCGACCAATACACTTAAACCATTCTGTATCTAGCAACCATTCTGTTGTTCACTTTCAGTGTACTGTTCAATAAATTACATAAGATATTCAACATTTTATTATAAAACAGGCATTGTGTTAGGTGATTTCGCCCAACTATAGACTAATATAAGTGTTCTGAGCATATTGAAGGTAGGCAAGGCTATGCTATGATGTTATTAGGTTAGGTGTATTAAGTGAACTTTTGAATTAGGATATTTTCAACCTATAGTGGGTATATCAGGACAGGACATAACCCCATTGCAAATTGCGGAAGATCTGCATATATATATATATATATATATATATATATATATATATACACACACACACATATATATATACACACACATATATGTATATATATACACACATATATATGTATATATATATATATATATATATATATATATATATATATACATATATATACATATATATATGGATCACTTCGAAGTGAGCCAAAAAGGAGACAAATTTTTAAGGATCAGTTTGTAAGAGCCTTCAAGGGTCATGATATAGACTTTGGACCATGGGTATAGCTTCTTAAGGAAGAAGCTATATATTTGGAGATTTAAATTATGACAGTTAAATAAATTTAATCAGTATTCTTTAACCTCTTTACATATACATGTGCATATCTCCTGAGGATTTACATTTAAGAATTTGCTTGCAAAACAGATCAATCACCAAACATGCATTTGCAGAATGTGTTCCTTTCTTGTCCTCCCCTAACTCACCATCAAAATGCCAGAGTTGCTGAATAAAAGATGACTATGGGGCACAGAAAGATGTTTATGGATATGCTTCTGAAGTAAATCACTTACCCAGTGCTTCATTTCAAAGTTAACTAATCTGCACACCCCAATAAGGAAGATATTTCCATTTGGAGTAAGTGAGCGGAGGTGCAGAAAAGACCATGATAAATCTAAGCCTGCTCTTGGGCACTACTAAACTTTAAAGTTGAGGTGGAATCGCTTCTCGGCCTTTTGGCTAAGATCAAGTGTAAAGTTGAGGTGGAAAGAAATCGTAGGAGTCATCCAGTCTAATTCCCACATTTTATGGACACTCAGGAAAGCTAAGACATTTATTCAAGTTCAAATAGCTCTTCAGTGACAAGGTTGAGAATGAATTCGCTCCTTGTTTCCACACTTCCTTCTTCATCATAATGCATTTCTATCTTATCTCCTGCTTCTGTGTCTACATTGAATCTGCCATGGAGACGTGTTGATTCTTCTTGGGAATTAGCTTTTAAATTTATACTTTCTTCATTCCTGCCATATCTTCCTCATTTCGTGCTTTAATTGCCTCAGCCACCCTCTGACCAGTTTCTCACAGCCCGATTCATCTTATATCTGACCACCAGGCTGATCTGCCTCACACACTATGTTCAACCTTCCATAGTGAGACTTCCAGACCTTTCACAGAGGACATTCAAACTCTTTACGTTGGCATTAAATGCCACCATATCATCTGGTCTTTGTCTCTACGATTTACCTCCTGACTTTTTTTTTTTTTTTTTTTGGTATTTTTATTTAATTAATTATTTTTTTAATTAACATCCAAGTTAGTTAGCATATAGTGCAACAATGATTTCAGGAGTAGATTCCTTAATGCCCCTACCCATTTAGCCCATCCTCCCTCCTGCAACCCCTCCAGTAACCCTCTGTTCTCCATATTTAAGAGTCTCTTATGTTTTGTCCCCCTGCTTGTTTTTATACTATTTTTGCTTGGTATTGTTATTTAATTTATTTTTTAAATTTACATCCAAGTTAGTTAGCATATAGTGCAACAATGATTTCAGGAATAGATTCCTTAATGTCCCTTACCCATTTAGCCCATCCCCCTTCCCACAATCCCTCCAGTAACCCTCTGTTTATTCTCCATATATAAGAGTTGTTTTGTCCCTCTTCCTGTTTATGTATTATTTTTGCTTCCCTTCCTTTATGTTCATCTGTTTTGTATCTTCAAGTCCTCATATGAGTGAAGTCATATGATATTTGTCTTTCTCTGACTAATTTCGCTTAGCATAATACCCTCTAGTTCCATCCACGTTGTTGCAAATGGCAAGATTTCATTCTTTCTGATTGCTATAACTCCCGACTTTTTCTTTTTAATTTAATTTTTTGTTTTTTTAAATTTACATCCAAATTAGTTAGCATGTAGTGCGACAATGATTTCAGGAGTAGATTCCTTAGTGCCCTTTACCCATTTAGCCCATCCCCTCTCCCACAACTCCTTCAGTAACCATCAGTTTGTTCTTCATATTTATGTCTCTTCTATTTCATCTCCCTCCTTGTTTTTATATTATTTTTGTTTCCCTCCCCTTATGTTCATCTGTTTTTTCTCTTAAATTCCTCATATGAAGTCATATGATTTTTGTCTTTCTCTGACTAATTTCACTTAGCATAATACCCACCAGTTCCATCCACATAGTTGCAAATGGCAAGATTTCATTCTTTCTGATTGCTGAGTAATAATCCAGTGTGTGTGTGTGTGTGTGTGTGTGTGTGTGTGTGTGTGTGTGTGTGACATCTTCTTTGTCCATTCATCCAATGATGGACATTTGGGCTCTTTCCAAGCTTTGGTTATTGTTGATAGCGCTGCTATAAACA
The DNA here is from genome assembly GCF_028749965.1 of Puma concolor. Taxonomy (NCBI): domain Eukaryota; kingdom Metazoa; phylum Chordata; class Mammalia; order Carnivora; family Felidae; genus Puma; species Puma concolor. The sequence continues at coordinate 119,895,146 of NC_141671.1, read as the reverse complement.
TTGGGGTGCATGTGTCCCTTCGAAACATTATATCTGTATCCCTTGGATAAATACCTACTAGTGCAACTGCTGGGTCATAGGATAGTTCTATTTTTAATTTTTTGAGGAACCTCCATACTGTTTTCCAGAGTGGCTGCCCCAGTTTGCATTCCCACCAGCAATGCAAAAGAGATCCTCTTTCTCCACATCCTTGCCAACATCTGTTGTTGCCTGAGTTGTTCATGTTAGCCATTCTGACAGGTGTAAGGTGGTATCTCATCGTGGTTTTGATTTGTATTTCCCTGATGATGAGTGATGTTGAGTATTTTTTCCTGTGCCAGTTGGCCATCTGGATGTCTTCTCTGGAGGAGAGTCTATTTATGTCTTTTGCCCATTTCTTCACTGGATTATTTGGTTTTTGGGTGTTGAGTTTGGTAAGTTCTTTATAGATTTTGGATACTAACCCTTTATCTGATATGTCATTTGCAAATATCTTCTCCCATTCTGTCAGTTGCCTTTTAGGTTTGCTGATTGTTTCCTTTGCTGTGCAGAAGCTTTTTATTTTGATGAGGTCCCAGTAGTTCATTTTTGCTTTTGTTTCCCTTGCCTCCGGAGACGTGTTAAGACGTTGGTGCGGCCAAGATCAAAGAGGTTTTTGCCTGCTTTCTCCTTGAGGATTTTGATGGCTTCTTGTCTTACATTGAGGTCTTTCATCCATTTTGAGTTTATTTTTGTGTATAGTGTAAGAAAGTGGTCCAGGTTCATTCTTCTGCACGTCGCTGTCCACTTTTCCCAGCACCACTTGCTGAAGAGATTATCTTTATTCCATTGGATATTCTTTCCTGCTTTGTCAAAGATTAGTTGACCATATGTTTGTGGGTCCATTTCTGGGTTCTCTATTCTGTTCCATTGATCTGAGTGTCTGTTCTTGTGCCAGTACCATACTGTCTTGATGATTACAGCTTTGTAGTATAGCTTGAAGTCTGGGATTATGATGCCTCCTGCTTTGGTTTTCTTTTTCAAGATTGCTTTGGCTATTCGCGGTGTTTTCTGGTTCCATACAAATTTTAGGATTATTTGTTCTAGCTCTGTGAATAATGCTGGTGTTATTTTGATAGGGATTGCATTGAATATGTAGATTGCTTTGGGTAGTATCGACATTTTAACAATATTTGTTCTTCCTATCCAGGAGCATGGTATCTTTTTCCATTTTTTTGTGTCTTCTTCAATTTCTTTCATAAGCTTTCTATAGTTTTCAGTGTATAGATTTTTCACGTCTTTGGTTAGATTTAATCCTAGTATTTTATGGTTTTTTGTGCAACTGTAAATGGGATCGATTCCTTGATTTCTCTTTCTGTCGCTTCATTGTTGGTGTGTAGGAATGCAACCGATTTCTGTGCACTGATTTTATATCCTGAAATTTTGCTGAATTCATGAATCAATTCTAGCAGTTTTTTGGTGGAATCTTTTGGGTTTTCCATATAGAGTATCATGTCATCTGTGAAGAGTGAAAATTTGACCTCCTCCTGGCCGATTTGGATGACTTTTATTTCTTTGTGTTGTCTGATTGAAGAGGCTAAGACTTCCAATACTATGTTGAATAAGAGTGGCAAGAGTGGACATCCCTGTCTTGTTCCTGACTGTAGGGGGAAGCTCTCGGTTTTTCCCCATTGAGGATGATATTAGCATTGGGTCATTCGTATATGGCTTTTATGATCTTGAGGTGTGTTCCTTCTGTCCCTACTTTCTTGAGGGTTTTTATCAAGAAAGGATGCTGTATTTTGTCAAATGCTTTCTCTGCATCTATTGAGAGGATCATATGGTTCTTGTCCTTTCTTTTATTGATGTGATGAATCATGTTAATTGTTTTGCGAATATTGAACCAGCCCTGCATCCCAGGTATAAATCCAACTTGGTTGTGGTGAATAATTTTTTTAATGTATTGTTGGATCCAGTTGGCTAATATCTTGTTGAGGATTTTTGCATCCATGTTCATCAGGGAATTTGGTCTATAGTTCTCCTTTTTAGTGGGGTCTCTGGTTTTGGAATCAAGGTAATGCTGGCTTCATAGAAAGAGTTTGGAAGTTTTCCTTCCATTTCTATTTTTTGGAACAGCTTCAGGAGAATAGGTGTTAACTCTTTCTTAAATGTTTAGTAGAATTCCCCTAGAAAGCCATCTGGCCCTGGACTCTTGTGGGTTTTTTTTTTTTTTTTTTTTTTGGCAGATTTTTGATTACTAATTTGATTTCCTCACTGGTTATGGGTCTGTTCAAATTTTCTATTTCTTCCTGTTTCAGTTTTGGTAGTATATATGTTTCTAGTAATTTGTCCATTTCTTCCAGATTGCCCATTTTATTGGCATATAATTGCTCATAATATTTTCTTATTATTGTTTTTATATCTGCTGTGTTGGTTGTGATCTCTCCTCTTTCATTCTTGACTTTATTTATTTGGGTCATTTCCTTTTTCTCTTTGATCAAACTGGCTAGTGGTTTATCAATTTTGTTAATTCTTTCGAAGAACCAGCTTCTGGTTTTATTGATCTGTTCTACTGTTTTTTTGGTTTCAATAGCATTAATGTCTGCTCTAATCTTTATCATTTCCTGTCTTCTGCTGATTTTGGGTTTTATTTGCTGTTCTTTTTCCAGCTCCTTAAGGCGTAAGGTTAGTTTGTATATCTGAGATCTTTCTTCCTTCTTTAGGAAGGCCTGGATTGCTATATACTTTCCTCTTATGACTGCCTGTGCTGCATCCCAGAGGTTTTGGGTTGTGGTGTTATCATTTTCATTGACTTCCACATACTTTTTAATTTCCTCTTTAACTGCTTGGTTAGCCCATTCACTCTTTAGTAGGATGTTCTTCAGTCTCCAAGTATTTGTTACCTTTCCAAATTTTTTCTTGTGGTTGACTTCGAATTTCATAGTGATGTGGTCTGAAGATATGCACAGTATGATCTCGATCTTTTTGTACTTACTTAGGTCTGATTTGTGTCCCAGTATACGGTCTATTCTGGAGAACATTCTATGTGCACTGGAGAGAATGTATATTCTGCTGCTTTAGGATGAAATGTTCTGAATATATATGTTCAGTCCATCGGGTCCAGTGTGTCATTCAAAGCCATTGTTTCCTTGTTGATTTTTTGATTAGATGATCTGTCCATTGTTATGAGTGGGGTGTTGAAGTCTCCTACTATTATGGTATTACTATCAATGAGTTTCTTTATTTTTGTGATTGATTTATGTATTTGGGTGCTTTCACATTTGGCACATAAATGTTTACAATTGTTAGGTCTTGGTGGATAGACCCGTTGATTATGATATAATGCCCTTCTGCATCTCTTGATACAGTCTTTATTTTAAAGTCTAGATTGTCTGATACATGTATGGCTACTCTGGCTTTCTTTTGTTGACAATTAGCATGATAGATGGTTCTCCATCCCCTTGTTTTCAATCTGAAGATGTATTTAGATCTAAAGAGGGTCTCTTATAAACAGCATATAGATGGATCTTATTTTCTTATCCATTCTGTTACCCTGTGTCTTTTGATTGGAGCATTGAGTCCATTGACGTTTAGAGTGAGTACTGAAAGATATGAATTTATTGCCACTATGATGCTTGTAGAGTTGGAGTTTCTGGTGGTGTTCTCTGGTCCTTTCTAATCTTTGTTGCCTTTGATAAATATATATACATATATATACATATATATATATATACACACATATATATATATATAATATATTATATATTATATATATATAATATATATAATATATTATATATTATATATATATATATATATATAATCTTTTCTCCCCTCAGAGAGTCCCCCTTAAAATTTCTTGCAGGGCTGGTTTAGTGGTCACAAACTCCTTTAATTTTTGGTTGTCTGGGAAACTTTTAATCTCCCCTTCTATTTTGAATGACAGCCTTGCTGGATAAAGAATTCTTGGCTGGATATTTTTCTGATTCAGCACACTGAATATATCCCACCACTCCTTTCTGGCCTGCCAAGTTTCTGTGGATAGATCTGCTGCAAACCTGATCTGTCTTCCCTGTAGGTTAAGGACTTTTTTTCCCTTGCTGCTTTCATGATTCTCTCCTTGCCTGAGAATTTTGTGAATTTGACTATGATATGCCTTGTTGATGGTTGGTTTTTATTGAATCTAATGGGGGTCCTCTGTGCTTCCTGGATTTTGATGTCTGTGTCTTTCCCCAGGTAAGAAAAGTTTTTTTGCTATGATTTGCTCACATAACCCTTCTACCCCTATTTCTCTCTCTTCCTCTTCTGGGACCCCTATGATTCTGATGTTGTTCCTTTTTAATGAGTCACTGATTTCTCTAATTCTTAAATTGTGCTCTTTTGCCTTAATCCCCTTCTTTTTTTTCTGCTCCGTTATTCTCCATAAGTTTGTCCTCTATCTCGCTGATTCTCTGTTCTGCCTCATCCATCCTTGCTGCCGCTGCATCCATCTGTGATTGCAGCTCAGTTATAACATTTTTAATTTCATTCCTTTTTTACCTCTTTTATCTCTGTAGAAAAGGATTCTAATCTATTTTTGACACCAGCTAGTATTTTTGTTATCATGATTCTTAATTCTGGTTCAGACATCTTGCTTGTATCTGTGTTGGTTAAATCCCTGGCTGTTGTTTCTTCATGCTCTTTCTTTAGGGGTGAATTCCTTCGTTTTGTCATTTTGAAGGGAGAAAAGGAATTAATGAGGTAGAAAAATTAATACTAAAAAAATTAAAATTAAAAAATATTAAAATTAAAAATTAAACACACACACACAAAATTAAATCGAATAAATGATGCTAGATCCTAGATGTGTTTCAGTCTGGGTGTTGAAAGTGGTTTGACAGATTAGAGGAAAAAAAGGGTGGAAAAAAACAGGAAATTGTTTGAGAATTTGAAAAAATGAATACACTGAAGTAGACTAAAATGAGATGATGGGAGTAAAATAGAATTTGAAAAAATTTACATAGGAGTAAAGAATATAGTAGGAAAAAAATTAAAGAAAATATTTTTAATAAAAATTAAAAATAAAAATGTATTTTTTCTCTTTCTGTATTCAAGAAAAAGAAAAAAACAGAAAAGAGAAAAAAGAGAAAAAAAGGAAATCATTTGAAAATTTGAAAAAGTGAATACACTGTAGTAGACTAAAATGAAATGATGGAAATAAACTAGAATTCGAAAAAAAATTACATAAAAGCACAAAATATAGTAAAAACATTAAAGAAAAATATTTTTAATAGAAATTGAAAATAAAAATGAATTTTTTCTCTTCCTGTATTCAAGAAAAAGAAAAGTAGTGTAAAAGAGAAAAAAAGAAAGAAAGAAAATTGAGTACATCGACCTGCTAACAGATTGAAATAGGACTATAATTACTTCATTTTCCCCTAGAAGTCAGACTATGTAGTGCTTTATAGTCCATAAACTAAGTAGGCGGGAGACTTGTGCTCTTGAAGAGCGAGGTTGGCCCAGTTGGGCAGGGCTCGGTGTAACGGCTCCGTTCTCCACTAGATGGCGCTGCTATTGTTGCAGCGCTCATAGGTGCGTGAGCCAATGGGCGGGACTGGTGAAAATGGCATCACTCAGCTACCTGGTCTGTTCTCCCGGATCAGCAATCGCGCACCCATCCTCTGTCTTCAGTTTTTGTCCACTCCCCGCTTTTTCATTCTCTGTGACCAGGCCCTAGGCAGTACCTCTCTCTCAAGTTTTGCCTCAGATGCGGCTGTTTTCCCCTGCCCATTACTTCCGAAGGACAGTGGCTTTGACCCACTCCACCCCACTGCGGGAGGGTCTCACTGAGCAATGGCCGAATGAGCAATGGCCAAATGTCGGCTGCACCCAGGAACACTTGCCGGACCCTGCTGCTGCCGGTGCCCTGAGACTGCGGCCGGGTGCCAGCCCGCCCCAGAACAAGTTCGTGAGATAGTGTAGCAGCAGCTTTTCAGGGATTATGGAAAATCGCAACACACATCTGGCACCAGGCTTCACCCTTAACGACCTTGTTCCAGCACCAGCAAGTGTGGCCGTTTTCCAGGGTCTGCTGGGACCAGGTGGAATCAACAGTCTCTACCAAATGTCCTTCCAGCAGTGGAACCGCTTTTCCCCGTGTGGCCTGAGAACTTCCCAGACCCCACTCTGTTCCTGGGGATTCGCCCTTCCTACCAGAGCACCTCCAGGTACCGAGTTGTGGAGTTGCAGCCTTTGCACTCCCCTTGTTTACAGTCTTTGTGGAAGTTAAACCCTCTCCTTTCTCCCTTCTCCCTTTTTAGTTTACTCCCTGCGGGTGTTTCCAATTTTCCACTTTCTCTCCAGCTGCTTTTGGGGAGGGGTGCTTTTCCCTTATTCTCCCCCCGCCCAGTCTCCGTCTCTCCGCTCGCAAAAGCACCTCCCTCCCTGTGCCTTCTGGCTCTCCACATTCACCTCTCCGTGCTGGGTACCTGCTGAATTCTGTGGTTCAGTTTGTGCAGATTGTTGTGTTAATCCTCCAATCCGTTTTCTAGGTGTGCAGGATTGTTTAGTGTTGGTCTGGCTGTATTTCATGGATGTGAGACACAAAAAACTTCCATGCTGTTCTGCCATATTGGTTCCTCTCTCTCTGTACCTCCCAACTTTTTTTTTTTTCAACGTTTTTTTTTTTTTATTTTATTTATTTTGGGACAGAGAGAGACAGAGCATGAACGGGGGAGGGGCAGAGAGAGAGGGAGACACAGAATCGGAAACAGGCTCCAGGCTCCGAGCCATCAGCCCAGAGCCTGACGCGGGGCTCGAACTCACGGACCGCGAGATCGTGACCTGGCTGAAGTCGGACGCTTAACCGACTGCGCCACCCAGGCGCCCCTGTACCTCCCAACTTTTAACACGAGTGTTCTGTGCCAGCCAGGATGGTGTCCTTCCTAATTCCACAGGCTCCCCCTTATTTCCACTGTACTGCATTGTTTGTGCCTTTTCAGCCAGAAATGTCCTTTCTTCTCTTCCACCTGCAAAAGTAACATCAGCTCAGTAAACCTATCTTAACACCTTCTTCCTTACTTTGACTCTTTCTAAGAACCCCAACCACAGACAATTACTCCCTCTCTTGAGTACTTTGAGTAAAGGCCTTCCTCGAATCACATTTTAGCACTTGACTGTATCCAGGTTAGCTCTTCTTTGTACCTGGCCTCTTACTGCTGTTTCATGTGCATAAGGGAAGATGGATCTGTTTCATGGGAGAGACGTCAGGTTTCAGAATTCATCTGTGAGTTATGAGGGAATCAGTGGTGGTTGATGCCCTGGGATTCCAGTATGTCCCTCAGGAGAAAGCATGTATGAGGATATTGTGAGAAGACGGTGCTAGAGCCTGGCAGAGAGAGGGAAGAATAATTCTTATTTTAAAAATGCTTGACTTTCTCAAATATACTTCAATAAAGCCCCCCCTCCAAAAGGCTTAAAGATATAATGTTGATGGATGTTTCAAATATGTGACTAAAATGAATGGGATAAAACAACAAATTTCTTTGAATCGAACAACTGTTTAAGGGCCAAAAGAAAACCAAAAGGAGAAAAGAGAGAAAGAGAAAGTAATTTAGGCTGCACAAAAGGGAGGATAACAGCAAGGGTGTTTATTATTACAAAACAGCTGATTGTTGCCAAGTTACTTCTCCCACCACGGAACAATTTAGTCTGGCCGGATTATTCCTTCAGGGAGACAAGCTGCTAATTGCATACACCTTGGTAGTGACCTTAAAAAAGAGCCGTGTCATTGAGAACAACCAAATTACTTGGGTTTGATTTATCATTCCAGCTAATTAGATGAGCCTTTGACTCAATGATAGTCTACTTTAATTGAGTAAATAGACTACCTACAGAAACCAACTAAGTCACTTGCCATTATAGGTATATAAAGCAGCGAAAAGGTGCTCTTTGGAAAACCAAGTCAAGCAGCGCACATGTGACCATGTCCTCACTATCAGGAGAGAAGAAATAGAGCTGTGAATCATTGTAGAGCAGAGATTCCAATATAAAATTCAGATCACAGTCCCTCCTGTTGTTTGTGGCAAATTGACTATAGCTACTATTAATATTTGTAGTGGGTTGAGTACTGTCCTCCCCAAATTCGTGTTCACGTGGAACCTCAGAATGTGATCTGTTTTGGAAATACATAAATAAGGCCTTTGCAGATCTGACTAGTTAAGATGAGGTCATACTGAATTAGGGTGGGTCCTAAGTCCCCCTACTGTCCGTATAAGGAGAGGACACAGAGATACACATGGGGAAGAAGAGAAATTGTGTTTTGAGTCCTTATTTACCTTTTGTTTTTTGAGAGTTTCTGAGGAGTCCATTAATCAAATACCATCGCAGCATGGCCCCTGGCCCCCAAACTGCTCCCTGTGTTTGAGCAGACATCTCCTTTGAGTGACACCATGTGTGCTCAACTGCCCAGGGAATGTGATTTGTATTCTATGACATTCCCAACACCTAAAGGTCATCCAACAGTCTCATGCTGAAGAAATAAGCCTACTAGGGGTCTGAGTTACTGCACGGTGGGGCCCAAGAACCATTGGGAATTTTCCTTAGACAAAAAGCCCTTATTTTATTGATTCATTTTTTATTTTAGAGAGAGAGAGAGGGAGAGAGCATGAGTGGGGGAGAGGGGCAGCAAGAGAGAGAGAGAATCCCAACCACTTTATAAACACCAGATACATGTGGCCTCTTATTATTAATCATGTGCATTACATCTCAGATTAAGATATTCCTTATACTCAGCCACTAATAAGTAGGCACATTTTTTTCTGTTCAATTTTTTATTCAAGTTCTGATAAGTTAACATATAGCACAGTGTTAGTTTCAGGAGTAGAATTCAGTGATTCTTCACTTACAAACAATACTCAGTGCTCATCACAACAAGTGCCCTCCTTAATACCCATCACCCATCTAGCCCATCCCCCACCCACCTCCCTCCACCAACCCTGTTTATTCTCTATCTTTAAGAGTTTTTTTAAGATTTGTTTCCTCCCTCTCTTTTTCTCCTTCCCATATGTTCATCTGTTTTGTTTCTTAAATTCTACATATAAGTGAAATCACATGGTATTTATTTCTTCTATTGACTTATTTCACTTAGCATCATACACTATAGCTCATATGATTCCATCTATGTCGTTGTAAATGGCAAGATTTCATTCTTTTTGATAGCTACATCTTCTTTATCCGTTTATCATTCGGTAGACATTTGGGCTTTCTCCATAGTTTGGCTATTGCTGATAAGGTTGCTATAAATATCAGCTGCATATACTTCTTTGAATCTGTATTTTTTATCCTTTGGGTAAATACCTACTAATGCAATTGCTGGGTCATAGGGTAGTTCTATTTTTAATTTTTTGAGGAACCTGCATACTGTTCTCCAGTGTGGCTGCACCAGTTTACATTCCCACCAACAACAAAAGTTTTCCCCTTTCTCCACATCTTTGCCAACACCTGTTGTTTCTGTGTTGTTAATTGTAGCCATTCTGACAGGTGTGAGATGATATCTCATTGTAGTTTTGAATTGTTTTTCCCTGATGATGAGTGATGTTGAGCATCTTTTCATCTGTCTGTTGGTCATCTGGATGTCTTCTTTGGAAAAATATCTATTCATGTCTTCTTCCCATTTCTTCACTGGATTATTTGTTTTGTTTGATAAGTTCTTTATAGATTTTGATACTAACCCTTTACCAGATATGTCATTTGCAAATATCTTATCCCATTCTATAGGCTGCCTTTTAGTTTTGTTGATGGTTTCCTACACTGTGCAGAAGCTTTGTATCTTGATGAGGTCCCAGTAGTTCATTTTTGCTTTTGTTTCCCTTGTATCTGCCAACATCTCTAGTAAGAAGTTGCTCCAGCTGAGTTCAAAAAGGTTGCTGGAGTACGCACATTTTAAAGCCAGTGAGTGGCATTCAAGTTCCTTGTAATTCACTGTCTTGGAGGTAATGATGGCAATTCCATGCTGGAATAAACATAAGAACCATTATCTCACAGCTTTTCAGGAAATACCATCATCCAGTCTGCTCAAGCAACAAACGTCTAGTTCTTTTGGTTAATAGAGAAATGTCACTGAAAACACATGTGACTCGTTAAAGCATGACAATAAATAAAATAAAGAGGCCTTTTGCTTATGACCCTGACAAAATATGGCTGGAAGGGATAAAGGAACAGTGGGACTACTAGAAACCAGAAGGAGAGTCATGTAGAGAAGCCTTGTGAGGAAGGAACAGTGACTTTCTACCAAGGAATACAACCAGCCAAGGTGCTGTTACAGGGAGGGAGTTAGAGTAATAAATACCCTGGCCTCATTGTCCTCCTTTTCTGCAATTTCCTGCTAGTGCTTGTCATTGATGAACCCCAACAGAAGCTAGAAATTGTGGGAGTCTGTTGATATGGTTCATACAGCTCAGTCTGCATGGGGACAGACACAAAGAAGGGGAGACGGAAGGGTAGATCCGAAGAGGCAGAGGAAAGATACAAGCATTGGGGTTTGTAGACTTTACTTACACACTAAAAAAGCACACGGTCAGTTTAAAACCTACGTTATTTTTTACCATAGTTGTGTTTTGCTTCTAGAAGCATAAATCTGTACTGATCAATTAGATTAGCCTCAACACTGGGTGATTATGCACAAATTAAACTTCTTTACAACCTGAGCCAGATATTAGAAATGGTGTTCCTTCTGCCGTTAGGATCATTCATGGTCACATTTTTCTTTCTCTTTGTGTTTTCCTGTAAAGTTGAGTAATTACACCTCAGTAGATGGAGCAGATTTGGGGGCCAAATAAACTGCTTCTGGAACTTACTAGGCCAGTGGCAAAATATCTGTGGCTGTGTCCTCATATTTAGAAGACAGTTGGGTCAGGTCATGATGTTGCGGTCTGTGAGTTCGAGCCCCGCCTTGGGCTCTGTGCTGACAGCTCAGAGCCTGGAGCCTGTTTTGAATTCTGTGTCTCCCTTGCTCTCTCTCCCCTCCCCCACTCGTGCTCTGTCTCTCTTGCTCTCAAAAATAAATAAAACATTAAAAAATGCTGTTGCAGTGAATAGCTCATTAAGTTTGCATGTATCTGTGGATTCTCAGGCTGAGAAGAAGATTAATAGATTTCATTGAAAGGCAGTAATCAAAGAAATAGAATGTGTCATAAATCTAAATGTGTATTATGATACTCATAAAATAGGATTAAACAGGGGCTTTTTATTTCAAAACTGGGGGTCTCTTCAATAACATAAAATGCAAAGTATGTATCTAATACAAGTAGCAATATGTTGTCTAGCACAAAATTACATGCAATAGATTTTTATATTATCAAATTGTTAGATAATCAGTAATATGTCATATGCATACACACGTGTGTATACCAATGCAAAGTGAATATCAGCAGATTCTTAAGAGTATTTAGTGATAGACCTTAAAAATCCAATATGATTTAGTGGCACATTTTCATTGGCCAGACCCATCTATTACCAAACGCTTTCTCTTCCCTGTTCTTCTTTTTTTTGCATTTCTATCATATCTTCTCTTTCTGCTGACTTTTTGCCTTTGTTAAGAATTAAATGGGTTCCTGTAAATGAATTATAGCTTTTGATAGAATATAGAATAATTTTGGAAGCATTAACTTAAGCTGACTGATTAAAGAATATTAGGTTTTGATTTCTAGAAATAAAAGCATTCCAAAAGAGCCTGGAAATGCTGAAGAAAAAAAAAAAAGTAAGAAAAATTTGAAATTTGAAAAGGCAAATACCTAAAGGCTATGAAGTCTCCAAATGAATCAGAACAGAGCCAAGAGCCAGAAGCATGAGAGCAAATCAACACACATCAATACTCCTTCCCTGGGTTTGTTTTCAAGATTAAGGCTGAATGAAAGATACACAATACAAGATGGAGTAAATGCACAGGATATGAGAAGTTTTAGAAGGTCAAGTAGGCAAAACTCAAACAAGGAAAGATTATTTCAAACCTTTTATCATGAACTCTGTCTCTGTTTATTTATACTTCTGCTTCTTTTATGGTGAGCACAACAAAACTGGTTTTTGCTCTTCTAAGGGCAAATATTACTCAAATTATTACCTACCTGAGAGTGTAAAATGAACATTTTATATTCCATGCCAGTTTTGCCTTAGACTCAATATATTTCAATTCATAATAGCTTCTATTCTCATCTGCCAGCATATGGTGTTCATCATATGGTTCACAGTAAGACAGACACAAGGTTTCCAAATGTCACGAAGTATTTTAGAGGCATGAATTTTACAAAATAAAAAAGTCACATTAGAACCCCGTTGCTAGGCAAGTCGAACCCAGCTGTGCTCAACGTCTCTGACAACAAGAAATTTCATTCACTGCTCCACAGTGAACGCACATGACACTTAGTAGGAGTGGAGGCTGTTACCAAAAATACAGGATGACACACCTCTCTGTGAACGTGGTAGAAGTATAGACATAGAAAGGTGGGGATGGACACATACACAAATTCATTTGTTCTTAAATCTAAACATTCCTACTACTTTTTCAAAGCTATGCATTTGTAGCATGAGTGAGAATGCCAATAGCCTAAGATAGAGTCTGTGTCCTTTGTTGAGAAAGGAAACTAATATAGGGCATTAAACAGAGGTTAAAAATGAACAATCTTGGGGCGCCTGGGTGGCGCAGTCGGTTAAGCGTCCGACTTCAGTCAGGTCACGATCTCGCGGTCCGGGAGTTCGAGCCCCGCGTCGGGCTCTGGGCTGATGGCTCAGAGCCTGGAGCCTGTTTCCGATTCTGTGTCTCCCTCTCTCTCTGCCCCTCCCCCGTTCATGCTCTGCCTCTCTCTGTCGCAAAAATAAATAAATGTTGAAAAAAAAAATTAAAAAAAAAAAAAAAAATGAACAATCTTTTCAATAAATGGTACTGGGAGAAATTTACTCATATGGGAAAAAGAAATTTTGCCCTATTTCAAATCATAAACAAAAATCGATTTTATGTATATTGTACATCTAAATATGAAAAGTGAATAACAAATCTTCCAGAAGATAATATATGACTAAATCTTCATTATATAAGGGTAGGAGTAGATTTTTTTAAACAGGATACAAAAAACGCTAACTATAAAAGAAGTGATCGATAAACTTTACTACAATAAAATTAATATCCTTGGTTCCTCGAAGACCCAATGAAGGAAATGAAAAAGCAAGCTACGGAGTGGGTAAAGATATGGGCAGCGTGGATAACTAACAAAGCCCTGTTATTCAGAACATTTCCCCCTCAGTTTTATTGAGCTATAATTGACATATAACACTGCGGTAAAGATGTACAACATAACGATTTGATATATGTACGTATTGCAAAATGATTACCACAATAAGTTTAGTTAACATTCTTCACATGGTTACAGTTTTTTTTCTTGTGATGAAGACTTTTTTAAAAATATATAATTTATTGTCAGATCGGGTTCCATACAACACCCAGTGCTTGTGATGAGGACTTTTAAGAGTTACTCTCGGGGCACCTGGGTGGCTCAGTCGGTTAAGCGTCGGACTTCAGCTCAGGTCACGATCTCGCGGTCTGTAGGTTCGAGCCCCGCGTTGGGCTCTGTGCTGACAGCTCAGAGCCAGGAGCCTTCTTCCAATTCTGTGTCTCCCTCTCTCTCTGCCCCTCCGCCGTGCATGCTCTGTCTCTCTCTGTCTCAAAAATAAATAAACGTTAAAAAAATTTTTTTAAGAAAAAGAGTTACTCTCTCAGTAACTATTGTTAACTATAGTCACCATGCTATATATTATATCCCCAGAAAATTTATTTCTCTTACAACTGGAAGTTGGTACCTTATGACCACTTACAGAAAATCTTTTTTTGAAGTTTATTTATTTATTTTGAGAGAGAGAGAGAGAGAGAGAGAGAGAGGGAGGGAGAGGGAGAGAATCCCAAGCAGGCTCCAGCTGAGATCAAGAGTCAGATGCTTAACCGCCTGAGCCACCCAGGCTCCCTGGCCACCTATATAACATTTTAAGAATACTACATTCTCATTACATAATAACACCACAATATTGCAGATACTACAATATCAAATGTGAGTGAGGATATAGAGCCCTGGGGACTCCCATACACCGTTCTTGGGGGTGAAAAGGGGAACTCTGGAAAACAGTTTAGCATGATGAGTTATGGATGAAGGTGTACATACTCTGTGACCAGCATTTCCACCTCTAGAAATGTGTGCTCATGTATAGCAAGACACCTACAAAAATATTCCTAGCAATGTTGTTTGGAAAGTTAATCGGCACTTGCATGGAGAAATAAATTTGTGGTATAATCATAGGAGAAAGTACTAGTAAGCAATGGAACTGAAAGAACCATAGCTCCTTGCATCATATGAGCGTCAACATGGAACGTTGAGCAAAGGAATCCAGGCATGAAAGGAGACAGATTCCGTGATTTCACGTACATCTAGCTCAAAAACAGGCAAACTTAAACTGTGTGTTTAGGGATGTATGAAATCATATTTCATACACTGAAAGCAAATGATGAATTTATTTTTTTTTTCAACGTTTATTTATTTTTGGGACAGAGAGAGACAGAGCATGAACGGGGTAGGGGCAGAGAGAGAGGGAGACACAGAATCGGAAACAGGCTCCAGGCTCCGAGCCATCAGCTCAGAGCCCGACGCGGGGCTCGAACCCACGGAGCGCGAGATCGTGACCTGGCTGAAGTCGGACGCTTAACCGACTGCGCCACCCAGGCGCCCCGCAAATGATGAATTTAAATGTCAAGATAGTGGTTACCTTTGAGGAGGCAGAAAAGAGGGAGCAGCAATAGGAGGGACCATGCGTCGGCTTCTGAATGACAGATGATATTCTATTTCTTCACCAGATTATTAGTTAAGATGTTTCCTTTGCATTAAATCAAAGTATTGTACGTGTAATTTTTTTTGGCATGGGGGTTTTAATTCACAACAAAAAGTTAGCCAAAAAGCCAGGTGTGTGAGACAGAGATTGGGAATTCACTTTTCATGTGTTCCAACTATAAGTAGGTCAGGGTACATAACTGTTTTTACTTCAGTGTTTCATTGATTTCTTTCAGTTATCACTGTGCAAAGTATGGTTGTGGAGAGAAGCGATGTTGGGGACTCTCTGATCAATTTCCCCAATGTGTTTCCTGGCAGAGTAAGATGACCATTTGAAAACACGACTCCATATAAAGCAAAATGCATGTGATGTTTTACTCCAAATAAGTCACAGTTTTCAGGGGAACCATCAAAATAATATCAGGGCTGTGAACAAGTTACCTTTAATTTGGTAGGAGTGACTCTGCACAGTATTGGCTTCTGCTTTCGCATCTCATCCATTCTACCTACAGGGACTCACTGGCACCTTTGCTCTACCCACATGGGTCACAGAGTTTACAAGATTCCTAGTCCAGTGTATGAAGCCTCCATCACCGAGAAGTACTTCTCTCACTAGCAGAACTGGCACTCAGTCCAGAGAGTTCTAGTTGACATTTAGAAAGTAATTGGACTCTCTTTTCCTGTATATCTCAACTAAAGATCAAACATTCAGACTAACGCACCCAAGAGAAAAATGATGCTGTACGTATGCAACTTATTCTTTTGACTTCACTGTATTCCTAAGCTGTTTCTCTTTTCACTGTGAAGAAAGAACTTCTTGTTTTGTTCAGGTCATTGGCACATGAGAATTTATCTTACCCTGTTTGGTAATATAAATAGTTACAAAAATGTACAGCCTCATTTCTTTTTTTCTAATAAAGTGTGCTGTTAACTTCTGTCTCATTCCCCCATAAGCAGTCCACAGCTTTCCAATTTCACATATCTTTGTATGTCCAGAGCACATCATCAAATTCTTTTTAAAGAAGTAATTGAAAACAAATCATTAAAGCCAAAATTGTCTTTTCCTAGAGTTCAGTATTGCATTTTGGAAAGCGTAATAAATGTCAGCACTCCACAGTTGAAAGTACCAGAATAAATTAGGAAGCATCTATGATTAACACAAAGATGTTTAAAAGAGTCTTCACTAGTTAATTGGATTGTTTGTTATTCTTACTCAAGTAAAACATGTCTGCAGAAAAATTAGAAAGCTCAAAAAAAAAAAAATAAGCCATCAACAAAGATAGCACCCAGAGATACCACTTTTTTAGTGTGATTTCTTCCAAATTATCTGCTGTGTATACATGTACATTTACTTGCCTGTATACACTGTCACACATTGTTATTTTGATTGAAGGAATAATAGTTTCTTATTTAGTAATAAAGATGATTATTTACTAATTATCTAAACACCGCCTGCTCCTAAAAAGCTATTTCAGGTGATTAGCCACAGAGCAGAATGCACAGAGCATTGAGGGGTACATGAAAGTGGCAGGGCCACACTGTATGATCACTTTGAAACTCTTCGGTTATCCATGGGGCTGTACTGTTGAGCAACCCACCACGGGTATATAGGTCGACCTCCAGACTTGAATCACCTCCCGCAACTATCTTCAGCAGCAGGAGCTCATTGTAAAGCTGATGTGACAATACAGAGAATCTCTGGACCTGATATGACACTGTTATTCTACTTCACATTTGCATGACGTTAGTGAGCATTTCAAGAACTTGAGCTTTTCGGCTCTGTGCCCCATGTAGCCATGAAGATGCTTAAGTCAGGAATGATCGTCTCTACGTTACATGTATCCAACGTATGGCAGGTGAACTTTCCTTTTATGTTTTGACAGTTGTAGCTTGCAACTCAGTGAGTGGCAGTTATGGGATTAAGCAATACTGAATCTCATGGCCTGGGAAATTTTGCTACTCTGGGCTCAGGATTCCTTCTGCAGATGCCCAAAACCACTATTTCATTTATAGGGTAGATTCATCCAGAAGTTTTACTACTGTATTATTAGGAACACAATATTTGCTAGATAGTGTCATAGACTCTGGGTCTGGAGTTCTCTCAAGAAAGCGGACACAGAATTAAAATGTGAGAGATGCTAATGTCCAAGAGGAGATAAGAGCCCCGAGTAAGGGTCCTTGCTCTGTTTTTATGCTTACAAACATGGTGACGGACTTGCTAAAGAGACAATGAAACCGTGAACATTAACTCTTGTGTGAAAGAAAGGGGGGTTGGAAGGTGTTAGGGGTCAATACAAAACCCCTGGGCGCTGATGGTTGTTTATGGTAGGCATGAGGCTGAGGGTCTGTTTATCTTAGCTAGCCTAGGGGATAAGACAGAGCTTACTACCACAGGGTTAGCAAGGCTCCTTTCTTTTGCTAATTAGCTCTCCTCCGGGCAACTTCTTCCTGCTGCTGTCTATAGCCTTGTTTACCTATTCTGACCCTTCCCTCCTGTGAAAGCAGCTTTCTGCTGTTGTACCTTGTTGGGGCACTTCTGCCCTGTTTACCTAATCTCAGATGCTTTCATCCTAAACCTTGTTAACCCATTGGTGCCAGCTCAGGGAATTCCTGAACTTATTCCCCACAGATAGATTTTGAGGAACCATAATAAAGTGTCAGATGTTTTTACTACATATTGTATGTGTGCACATGTGTATACGTGTGTGGTGTAATATACAGAGAAAAGGTAGCCTGTGGCTGTGAGGAGACTTGAGAGGAGGAAAGGAGAGAAAAGGAGAAAGAATCAAAATGGAACTTTAGGAATCAGAAGGTACTTGATTGTGTTCACCTGTAATAAAGAACTTTGTTCTGATCCTGAGGTCGGTTCATTTCGATCACGACTAGCAATTTTCCATTATATCTGGTCTTTGAAGACAAGACAGCTGTAATATTTTATATTTCTCCTCCTTCAAGAGAAGAGGAGGGAGCTTCGTAAAAAAAGAATCACTATTTAGAGGGCACCTTTATTAGAGAAAGGTGGAGATAATCCGAAACCAACTGTGTCAGACATGTAACTCTTCTTTTCATGGGACACATTATGATTTCAAATGAAATACAGGTTTTCCCCGGCTTGGAATAAAAAACCTTTACTTGTGGGACAGCTGTTCAAGGTGAAAACAGAATACGTATGACTGTATGAAATGTTACAGTTTTACAGCTGACGTGGGAAATTCCATTTGGGATATTTGGTCCAATTCAGCATCAAATTCGATCATCATCCCCTTGCAGACAATACAAGTGTAAATATATCTGTTGCTTACTTATATAGTCTAAATGTTAAAATAAGAAAATACAGGGGATTGGTTTGATTATTTTCCGAGAAAAGAATCTAGTTTTGAAAGTCTTTACTGAAGGTCATAGCCTGTACTTGAGCTCATTTAAACTCGGAAATGATTTTTCTCCCTTCTGAAACTATTCTCCCTCCAACCCTACCCACCTACCCACCCCTTTAGGAGGTGGGTGAATACATCCATCCATATATACTTTTCTATTTGTATAAGAATAAACACATTCATACTCTCCTATTGATTTGCACACTCATTCTTTTGCTCTATATCACACACCAGCTTTTTCTTGATTAAAAGGGAGGTTGAGTGATAGGTATGACCCGGGCTTCCGTGCTTCTGAACCTGCATTATAGATGAGACTTGTCAACTTCCTGACACATGCTACTTGTTTCCTGAACACTTTTCTTTTAAGCTCTTTATTTTTGAAATTATTTTATTTTGGATTAATTCTCTTTTTGATATTTTACTATAATTTTGTGTAATTTAGCAATTGCATAATTATGTTAATTTCCCCAGAATTGTAGGTTGGCATATTCTCCTTATAGTTTTAATTAATTTTTTATTATAAAAGTTGTACCAAATTATGACTTTTAACAAAAACTAAATGGTACCAAAGTATATAAAATAAAATGCAAAATTTCACATCTCTACTCTCAAATCCCATTGACTGTAGTAAATTTTACATGTATAATACATCCGTCCATATATACTTTTCTATTTGCGTAAGAATACATATTTGCGTAAGAATCCATATTTCTGTTTGCATAAGTACATTCATACTATTATTTTATTTTACCACAGTTTGGAAACCTATCTTTTACTAATGGGTATCCATTTACGTGTGTGAATAATGAAACATAAATTTCTAGTAGAATTTCAGTATTAAAGTGAGTGGCACTTAAAAGTTTGGGAGGCATTTCAGGTGTCATCCTAAAGCTTCCAAGAATCTGTACTCTATTAAAGTTTAAGGGGCACCTGAGTGGCTCAGTCGGTTAAGCGACCAACATCAGCTCAGATCACCATCTCATGGTTTCTGGGTTGGAGCCCGGTGTTGAGCTCTGTGCTCACAGCTCAGAGGCTGGAGCCAGCTTTGGGAGTTCTGTGTCTCCTCCTCTGTCTCTGCCCCTCCCCCACTCAGGCTCTGTCTCTCAAAGATAAATAAACACTACAAAAAAAATGTTTATGAAAAGCCCATTGTTCCATTTCCTAACAAGTAAGGGGGCACTAGCAATTAATCTTCATCAGCCTGATAGGTGAAAATGACATACTGTGGTTTTAGTTTGCATTTGCTTTATTTTTAATGACATTTGACATCTTTCCATATCCTTGTTATTTTTAATTAAATTACATTTTTTAAAAACTTTGTGAATGGTCCTATTCTTGGAATCAGTGTTTTTTTTTGTTTTTTTTTTTTTTTTTTTTTAATTTATGTGGGTAAATCTTCCTTTATAATTTCTGGGTACTACAGCATACACAAAAGGCCTTATCTGTCTCCAAAGTGTAAACACATTTACCATTGTTGGTCTCTGAGTCTCCAATGGCACACCTCCCTTCTCTTTCCATCCCTCCTTCCCTCTTTCTCTCATTTATTTTATTTCCTTCTCACATTGAAATATTTCCTTCATCTAGAATTTATTTTGGCATAGAAAGTAAGGCAAGGACTCATGTTTTTCCTTAAATGACTAACCAGTTGTCTTAAACAATTTATTGAATTATCCATCTTTTCTCCATTTCTTTAAGATGACCCAATATCGCAATTTTTAAACAAATAATTTGGCCTAAATTTTTTAAAAAATGGGTTTTTGTTTTAGTCTGCCATCACAAAATACCATGTACTGGGTGGTTTCAACAACAGAAATTTATTTCTCAAGGTTCTGGAGGTTGGAAGTCTGAGCCCAGAGTGCTGGCATGGTCAGGTGCTGGTAAGAACCCTCTTCTGGGCTTGCCAACAGCCACCATCTTGTTGTGTCCTCTCATACCAGAGAGAGGAAGCTCTGGTCTCTTTCTCTTCTTATAAAGACAATCCCATGTGGCAACTCCATTCTCATGACCTCATCTAAACCTAATTACCTCCTTAAGTTTCCGCGTCTGCAAATACCGTCGTGTCGAGAGTTAGGGCTTCAACATGGGAACCTTGGGAGGCACACAAACATTCGGTCCCTACCAGCTTTCACAAAGCATTAAATAAAAGATATGAGACTATGTTCAAGCACAATAAAAGGCCTTATTTCATTCCTTCAAATTCTGTTTAGCACATCTATTCCAGTCAAGATGCTCCAAACATAAATGGGCCATATCCCTGTAATAAGTAGCTCATAGTCTTTGTGGCATCCGGGATCTAAAACGATGGTTACAACACAGTGTATTAACTCTTAACAGAGCTGTGCATTCGTTCACAAATCAACTCAACGAGATGCCCATGGACAGGAGCATGAGGGACTGTGCCCTGTGCAGGCCCTCCTAGGACAGTGAGCTTCTGCTGAGCCTTGCAGAATGCTAAAGGTGACCTTTGCAGGATACTGGTCCCCAGCAAAATGGCCTGAGGAGAATTATGTGATTTTTCTTTTTGCCCTGACTTAACAATAATTCCAACCATCACTAAACGTCACATGTAAGTCCTGAAGGAGACAGGAAGGGCTGTGATAAAATTTGGCATTATTGTGAGTTCGCATGCTCTTCCGCAGAAAAGATTTCCATTAAATGTGAATTAAGAAAATCAAACTTGGGGCGCCTGGGTGGCGCAGTCGGTTAAGCGTCCGACTTCAACCAGGTCACGATCTCGCGGTCCGTGAGTTCGAGCCCCGCGTCGGGCTCTGGGCTGATGGCTCAGAGCCTGGAGCCTGTTTCCGATTCTGTGTCTCCCTCTCTCTCTGCCCCTCACCCGTTCATGCTCTGTCTCTCTCTGTCCCAAAAATAAATAAACATTGAAAAAAAAAATTTAAAAAAAAAAAAAAAAAAGAAAAACAAACTTGAGCCACATTTAAATTTCTCATTGGGAACTTATTAGAGACATTTAAATTTGTTATTGGGCACTTATTGTCACTCCTTCTCAAAGGTTTCCTCATTCAAAAAATATTTCTAGGAAAAAACGATGAATCATTAAAGAGTAACAAATTTCTCTCCTGTAGGTTATGATAGGGTCCGATTCTTCTGGGGAAACTCGTAAGCCATATAAATATTGTATCTAGGTCAACAAACAGCTGTTCAAAAAATATCTGTGCTATTTGCTGTTGACACTGATTGCCTTGGATAATAGTCACTAGGCAACAGGACAGTCTGCTCTGATGTGCATGGTGGCCATTAGTTAAGTTGTTATATAACATGTCAAAGCCTGCTCTCTGTTACTGAGACCAACTGAAATGATCACAGTCGTACAAGGAAGTGTGGAATCAAGTGATAGCAGAGCATGTGGGTGACAGCACTTTGGATCCTCCAATGCCTTATACAAATATAGTGGTAATATTATTCAGTTACTTTGATTAAGATAATTTATGGCAGATTAAAGGGAAATAATATGCATATATATTCTTTAACTGAATGTGTGTCTCAACTATGTATGCAAATGTCTGAGGAAAGTAGCATATTAATGTCCTGGAAACTACCTTTTTCTTCTGTAATATGTAGGAAGCTGATAACCAGGAAAATCCTGGCAGAACACTAGTGGCTTTTTTTTTTTTTTTTTTAATTTTCCCTTGAAGACTAAGATTTAAAAGCACACCAATCACAAGTATACATCTTGATGAATATCACAAACTGAATACTCCTTTTAATTGGTGCCCAGCTCAAGAAACAAAACGAAACCCAAGGGGACAGTTTTAACCACATGACAGGCTTGTTGGAGAGGATACATACGGTAGGTGTATTTTAGGATGAGGCACAGGAAGCAAAGGATAAAGATGGCAATGCTCATAATATTCATAAAGAAACCCAGAGAGCCAGTGAAAGTGTTTCTGGCCATTCTTAGGAAGGTGTGTCTGCAGGATAAGAAGGAGTGCCTCGCTCTGAGCACCAGCACGGATGCTGCTCAGCAAACACCCCCAACTAACAAACATGCTGATGAAGACCAGAAGTCGAGCATTTTGAAGCTGAGAATATTTTGTATTTAATATTACAGTAATCAACAACTCGAGAAATAACTGGTCCGGTATGAACACTCGCTCACGTGCCTGGGCTTAGTAGATACAGACCAGGGATGCAGCAGGGTGAGAATAGCACAAAAGGAAACAGACAAGACCTTTTTCTAGAAGGATTCTCAGAAAGGAGGAACATTAAAAAAAATTTTGTAATAATAAACATATTTAAAAGTTAAAAAAACATCCATTTTAACGTAACACTTGGCTTCATTTAGGAATTGTGAAACTTGCTCGTGGTTTCATTTCATTCTTTCTTTCTTTCTTTCTTTCTTTCTTTCTTTCTTTCTTTCTTTCTTTCTTCTGGCAATTCTTATGTAGACAATATTTTCAGCATTCTGTGGTTCCAGGGAAAGATGATTCATGCATCTGTTCGTGTCTTAGTCTTACATTCCAGAGTGTATGGTTTTGTGGTTGTGAAGAAATAAACTTCATTCTACTCGGAACTCTGAGTAAAAGAGCTTCAGAACTAAGTTCCCCATTGCAATATGTCATGCTGACCTTACAAAACAAAACAAAACAAAACAAAACAAAACAAAACAAAACAAAACAAAACAAAAAAAAGAGCCAGCTATTTTACCAACAAAATGAGTCTTTCCGGAAATAGCAGAGAATTGCGATTTGGGACAAGCCAACCATGGTGACCCATGGGCAAGTCTGGGAACAGAGAAGGGCTTACTTTTTCTTCTCAGAAAGGAGGAGCTGCTAATTCATAAAAAAAATGAATAAAAACTCACACCATCATCCTCATTGTTTGTTATCTGTAGTTTGTGAACATGTTTTTGCTGGTTGTATTTACCGACACTGGTCATTTTATGTGAGTTCTGTTCTTTTCTCAAATCGTCATTTTGTGTTGCTTTTTAAGTCCTCTATTACAAGCACTGCTTCTCCTACTGCCTGTGAGTGGTATTTGAGCCAGACAGACAAATGCAGTAAAGGGTATAGAAGTAAAATGTGGATAAGTAAAGTAAGCACTATGTAAGTAATTAGTCTGTGCTTGCTGGGACACATGCATTGTTTATGTAACACAATTTCATGCCAGCCTTGTGAGACTAAGCCTACTTTTATTTTTTGTCTTTATAGAACAATAATTTCTTTACTACATCAAACAAAAATGTGAGGTTTAAGAGCTATGTGGTAGAAGGAGCAAAATGGCTGCCTCAGAGAGAACATGCAGGTCAGGCAAATACCTAATACATGAAGGAAAATGTAGTTCATTGTGTACTTAAGTTGTTTCTCACGAAAAGCAAGAAGCACATGTATGATCTAACCAAAGCAATATTAAGTTAAGCAATGCTATTCCAGGATTTTTAACATATTAAACTATTCAAAACAAGCTTTTGTTTGGTTATCAGGGTTTGGCTATACTAAGAATTTATCGCTATCATTTGTGAACATAATTACACTTTAGAGAGAATTTTACTATATGGTAGAGTAGAAACCTTAATTATCTATACTAAGAGACATGATGAAATTATATGCTAAAGCAATAATTATAATACTAAGGAATCTAGTACCCAATGTTCTTTAGAATTCGAATTTGTAATGTTAAGACAACAATATATTTTTAAGACATTGCTGTAAAAGTATACTCATGGATAAAAAGGATTTTTGTAGTGAGTTTATTGTAGCTAAAGGAATACATTTAAAATTGCAACATTAATAAATAGACGCTGCATGTTTGTAAATCAAGCACAATTCGCAAAGTGCCTCTTTGATTTCTTGAGGTACATTCTAATATTTATAAATTTGTGCAACTTGCTGACACATTAGGGTGAAGAAATGCCTCAGAGTGTCAGACTCAAAAGCATCCATTTTTTGAGTTTGTGAGTTCGAGCTCTGCATTGGGCTCTGTGCTGACAGCTCAGAGCCTGGATCCTTCTTCTGATTCTGTGTCTTCCTCTCTCTCTCTCTCTGCCCCTTCCCTGGTTGCATTCTGTCTCTCTCTCAAAAATAAATAAACATTAGGGCACCTGGGTAGCTCAGTCGGTTAAGCTTATGACTTGAGCTCATTTCATGATCTCACATTTGTGAGTTCAAACTCTGAACTGGGCTTTGTGCTGACAGCTCAGAGCCTGGAGCCTGTTTCAGATTCTGTGTCTCTCTCTCTCTCTCTCTCTCTGCCTCTTCCCCACTTGCCCTCTGTCTGTCTGTCTCTCTCTCAAAAACTAAATGAACATTAAAAAAATTTTTGTAATAATAAACATATTTAAAAGTTAAAAAAACATCCATTTTAACGTAACACTTGGCTTCATTTAGGAATTGTGAAACTTGCTCGTGGTTTCATTTCATTTACTTCTTTGCTCTTTCTTTCTTTCTTTCTTTCTTTCTTTCTTTCTTTCTTTCTTTCTTTCTTTCTTCTGGCAATTCTTATGTAGACAATATTTTCAGCATTCTGTGGTTCCAGGGAAAGATGATTCATGCATCTGTTCGTGTCTTAGTCTTACATTCCAGAGTGTATGGTTTTGTGGTTGTGAAGAAATAAACTTCATTCTACTCGGAACTCTGAGTAAAAGAGCTTCAGAACTAAGTTCCCCATTGCAATATGTCATGCTGACCTTACAAAACAAAACAAAACAAAACAAAACAAAACAAAGAGCCAGCTATTTTACCAACAAAATGAGTCTTTCCGGAAATAGCAGAGAATTGCGATTTGGGACAAGCCAACCATGGTGACCCATGGGCAAGTCTGGGAACAGAGAAGGGCTTACTTTTTGGGAGGAAAGGAGAAGGTTGGGAGAGGCTGTTTTCCAAGACTTCAAGGTGGTAACGGCTTCTCATTGGCTGATGGGGCAGTTTCTCATTGGCTGGGCTATTGCTGGGAATATAAAGTAAGCTTCCTCCTATGTGGGGTCTGAGTGGTAGCCTGTGAGAGCTTCCCTTTTAGGGCTTTTCCAGCTCCATTTTTGATGAGGTTTCCTTTATTTTCACAGTCAGCTGAGGACTTACTGGCTATTATAGTTTCTTGGGAAACACAAATAAAAGGAAATTTCCAAGCAAACTACCCTTGTTTAAAGTGCTAACCAATTCTCCTTGCCTTTAGTCGAATTGTAGATGTAATGAGTCTAAGGTAACCGCACTGTGTGATTAGTTGGGAAGATTTCCTTTAATTTAAGTTCGTTAAAAAAGTGACAGAAGAATGTCCTTTAAACCATTAGTTAAGACTCCTTTCATTCAGATTGAGTAAGAGCTTTCACCTTAAAGATGGTTGAGTGTGCAGGGTAGAACAAAATAGGAATACTACCTAATCAGAGACAGCAGTTAAATGAGGCATTGCAGTTAAGCCTTGCTCATTATGGGCTATAATCTGTCAGAGCTGGATTTAAATTTCGCATTCTCCTCAGAGCCCTGTCAGCTCAATCAAAATCAATCCCCTCAATGCTTTTAGTCCTAGAACGGGCTGCTTCCTTTACCAGGCATTGTTGCAATCTGCCTTCCATTAACAAATTATTTTATTCATCTCTGAATCCCCTCCTGTCTGAACGGGCATGAGAGGCAAAGTTGTCAATATGAGCATAACCGGTCAGGGTTCCCGGAGTGGGTAGCGACCCTGCACCAGCTGGGTGCCGACCCACAGGGGGTAGGCCAGGCCACGTGGGCCCTACACGAAGAAACCTAGGAAATCCCAAATTGGAGAATAAGACAGTATTTGCCTTTCGTTAATGTCTTTCCCAGAGGTCTTGCTAATTTAAAGCAGTGTGCTTTATATTTTGTGGTGAAAAAATTTTCTCGGTAATATCTTTTGGCATTAGTCCTAGTAAGATTAATTAAAATGTATGCAGGTCTGGCCTTGTTAATCGGTTCCGAGACAGCTTATTATAAGATTGAACTTGTCGTGCTAAAAGGAGGGTCACGGAAGAAACGTACTTCACCGACCCACACTAGTGTGTCAATGTGGCCTTTAATTGTTCCGTCTAGTACTTCACCGACCCACACTAATGTGTCAATATGGCCTTTAATTGGTCCTGGTTGCCAGAGAGAGAACTTCATGGGTATTCTCCCCCCTTCCCCATGAAGCCTTAGTGGAATCTGAAATTGCAAGCATTCATGGAGTTACCAAGGAAGGTGGGATAGGTTGTTTGCATTTTTTATTTGCTACGCACGCCTTTCAAGTGATCACTCACTACCAACTCTAGAAACACGGGTGAAGGCACAATAAATAGGTTAGAGACATTACATTACAACACATGAGGAGGTAATATCTATGTATTTCCAGACTTTAAGGTCATCCTCAGTAATGATTAGTTCTTCATGTAAAATAAACATATGCTGCTCTGACAGTCAAGTGGTGCTGGGAAAACTGGACAGCGACGTGGAGAAAAATGAACCTGGACCGCTTTCTTACACCATACACAAAAATAAACTAAAAATGGTTGAAAGATCTAAATTTAAGACAGGAAGCCATCAATATCCTTGAGGAGAAAACAGGCAAGAACCTCTTTAACCTTAGCTGCAGCAACTTCTTACTCAACATGTCTCTGGAGGCAATGGAAACAAAAGCAAAAATGAACTATTGGGACCTCATCAAAATAAAAAGCATCTGCACAGTGAAAGAACCAATCAGCAAAATTAAAAGGCAATCAGTGGAATGGGAGAAGATATTTGCAAACGACATATCAGATAAAGGGTTAGTATCCAAAATCTATAAAGAACTTATCAAACTCAACACCCAAAATCCAGTGAAGAAATGGGCAAAAGACATGAATAGACACTTCTCCAGAGAAGACATCCAGATGGCCAACTGAAAAAATACTCAACATCACTCATCATCAGGGAAATACAAATCAAAACCACAATGAGATACCACCTTACACCTGTCAGAATGGCTAACATGAACAACTCAGACAACAACAGATGTTGGCGAGGATAGTGAGAGAGAGGATCTTTTTTGTACTGCTGGTGGGAATGCAAACTGGGGGAGCCATTCTGGAAAACAGTATGGAGGTTCCTCAAAAAATTAAAAATAGAACTATCCTATGATCCAGCAATTGCACTAGTAGGTATTTATCCAAGAGATACAGGTATACTGTTTCGAAGGGACATAGGGACCCCATGTTTATAGCAGCGCTATCAACAATAACCAAAGTTTGGAAAGAGCCCAAATGTCCATCAATGGGTGAATGGATAAAGAAGATGTGGTGTGTGTGTGTATGTATATGTATATATGTACATATACACATATGCATACATACATACATATATGTATATATACATATATGTATATGTATATAAGTACACACACACACACACATACATACAATGGAGTATTACTTGGCAACCAAAAAGAATGAAATCTTGCCATTTGCAACTACGTGAATGGAACCAGGGGGTATTATGCTAAGCGAAATTAGTCAGTTAGAGAAAGACAAATATCATATGACTTCACTCATATGAGGACTTGAAGATACAAAACAGATGAATGTAAGGGAAGGAAAGAAAAAATAATATAAAATCAGGGAGGGGGACAAAACATAAGAGACTCTTAAATATGGAGAACAAACAGAGGGTTGCTGGAGGGGTTGTGGGAGGGGGGATGGGGTAAATGGGTAAAGGGCATTAAGGAATCTACTGAAATCATTTTTGTACTATGTGATAACTAACTGGAATGTAAATTAAAAAAATTAAAAAAAAACCCTCTACTATAGTTTTTCAAGTCACATATTTATTTTCTGCCATCACTTTTGCAAACGTCACAGATATAATAGTGCTTTTGGAAATTAAAGTGAACATTTAAGATACACAAATTAAACTTAAATTTTTTTTCCTGAATACTAAAGAACACATGACTATTGTCAGGAAATTAAAAATATATGAAAGTACATGGGGCACCTGGGTGTCTCTGTTGGTTAAGCATCCAAATCTTGCCTTCAGCTCAGGTCATGATCACACAGTTTGTGAGTTTGAGCCCTACATTGGGATCTGTCCTGACAGTGCAGAGCCTGCTTGGGATTCTCTCTCTCTGCTCCTTCCCTGCTCTCTGTCTCTGTCTCTGTCTCTCTCTCTCAAAATACATTAGTAAACAGTTTTTAAAAAGAATATTAAAAATATAAGAAGGTACAAACACAGGAAGAAAAGTCTCTCATAAAGCATTGCTGAGTATTAATTACCTCTTGTGTTTAGGCATATTTTCAGTATTTTTCTATACATATACTTGTATGTATTTAAGATTATGTTTTAAATAAAATTCCATATGTTTTTAGTGGATAATATGTCATAAGTATTTTCCCCTTATAATTAAAATGCTTCACAAGCATATTTTTAATGTTTACATAATTGTGCATCATATAGTATATTTTGTTTCCTAATCAAATGAAATATTCCTCTATTGAACATTTAGGTAGTTTCAAATACATCATTTATATAAATACCATAGCAATGAATATTTTTCTATGTAAAACTTCTCCAGTTCAAAACATGCATTTTTAAGGCACTTAGTAAAGAATATCAAAGCATTTTTCTAATTTTAATGCTATTAATACTAATGTGGAGATTAATATATGTTTTTAAAGTTTGTTAAGTGAAAAATAATATCTTGCCAGTTTAATTTGACACTTTTTTCTTAAATGTATTTGCTACATATATTTTCTCACCTTAGAATTGTGGATGTCCTTTGTATAATGAGATTTTGAGAGTCATTTATCAGTTTAAAGAATGCAACTCTGCGATATTTGTTGTAAATATTTACCCAGTTTTGTTTGCTTCTTAATATTGTTTATGATACTTTTTACAGAGTATTTTTTAAAATTTATTTATTTATTTGGAGGTATTTGGAGACAGAGAGGGGGAGGGAGAGAATCCCAAAGCAGTGTCCACACTGTCAGTGCAGAGCCCTATGTGGGGCTCTATCCCATGACCCCGAGATCACAACCTGAGCCTATATCAAGAGTTCAAGGCTTAACAGACTGAGTCACCCAGGTGCCCCTACGATACATTTTAAATGCAAGTATTTTAATATTTCTATAAAAGCAAATCTAGTAACATTTTCCTTTGTGATATCTTCCAATGCTTTCAAGATTAGAGTGTTCAGAAATCAGATACAGATTCATCTCTCTTTTAAAAGTAAGATTTTTGGGGTGCTGACTGAACCTGGGTGGTTCAGTCAGTTAAGCATCCAACTTTGGCTCAGGTCATAATCTCATGGTTCCTGAGTTTGAGCCCACCATGGGGCTCTGTGCTGACAGCTCGG
Organism: Puma concolor; assembly: GCF_028749965.1. Classification (NCBI taxonomy): domain Eukaryota; kingdom Metazoa; phylum Chordata; class Mammalia; order Carnivora; family Felidae; genus Puma; species Puma concolor. The sequence continues at coordinate 119,865,700 of NC_141671.1, read as the reverse complement.
AGCCTGGAGCTTCGGATTCTGTGTCTCCCTCTCTCTGTCCCTCCCCTACTCGTGCTCTCTCTCTCTCTCTCTCTCTCAAAAATAAACATTTAAAAAAATTTTAATTAAATGAAAATTTTACACATAATTGTTTGATCTGTGATTTAATTTGGAATTTATTTTTGAACCAGATTTGGGAATTAACATGAGGTCTTTGAACCTATGTAAAAAAAAATGATTTGTCATGCTAAATTTCTGATAGTGCTTGATAATTCTGATCAAATATTCTAATTAATCTAGCCAAATTGCTATTTTCTATTTGGGACTTTAGAGGACCAAGTCGATGTCCAAAATCACAACAGATTTTTGGAAGCGCAATGAGCTTTGAAGAACAATAGCTGCAAGGACAGGTACAAGGCGCTCTGCTTGTATCGTGTTTCTCAGCATGTTGGGCAGTTATTATGCTTGATTTTAGAGTGAAGCACTTTGGTTATTATTGGGTAAGTTGAACTAACTCAGAGGTCGGTCAATGGTCATTGTGCTTGCTGACATGGAATGAAGCTTAATTTTCTGTAGTCGCCACTGTCACTGATATGAAATGGCATTCTGGTGACATTTTCTCTTTAGAAGGTAGTACTCCTGCCCGTGTTCTGAAATTTAATCTGAGGCCCAGTGCCATGACAGGGTCTAAGAGTAATGAATCACCCAGGGCGCCAATAGCTGTCTCAAGTTCAAAATTGATGCACTGTTATTCAAAAGAGAACGTCTGGCTTTCCATGAATGAATAGTATCTCACTGCTTTAAGGACTAGAACAAAATGTTTTTATTTTTCTCCCTTGTCACTGAGCGTATGGTGGTGAAATTCTCAAAATTACTTTGATTTTGAGGGAAGGACAGTAACTTATGTGCATTCTGAGTCATTTCCTCCTGGAAACCAAAATCAATTCCACAGGAACTTTATAGGTCCAGACACATTTTCGATGAGCGTCAGTCACTACAGATGACATTTTGACGTGACGACATTTATGACTCTGTGACTCAGACCAAGAGGTATTTCTTTTGTTGGTAAGGCTAAGTCCCAACATCAGACCTGGCCAGGCCAAGTATAAAATGAATACTGTAGAGGTGGAAAAAGACGGAGGAGTAGTCCCAGGTAGGGAATAGCAGTGCCATTGCGTGGTGAACTTCCTGAAACGTTTTATTTCCCAGGTGGGCAGCAGTAATCATAACACACTAATGAACAAAATAAACCTCAGGCACGGAAAGATACCAAATCTTTGGATAAAAAGTGAAATATGCATCTAATTACCCAGCCACTTTTAAATAGTCAGATATGAGGTGTCATGCAGACAAAATATTGGAGTTAATGTGTTTTTATGTGGTTATAATCTTAATGTGGCAATAAAATAGATATTTTATTTTAAAAAAAATTTTTTTTTCAACGTTTATTTATTTTTGGGACAGAGAGAGACAGAGCATGAACGGGGGAGAGGCAGAGAGAGAGGGAGACACAGAACCGGAAACAGGCTCCAGGCTCTGAGCCATCAGCCCAGAGCCTGACGCGGGGCTCGAACTCACGGACCGCGAGATCGTGACCTGGCTGAAGTCGGACGCTTAACCGACTGCGCCACCCAGGCGACCCTAAAATAGATATTTTAAATTGAGTCTATTGTTGACTGACAATTTCTCTTTCTGGTTGATCTAGATTATCTGTGAGAAGTCCAAAATACTGAAGACCCCAAACAAGAAGTTTTTTTTTTTTTTTTAATTTTAGAATGTTTATGTATTTATTTGAGAGAGCACATGCAGCGGAGGGGCAGAGAGAGGGAGAAAGAGGGAAGCCTCAGCAGGCTCCCCACTGTCAGTGCAAAGCCCAACTTGGGGCTCAGTCTCACATCCATGAGATCACAACCTAAGCCAAAATCAAGAGTAAGAGTCCAACGCTCAACCAACTGAGCCACCCAGGCACCCCAGGAGTTTTTTGGGTTTTTTATTTGTTTGTTTTTTTACAATTCTCAGTGCTCACATATCACTCCATTTTTTTCCCACTTAAATATCTTCGTATTCCCAGAGAGTCCAGTTTGTGGGGGAAAAAACCTGCTTAAAGTTAAAAAATAATAGCAACTTTGTTATTTAGTTTCAATTTCTTTAAAATCTAACTTATTAATACTAGGAGAATTTGCTCCGGATTGTTTTAAACAAAGGCTTGAACACTAGCAGCTGTAAACTAAACTTCAGGATCTAGAGCTCACCTAAAGATGTGTTTTATATGAATGTATTTTCACTTGTACATTTTCCCTCTTGCTGTCATGTATATGGTACCATGCCCACATGCTAAATCTCTTAAAGATCTTCCAGAGAAGTTTCAGTTATTCTTTTGGCAGTTAGGAAACTGCTCCCAGCTGAGTACTAGCTTATTCTAACAGCAAGGAAAAAAGTTTTTTTCTTCTTCTTATTCTAACAGTTGTCTCATCAGTCTTGCCTCAGCAACTTATTGGGGATGAAAAAGTAATCGAATGAAAGTACTCTCTTGTTTTTGGTCTATTTATTACCTTAAAAAGAACAGCAACAAACTAGAGAATTCTGATTACATACCCTATCAATATAAAGTTGAAAATAAGAACAAAGTGTATTTTAGGTTGAGAGGAGTGTGAGAGCTTTTCTGCAGTTAGTGGTAGTATCTGTTTGTAATCTAAACATCGCTGAGTAATTTGTAGTAGTCTACATTGGGCCCAGATGTGCTTCCTTATGTTCTAGCGTCCTACGAACTAAGAAGACAAATTATCTGCCCTCCACCCAGCCAACATATAGGAGTGGAACGGATTAACAGTAGCACTCTCTTCCTTTGGGACAGGGGAGGAGTGGGAGACTCCTGATGGTCTCCATTCTGTTATAATCATGATAAACCTTTCCACAGATTCAGTACTGGGGTGTGGGCCTCCTTTTCCATGTTTCTCCACAGTCTTGGAAATTATTCCCTTTTGAAAAATCCTCTTTGACCACATCTGAAGTACTCATGAGAAATACACTTCCTTGGGGCTACAGTAGCTTTCTTTGTTTACTTCCCCGTAAAGGTTACGGACAGAAGGTTGTTTTAAGTTTCAAATGGTCACAGACTAGTGATTTCTTTGGCAGAGATGTTCTCTCAGAAACATTGTAATTTTTTAAAATTTGATTTCAATCATTCTTGTGTAAACACATGATTCTTTTCTACACATATACATCATAGATTTGCTCCCTCCCTCCCCTGTTTTCTTGCTTTCAGAACTCTCTTTCTCCTCTCTCATTCTTTCTCTACCTCTCTCCCTAACTACAGGTAACTTGAACGTCTCACACTAAGGGAGACTTTTTCTTAAGCCATTTAGAACAATTGAAAGAATTTAACCAGTGCTTCTATGGCCAATTCATAGATTTTTAACTTTGATTTTACTCTTGACATAAAGTTGGGTCTTAACTGATCTTTGTAGTTCAAAGCATTTCCAAATTTTATTTTCTTACAGCTTGAGGTTGAGAAGTAGTTATCTATTCCAGTCCTACAAATGCCTGGCTTTGTTGAATTTATCTTTTTTCATTGCTGCATCTAAATGGACCACTTCTATTTTGAGCACTTCTCTTTCTTGTAATACTTTGTCAAATGTAGCCAGGAGCAACCAACACATTATCTGTTTTACAGCCTTTTCCCCCAGGGATACAAATGCATTGGGTACATTATAGGCCTTCCAAGTTGTTGTAGGCAATGATTTTGCTTATTGTTTCACTACTGCATATGTAGTAACAGTTTCCTTGCTTCTTGCCCTCCTGGCCGCTAAGCCAATGCGACCTATCTTATGTTTCTTATTATGGCAAAATCTTGCTTCTAAGTACCAACTTTTCTATCAGGAAAAGTAATCTGTGGGAACATATGACATCAAAATCTTAGTGGTTTAAAACAACAAAGGTTTCTTTCTTTCTCATGCTGCATGTTATCATGGATAAGCTGGAGGCTCCACATGTTCTCACTTGGCCATATGGGTCTGGACTGATGAGCAACTACCATCTTGAACATTGCTAGTTATCACGACAAAGGGGAAGAAAGCCCTTGAGAGTCTTCTACTGACAATTAAATACTCCTGGCATTTTGCAGTTCTGTTCACAACTCATTAGCCAGAACTAATCACATGACCACACCCAAATACAAAGGATTCAGGATGTTCAATTCTACCATGCACTTGGAAGACAAAGAATAAAAGATATTTGGTAAGCAACACAATGCCTACCATATGCACTATTATACTCTTTTGTAATAATTATGTTTACAACTTTATTTATTGTATATATATATATTTAATAGCTTCATATATTATAAATATATTTTATATATATTTAATAGCTTCCCATATTTATTGTGTATATATACACATATATACTTAATAGCTTTACTGAAATACATTTCACATATCATAAAATTCACCCATGTAAAGTGTACAATTCAGCGCTTTTTAGTATATCCACAGATTTATGCAACCATCATTGTTACCCGAAACTGGTTTGCCTCTTGGTTGGTGTTGAGCCAAGACACAACCAAACCAAAGAATAGGAAAAGGAAGGGTTTTACTTGCAACAAGAAGAACACTTGAGATATTTTCCAAAGCAGCATCTCCTTGAACAATCAGTCTGTGGAGGTTTTAAGCTAAGGGTGCACATGTGTTCATGAAGGGGTGTGCACAATGGGGAATTCAGCACAGAATTGGGGCAAAAATCAACTTAGGGTGACAGAGTCCAGGTCTTAGTTGATTGATGTCATGAGGGCCGGCAAGGGTCTGTATCATCAATCCTCTGGCTCTAATTGGTTTGGTATCTACATGCTCAGAGGGGTTTAGATCCTGCAAAGTTAACTCAAGATGTACTCTCAGGTCAATATTTAGTTTTCAATCAGCACTGGGAGTTTTACCACTGACTTATTATCCCTGATATGATTAGGTTATTTCCTGGCCTGATCGTGGCCATTTGTTCTTATTTTTTTTTTTTTTATTCCCTTAAAATAATTAACTACAGACGTCTTTTCTTCTGCTATTTCAACATATCCCAGAAGTTCTGCAAGAAATGTACTTTGGGCAAGTAATGCCAGTCAGGCATAGATCACAAGATGACCGAGGGTCTACCTTGACTTTTCTTATGTCAGGAAAAAAGCTATGTCTTGTCTTTCTTTTCCCAGGTATCCCCAACTCTGTCTACTGCCATCACCACATCTAAGTGTGGAATATTTTTACTACCCCCAAAAGAATCTTCAAACCCATTGGTGGTCACTCTTAATCCCCAATATCCGACCCCAGCCTTTGACAACCAGTAATTCACTTCCTTTCTGTATGGGTTTGCCTATGCTGGACATTTCACATAAATGTAATCATACAATGTGTGTTTTTTGAGTGGCTTTCTTCACTTAGTATATTTTCAAGGTTCATCCATGCTGTAGCATGTATCAGTACTTCAGTTTTTAAATTGCCAAATAATAACCCATTGCAAAGATTATACTGCATTTTGTTTTTCCATTCATAAGTTGATGGTCATCTAGGTCCTTTCCCCTTTTTGGTTATTATGAATAATGCAGCTGTGAACATTCATGTCCAAGTCTTTGGTTGGACATATGGCTTCATTTGTCTTAGATATATACCTAGAAGTGAAATTGCTGAGTCATATGGTAACTATATGTTAAGAATTTTGAGGATTAAAGCACTGTTTTCCAAAGTGGCCAGGCCACTTTGCATTCTTACCAGCAATGTTTAAAGGTTCCAGTTTCTCCATATCCTCGCCAATACTTATTATGTTTTTTATTTTAGTCATCCTACTGAGTGTGAAGTGGTATCTCATTAGGGTTTTCATTTGCATTTCCCAATGACTAATGATGTTGAGTATCTTTTCATGTGTTCATTGGCCATTTGTGCATCTTTTTAGAATAAATGTCTGTTCATGGGGCAACTGGGTGGTTTAGTCAGTTGAACATCTGATTTTGGCTCAGGCCATGATCTCATTCATGGGTTCAAGCCCCGCATAGGGCTCTGTGCTGACAGCTCAGAGCCTGGAGACTGCTTCAGATTCTATGTCCTAATTCTGATTCTGAGTCTCTCTCTGCCCCTCCCCCGTTCATGTGCATGCACTCTCTCACTCTTTCTCTTTCTCTCAAAAATAAATAAATGTTATATTGAGGAGGGCACCTTTTGGGATGAGCACTGGGTGTTGTATGGAAACCAATTTGACAATAAATTTCATATATTGAAAAAAATAATAATAATAAAAAATAAATAAATAAATAAATGTTAGAATAAATGTCTGTTCAAATCCTTTACTCTTTTTTGAAAACTGGGTTCTTGTGTTTTATTGTTGAGTTTTAAGATTTGTTTATATATTCTAGATAGAAATCCCTTATCAGAGATATGATTTGCAAATACTTTTTCCTGTTCTGTGGGTTGTCTTTTCACTTTGTTGATGGTGTTCTTTTTTTTTTTAATTTATTTTTTTAATTTACATCCAAGTTAATTAGCATATAGTGCAACAATGTTTTAAGGAGTAGATTCCTTGATGCCCCTTACCCATTTAGCCCATCTCCCCCCCACAACCCCTCCAGTAACCCTCTGTTTGTTCTCCATATTTAAGACTCTCTTATGTTTCGTCCCCCTCCCTGTTTTTATATTATTTTTGGTTTCCTTCCCTTATGTTCATCTGCTTTGTATCTTCAAGTCCTCATATGAGTGAAATCATATGATACTTGTCTTTCTCTGACTAATTTTGCTTAGCATAATACCCTCTAGTTCCATCCACGTAGTTGCAAATGGCAAGATTTCATTCTTTTTGATTGCCGAGTAATACTCCATTGTATATATAACCACATCTTCTTTATCCATTCGGTTGATGGTGTTCTTTGATGCACAAAAGTTTAAATTGTGATGAAGTTCCATTTGTCTATTTTTTTCTTTTGCCACTTGTGTTTTTGTGTTATACCTAAGATACCATTACCTAACCCAAGGTCATAAAGACTTACTCCTATGTTTCATCCTAGGAATCTGATAGCTTTCACTCATGTATTGAAATCTATGATCAATTTTGAGTTAATTTTTGTGATGGTGTGTGATAAGAATCTGAATTCATTCTTTTGCACGTGTCTAGCTTCTTGTCCAAGTGTCATTTCTTGAAAAGACTCTACTTTCCACATTGAATTGTGTTCATATCTGTGTTAAAACCAATTCACCATAAATGTGTAGGTACTTTTCTGGATTTTCAATTATATTGAAAGTTTGATTTTTTTTTGTATCATGTTGAAAATTGATGTCTATGTCTGTCTTCACACCAGTATTATTTGTTGTTGTAGAAGGAGAATGAATTCACCAAGTTTCCTATTTCACCATTCCAGAAGGCAAGGTGTTTCCTTTTATAAACCATGAACTCCTTGAACCAAAATCTGTCTTGATTTGTCTTTGTAACTTCATTGCTTGGTGAAGTATTGGGCCCTCCATAGAGGGCCTTACAACACCCTTTAATGTTTGTAAGAATTTCAAATGAATTAGTGTGCAGATAATATGTGATTTTAAAACATATTATGATTAAACATATAATATTATAGCAACAATAATAATTGTACATTATTTTTCAGGGAATCTGTATTAGAAACAAAAGGTGTCATAGACTCTAAGTCTAATGTTCTCTTTTGGCCAGCAAAAGAACGGACGCAGGATTAAAGCGAGAGATGGTTGATGTCCGGGAAAAGACAAGAGCCCTGAATAAGGGTCCTTGCCCCGTTTTTATTGGGATCAGAAAGCTTGCAAACGTAATGGGTGTGTACAAAGAGACAAAGAAACTAGGAACATTAACTTGGGGACGTGAGGGAAAAGGGGAGTTTTGAAGATATACAGTGTTTGGGGTTTGGGTCAATGTAAAACAAAATCCATACGCCAGGCAGATGGGTAGATGGTTGTTAACAGCAGACAGGAAGCGCCAGGCCTGTTTATCTTTGCTAGCCTAAGGGATGAGACAGATAGGGGAAATAACCTCAGGGTTAACAAGGCCCATTTTCTTTTGTTAACCATCTCCGCTCTGGGCTGCTTTGCCTGCAGGGCAGCGGTCCATAGTCCAATTTACCAGTTTACCTAACCTGGCCCTATCCTCCTGTGAAAGCAGCTTTTCTGCATAATACTTCGACCCTGAATATCTAAACGCACCTTTGTGCGTTTCTATTTCAGGCCTTTGCCTCTCCCTCTCTATTTTGGGGGCTCTGCACTCCCTCTCTATTTTGGGGTGCCTTTGCACCTCCCTATTCCTGGCATCTTTGTGCCTCCCTATTCTCGGGTGTCTTTGCACCCCCATATTCTTGGGGTGCCAATCTGATTTACCCAAACTCGGGTATGAACATTTTATGACTGTATTTCTTTATGCCCTTTAACTCATTGGTGTAAGCCCCGGGGATTCCTTAGCTTACCCCCCACAAAAAGGAACTGCTTAAAACATGCTTATAGTATTATTATCCCTTCACCTTGAATAACCACATAATGTTTTATAAAATACTTCCATGTATTTTATTTTTTTTTTTGGTTAAAGAACTTGCATTTTATTTTATTTTATTATTTATTTATTTATTTATTTATTTATTTATTTATTTATTTTTATTTTTTATTACTTTTTTCAATATATGAAATTTATTGTCAAATTGGTTTCCATACAACACCCAGTGCTCATCCCAAAAGGTGCCCTCCTCAATACCCATCACCCACCCCCCCCCCCCACCTCCCATCAACCCTCAGTTTGTTCTGTTTTTAACAGTCTCTTATGCTTTGGCTCTCCCCCACTCTAACCTCTTTTTTTTTTCCCTTCCCCTCCCCCATGGGTTTCTGTTAAGTTTCTCAAGATCCACATAAGAGTGAAACCATATGGTATCTGTCTTTCTCTGTATGGCTTATTTCACTTAGCATCACACTCTCCAGTTCCATCCACGTTGCTACAAAAGGCCATATTTCATTCTTTCTCATTGCCACGTAGTATTCCATTGTGTATATAAACCACAATTTCTTTATCCATTCATCAGTTGATGGACATTTAGGCTCTTTCCACAATTTGGCTATTGTTGAGAGTGCTGCTATAAACATTGGGGTACAAGTGCCCCTATGCATCAGTACTCCTGTATCCCTTGGGTAAATTCCTAGCAGTGCTATTGCTGGGTCATAGGGTAGGTCTATTTTTAATTTTCTGAGGAACCTCCACACTGCTTTCCAGAGCGGCTGCACCAATTTGCATTCCCACCAACAGTGCAAGAGGGTTCCCATTTCTCCACATCCCCTCCAGCATCTATAGTCTCCTGATTTGTTCATTTTGGCCACTCTGACTGGCGTGAGGTGGTATCTGAGTGTGGTTTTGATTTGTATTTCCCTGATAAGGAGTGACGTTGAACATCTTTTCATGTGCCTGTTGGCCATCTGGATGTCTTCTTTAGAGAAGTGTCTATTCATGTTTTCTGCCCATTTCTTCACTGGGTTATTTGTTTTTCAGGTGTGGAGTTTGGTGAGCTCTTTCTAGATTTTGGATACTAGCCCTTTGTCCGATATGTCATTTGCAAATATCTTTTCCCATTCCGTTGGTTGCCTTTTAGTTTTGTTGGTTGTTTCCTTTGCTGTGCAGAAGCTTTTTATCTTCATAAGGTCCCAGTAATTCATTTTTGCTTTTAATTCCCTTGCCTTTGGGGATGTGTCGAGTAGAATAAATATTGTCAAAATGTCAATACTACCCAAAGCTATCTACACATTCAATGCAATCCCAATCAAAATTGCACCAGCATTCTTCTCGAAACTAGAACAAGCAATCCTAAAATTCATATGGAACCACAAAAGGCCCCGAATAGCCAAAGTAATTTTGAAGAAGAAGACCAAAGCAGGAGGCATCACAATCCCAGACTTTAGCCTCTACTACAAAGCTGTAATCATCAAGACAGCATGGTATTGGCATAAAAACAGACACATAGACCAATGGAATAGAATAGAAACCCCAGAACTAGACCCACAAACGTATGGCCAACTAATCTTTGACAAAGCAGGAAAGAACATCCAGTGGAAAAAAGACAGTCTCTTTAACAAATGGTGCTGGGAGAACTGGACAGCAACATGCAGAAGGTTGAAACTAGACCACTTTCTGACACCATTCACAAAAATAAACTCAAAATGGATAAAGGACCTGAATGCGAGACAGGAAACCATCAAAACCTTAGAGGAGAAAGCAGGAAAAGACCTCTCTGACCTCAGCCGTACTTCCATGTATTTTAATTTGTTTAATTTTTCAGCCCGTTGGAGGTAGTGTCAAATACATAGGCCAGATATTATGTACATTTTACAGAACTGAAGGTTGAAACTTCAAGCAGTTAGGTAACTTGACCAAGATCACCCAGCAAGTTACCAAATCAGAGAGGTTTTGCTAAGATCCCATGTTGTCATATTCACATTACAGAGATCTTTCCACAGTCCTTCTTAAATCATAGTCCCATGGGTAAAACCCCACCCCTGCTCTGGGTAAAGAGATACATATTTAGGTATGTTGAAGGGCTCCCGGTCCATAGTTGGTACCGAGCAAAGAGTATCTATTAATCATAAAATTGTACTGAAGATAAACACAAATATGTAATGAAGGAAAACCAGTTAATAGAAGGAAAAAGTTAATAGAAAGTAATAGAATGCCACACTCTTTTATCTAAAATTCTTGGAGCAGATGTGTTTAAGATACTGGAAATTTTTAGAAAAACACTATGGTGCATATTTCCTGTGTTATATTCCCCCATCAGCTGGTTCTAGCGCAGTGCCCCATTATCAAACACTTTCCTATTTCTATACTAAAGCGTGTGAACATTCCTGCTAAATGGGATAAATAAGACTTATCAATAACATGCATCAGCTTGGGTTAAGTCTTACTATCAAAATATTAGGAATAAAAAGAACAAACAATAACAATCTTATAGATCCTAGGGAGTTTGGATTTGAGAATTCTTTGCGTGGTATCATACTTGTTTAAGACAAAATCTGTGCACAGCTTGGCTGATGAAGATTGTAGTAATGTGCATATTAATGATATAAAAATGACATCCTAACAGGTGACCATTATGTTTCCAACTTTCTATTAGGTGTTTTGTTTCTTCTGGCTAACACTCAGAAAAGCCTAGAATGGTTGGAGTAATTAATCTCATTTTATAGATAAATGGAAGATCAGAGAAGTTAAGTAATTTGCTCAAGGTCAGGTAGGTTAGAAAGATTGAAACACAAGTTGTTTGTCAAAATTTAAAAGCCTATGGTCTTGGGGCGCCTGGGTGGCGCAGTCGGTTAAGCGTCCGACTTCAGCCAGGTCACGATCTCGCGGTCCGCGAGTTCGAGCCCCGCGTCGGGCTCTGGGCTGATGGCTCGGAGCCTGGAGCCTGTTTCCGATTCTGTGTCTCCCTCTCTCTCTGCCCCTCCCCCGTTCATGCTCTGTCTCTCTCTGTCCCAAAAATAAATAAACGTTCAAAAAAATTTAAAAAAAAAAAAAAATAAAAAAAAAATAAAAGCCTATGGTCTTTCTACAACACAATAATTACAGTTTAGTACAAGAAGGCATAATCTTTGCATGAACTGAGAAACAGAACCTGAAAATAGGTTTTTATCCGATGCTGTCTTGTTAAAAAGCTGATAAACTATTAACAATATTGATTTATAATAAATAGAATCATCTCAAACCACATATAAGGAAATTAAACATTATGTGTCTCTGGCATAAATATTTAAACAAATGAAGGACGTTCAAGCCATACCATCTGAGGAGGCAGAGCTTAAGCGTCTTAAAGAAATGGGGTAACTCTATACACTCGCAGAAGTTCAGAAAATGGGGGTGCCTGGGTGGGTCGGTCGGTTAAACCACGACTCTTGGTTTGGGCTCAGGTCTTGGCCCAGGTCATGATCTCACAGTTTGGGGGACTGGCCTAGGGGCCCAAGGGCTGACACCACAGAGCCTGCTTGGGATTTCCCCCCACCCACCCCCCTCTCTCTCTCTCTCTGCTCCTCTCCGCTCATGTGCACATGCTTTCTCTCTTTCTAAATAAATAATTAAACTTAAAAAAAAATTTCAGAAAATGATTCTCAAATTGTTTGCCAGAGAAACTGGTCATAACTCATCCATAGGTGGTTTTAATGATTTTATTTTAAAGTAGTTAGTCCTATCTTAATATAAAAATACAATTACTTGATGTAAATATCTGTAGCCTACAGTAACTATGATTCTGATCTTGTGCCTTTCCTGGCTCTCTGGAAGGTTAACCACATGCCTCACACATTTTGGTACTTAATTTTAAATTGTATAATTCTTTATTTCATATCAACATAACTTGTTTCCCTGAGTAGACTGCGATCTTTTGGAGGGCAGGGAATCCATGTTGCGCTTCCTTTGCATTGTAGCAACCCTAGCACAGTGCTGGGCATGTGGTCTACATTTAACATAAAAAAAAAAAAAAAAATTAAACTTGATTCAGCCATTTTATTTATTTTCTTTGTTAAGTTTTTTAAATGTATTTTGAGACAGACAGAGACCTCATGCGAGCAGGGGAGGGGCAGAGAGAGGGAGGGAGAGAATCCCAAGCAGGCTCCTGTGCTGTTCAGTGCAGAGTATGACCTGGGGCTCGATCCCATGAACCATGAGATCATGACCTGAGTTGAAATCAAGAATCCCACACTCAACCGACTGAGCCACCCAGGTGCCCTGATCCAGTCATTTTAGTAAAGTGAGTCATTCCTTTAGAATTTCTTCTTTTTTACAAACATGTTCTCTAATGACTCAGATTTTGAAAACAAATTTCAATCTCACACCAATTTCTTACTCTGGCATAAATATAAAAGAAAATTCTGGCTGCTTCGTGTTACTTTAAAGCTGATTGATCATATCAAGAACAATTTATAATGCTTTCTTTTTATAACCTTTCTAAAAAGTATAATGATAATAATGATTCAAATTTACTTTGAGCATCTGATGCCCAATGCAGGTTTTCTTTTCAGGATGCTTCATCTTGAAATAATAACAAGGAAACCTCTGCGAGCGTCTGTGACCAAAGTATTTTTTTAAAAAATGTGGTGCCATTGGGTGCCTGAGTGGCTCAATGGGTTAAGTGTCTGACTTCAGCTCAGGTCATGATCTCACAGTTTGTGAGTTGGAGTCCCGCATCCGGCTCTGTGCTGACAGCTGGGAGCCTGGAGCCTGCTTCAGATTCTGTGTCTCCCTCTCTCTCTGCAGCACCCCCCCCCCCCTCCCAAACTCACACTCTGTCTCTGTCTCTCTGTCTCTCTCAAAAATAAATAAACATTTTTTAAAAATGCAGTGCCATTGCATAGAACAGAATTGATGCTGATGCTAAAACAAACCTTGCAAATATAGGTAGCATTTAACTCTAATCTGTTATAGATAGGAAAGGTAAATTTGATGTATCTTTCTCTTGGAAGGTTGTTCTAAGCTGACAGGTAAGCCTTGATGGAGACCCAGTAATATAAAGAGAAAAACAGAGTTTCGGGCGTCCTGAGCATCTGAATTATTTAGATGTTTTCCAATATAAAATTCTTTCTACATTTCTCTTTCTGAATCCATCAGTAGTATCTTCCTCCTAAAACTTTAAAGTATTCTTTCAAAGTAGCTGAATGCAATGTTACCCACCTACGCAGTTGAAATGAGGGGATCTCCTCCAGAGCAGAAACTTGATTGGTATAAACTGGTAGCATCCACCATTTACTGACTCCCCGGTGTGTTCCAGATCTGCCATATGATTTTTATGACTTGTCTCATTTCATCCAGACAACAGCCCTCCAGTGTTATTAGCCTCTTTCGTAGACGGTACAGCTACGAAAAATGGAAATCATTTTTCTTATCATTGTTGCACAATAGATCTGTCCTTTATTTAATGTTTCCGCTATCATAGCTTCCCTTTCTCTCTGTCTCTTGCTCTTTTCAAAACTACAAAGTTTTAACATGGAAATATAGACCTGCAGGAAGAACTTTCTTTGCACTTGGTGCACTAGAGAAGAGCATATAAAATGTCAGCTGTCTTGTAACGGGAGCTCATCCCCTGTTGAGTGCAGCTGGCAGGTGATGTGTCTCATGACAGTAAGCTGCATCTATATATGGTGTTTAAAATATGCAAATATAGGACATAGTTCTTTTTTTTTTTAAGATTCACTATTTTCTCTGTGTGTTTCTCTCTGTCTCTCTCTTAAGGATACATGGGTTTACATCTAATTTATTTCTGCCCTGTTACTCTCCCATTTTATGCACACACACACACACACACACAAATACCAGTGCTTGATTGTTGTTTATGCTACTGTTTTCTGAAGTCAAATAGCAGCTCCAGGGTGGCTCACAGGAGGTCCCACCCAGAAGACTTTTTGTTCTTCTCCAAGAAACCTTGTTCAAATGCCCATTTTTGATATCTTTTATTATTACCGGCATTGCCAGGAGGATTCTTGCCTTTTCCATGCTTACACTGTCAAAGAGACCAAACTGGAATGCCAGCAATTATAAAGAAGATGCAGATACCAGGACCCATTACAAGTCACACAGATTAATCAAGCAATCTGCCAACATATAAGCAAAGACTTAAATGCACAGTGTTAAGGTGGTAAGCCACCTGTTTAGACTCAAAATGGAGACATTTCAGAAGCCGAATCCATCCTCCACATAGTCTCCAGGGAGATCCATTAAAAAGGCAAAGCACCAAGAGTAAATTCTAAACTTCTTAACATGGCAGACCCATCCATGTTTGGTCGATTCCTTCTGTCCCTTCAGCCCGTTGCTGTGACATGTTCTGTTCCCTCATGCCTCTCCCCCACAAAGAGTGATGGAATCAATTGATGTTCCTTCTCTCTGTGCCTTTCCCCAGCGTGCATGTCTTCTCCCACCTCTCCATCTAGCTGACTCTTAATTGTAAAGCCTTCATTCAGGCTGTGTCCCTGATGGTTTTCTCCCCACCCGGAGAGGCAGAAGTCAGCCCTCCCCGTGCTCCTATAATTTTTTACACATTTATCACATCATTCCATAACTATTTATTCACATGTTTGTTTACTTCACCACGTTGTGAGCTCCTCAAGGGCAAGGATGGGATTTCATTGTCACTACATATGCAGTGCCTAGTGCAATGACTGGACATTGTTGAATGAATGAACTTATCAGCACACAATAAAGTGCAACTATGGAAAAGACCAGAATATTCTTCACGGTAGTCAGCAAACCCATTTTCTTTTAGGTAGATATATTTTCCTGGGATAGTTAATAGCCACAAAAGATTTCCAGCTGGATATGAATCAAACTCAAGGGAGCTGGATAACCTTCATGGACATTTTCATTAAATATGGTGAGTCACCCTTTTCTTTCTATAATAAAATATTGAGCCTGTCAAGCAGAACTAAATACCCACGTCAGTCAGCACAGCATACCTCTCCCCTGGAGAGTGCTAGACACATACCGCTGGATTCTTAACTTTCCAAAACTTCCTTGCCTAATAGGAGTGGAAATTTGTTATTTGTGACTGCCTCAAGAACCTATATTTTGGGAACTTTACCTAGTAAAGAATATGGGGATGGGATGCCTGAGTGTCTCAGGTGGTTGAGTGTCTGACTCTAGATTTCACCTCAGGTCATGATCTCAGGATCATGAGACTGAGCTCTGCAACAGGCTCTGTGCCAGGTGTGGATCCTGCTTGGGCTTCTCTCTCTCTCTCTCTCTCTCTCTCTCTCTCTCTCTCTCTCTGCCCCTCCCCCACTCATGCTTGCTCTCTTTCTCCCCCTACCTTCTCAAAAAAAAAAAAAAAAATATGGGGAGGAAAAGCCATATAAAAGCCCCAAACATAGATTTTCTTACAGCTTAGAACAGCCATGTGACCTACATTCCACAAATCAGACCACACCCATCTAGGCTTGGGTTTGGAAGTCATCAGTGTGAAAAGACATTCCTGCACAAGGAAACACACCTGGCTAGCATGGTGATGAAGGTGGTGGTTAATCCGGCAGCCAGTCCCACAGTGTTGTCTGTGCATAGTTGAGGGGGCCGTGGTGTGCTTGATCATGCAAGTATGTGGTTGGGTATTCATCCTTAGGTGGCCTTCTAACCCACCTGGGATTTCTGTGAAAGACTTAGTATCATTTAATAAAGTTATGTTCTGCTTCAGTTAGTAAGGATGGACTGTTGTTTGCAACTAACATTTCTATCCAATGCTCTCATAATACTTCCATAATTTCAATAACCCTTTCCTATGAAATATTGCTTTCTGATTGTTTCCATGATGGCTTCTGTCCATGGTATTTAGATCCTTGTTAAGTGATGAGGTTATTACTTTTATGATTTTGCATGTTTCTCATAATTTCTGTTGTTTCTCACATTTACTATTCACTTAAAAACAACAACAACAACAACAAAGTGGTACCTGGGTGGCTCAGTCAGTTAAGTGTCCTAATCTTGGTTTCAGCTCAGGTCATGATCTCACAGTTGGTGAGATCAATCCCCACTTCTGGGGCTATCAGTGCAGAGCCTGCTTGGGATTCTCTCCCTCCTGACTCCCCTGCTCACGCTCTCTCTCTCTCTCTCTAAATAAGTAAAACACATTTTTTTTTAAATTAAAAAAAAAAATTAACCAGAATAGGATAATAGAAGGAACATGGGCTTTGGAGACACAAAGGATGGAGTCTTGGTATGCTCTTTATTCATACTATGATGTTGGACATTTTCTTAATCTTCCTGAGACTTCTTCACAAGATGTAGAAACAGTATTTATCCTGCTAGTTGTTGTTAAAATGAGATGAGACAATATATAGACAACTCCTGGTATGCTGAATGCCATTAAATAGGAACTGTCATAAGAGTCTTTGTTACTCTCCCTTGGTTGACTTTGAAAGACCCCTAGGAAGACCAAGTTTGCTTCTCTATTAGGCTAAGTTGCCTGCACAAGAATTTATAATAGCTTCCCTACTGAATGTATTGCCTTCAGATTTAATTCTCAAATTCTTACTCTGGAATTCAAAATCTTCTTTGGCCTGGTCCTATCTTGCCTCTCCAGCCTTATCTGTCATAATCTATTCTCAAGAGCCTTTGGCATGAATCAGCCCAGTGTCTTCATCCTGTCTACCAGTCTGTGAGCATCCCTACAGTGCTCCCCCATGTTACCCTGTTCAGGCTCATCTCCTTTCTTGGGTTTGTCCTTGCCTTCCTGTCTTCCAAGCCAATCCTTCTGCTATAGCCCAACTAAAGTCCTTCCCAAACCAAACACTCTGATTTATCCCCATATTCATCCATTTCAACACTGACTAGTTATGTTGAGTGTTTTAACTGGTAAAAAATAATGTATTTATAAGTGACCATTTGCAAAGTCCTTTCTATTATCATAAATTCTCTTTCTGCCTTATGAAAGCAGAACATATATGTTGAGAGTCACTGCCAGCCCTACGTGGAGATGTTTCACAGACAAATGAGACCTATTAGCGTATATGGAAAACAGCCTTACAAGGGAATTTTGGATTAAAAACTGCAACACAGACTTTACTTGTAGCGCTAGGTAATGTACACGACATATCATTCTCCAGGTGATTTAGACCTAAGGGGATCCTCTTTCGCTTTGGTGATTTTCGGTTTCCGAATGGTAATTATAAACTCTGACAGTCTGAGTCATATAACTATTTCATACTCTTATTAGAGGGTGTTGGCACTTCTGGATATTAGAGTTATTTTGTTCAAGGCTATTTTCTTAAGAAATCTTTTCCATTGAGATAGTCTTGGCCAATGGGAAAATTGATTTAATGGAGAAAGTTTGCCTTATAACTAAAAATTTCAAAGTTGAAGAAGAAATCATACACCCACATTATTGTTCTTATTTCAATTTCAGCATGGAAATGAACAACTCTCCCCAGGAAATCAAGATGAAATGGGTTTTACTTTTATATTTCAATTTAAAATAAAAATCTGAATTTGTTAGCAGGCAATGTAATTTACATCAACCTTTCCCTCATGATGATCAGCTGTGTAATGAAGTCTTTATTAAGCATTACTACTGTTCACTAGCTTCAGGTGGTATAATTCACATATCCGACTTATTCAAGGAACTGGCTGCAAATGAGGGTCCCTGAGGGGAACAGTTCCAGCATGGCTTATTCCTTTTTAGTAATATTAGCCTCTGTTTCTATGGAAACTGCACATCCTGTTTTACTGTTTGCATACGATGTCTTCATTTATTAAAATACATTCAAATAGTTAAAACTAATAGTGTTCTAATCTGAGTATAATATCACATAGACATTTTTACGCGAGTTAAGAAATCCAACTTTATTATAGAAAACTATGCTGATATGAAGTGCCCGTTAAGTAGAGATTATGTTTTTGAATTTCTGTTTGTTTCTAAAATACTAGCACTGGAACTCAAAGTGGGGAACGATTACTTAAATATCATTTGAGTCCAGTGCACCAAAAGCAAAATGGGCAAAGGATAAAAACCTGTGTGTGTGTGCATCTAATAAGCATAAAATGTATGGCTATATATATTTATCAATAATCTATACATTATATATGAATATATATGTAAACATATATATGTGGCTAATGAACATTAAATATATTCAACCTCACCAGTAATCAAGACATGCAATTTAAAACAACAATAAAATGCCAGTGTTTACCTCTTTAATTAACCAAGAAGAAAAAGAATGATAAAACCCAGGGTGGCAGAGTTGCGAAAACCTGGCACATGCCGGATTGTTGATGGGAATGAAATCGGTGCCAGGTTCTGAAGGACACACTCACCATGACAATATGTATAAGTCACTTGACTCAAACATTTCACTTCTAGGTACTCTACCTAAAGAATTATAGAGAGATACTATAACAAGGATTGCACTATTGGTTGTGATGAGAAAAAAGAAAAGAAAGCAAAATACAGAAATCAGCAAAAGGTCTGTTCATTAGGGAATTGTTTAAATTGATCATGCTCCGTGAGAGTTACATTCTTCCTTTTGCTCATCGGTGCTTCCCTAATACCTAGCACAAGGCTTGGATGCTCGACGTAGCTGTTTAATGAATTAAAATGATGGTATTGAACTAGAGTTAATTATCTGGAAAGATGTCCATGGTATGTTAAGTTGAAAAAAAGTGACTAAATTGAATATGAAATGTGAATACTTAAAAAATTATCACTATATCTGTACATATGTGGATAAACTCCAAATAACACACATCATAATACCTGAATCCAAAAATGATTTAGAAGAAATAGGCTGTGAATGTGAAACAGCTGTAGAAATCCGTTAGCTAATGTGTTTTGCTCCTATTTTCTTTATATATATATATATATGAAGAATGACATATAATAAAAATTGCTGCCTAAAAACCTCTAAAACAATTCTTCCAATAAGTATAAATTAAAATTTGACATAAGAAAACATTGTGTCATAGTTCAGTGGTGGTTTGGTTTTGTTTTTTCCTTAGAGGCACATAAAAATGATGTGTCTAGTATCATTGATGTTGCTGTGGGCTTCATGAAATATGGTACCTCTAAATTGAAGCATTGCAGCAATATTTTACCTAGTGTCCTTATCTCCTTCCAATTTGTCTCACCTATTCATAGCAGCTTTACCCCCTCTAAACATCTATCTGAGAATAGTATTTGCCTTTTCAGAAAACGGTAATGCTTTTCCTTTGAGTGCAGGTTAAGATCTGTGACATTCTGTTTGCGCCCCCCCCCCCAATACATATACTGAAGTCCCAACTCCTAATGTGGATGGTATCTGGGGGTGGGACCTTTGGGAAGAAGATTTAGACAAGGTTGTGATGGTAGGGCCCCATCGTAGGACTAGCGTCCTTATAAGAAGAGAGAGAGACACTAAAGTCCTCCCCCTGCTCCCTTCCTCCCCCTCCGTATGAGGACAGCAAGAAGATAGCTATCTGTAAACTGGGAATAGGGTCCCCATTGGAGAACTGAATTGGCTGCCACCTTAATCTTGGACTTCTCAGCCTCCGGATGGTGAGAAATAAATTCCCGTTGTTTAAGCCACCCAGTTTACGGTATTTTGTTGTGGCAGCCCTGCTAAGACAAGATCTTAAGCCAGCACATCTACCATTCTATACCCGAACTTCTCATCATCCTCTATTGAGGATGAGATTATATTAATCTGTCTACCTAGATTGCTCTTCTATACCTATAGTTCCAGTCTTTGCCTAAGGAAATCCCAGTCTTGTTTTAAAATCACCACCTCCCTAGGACTTTCCAGATTACTGTATCCAAAAATGAACTATCCTTTTACTCGGATAACATTATTAGACATTAACACTTATCACAGTCATATTTAATTGTTGATTTTGAACATGCCGGTGTCTAAGTCACATCTTATGTGGCTTTCTCTTCTTTACCTCTTCACCTGCTCAGATACTATGCACAAAACTGAACAAGTACATCATAAGTGTTGGCTGAATAGTGGTGGACTTAATTAAAGTCTTCCATCAGAGTTCAAAACCTAATGTTAAAATATATTTAAGTGTATTTTAAGTTTATTTTTCTCCACAAAACCTAATACAGTTTGAGGCTTCAAATTCCTTGGTTTTAGCATGAGGATTTCTGCACTTGGTCAGATAGTGGTCACTAACAAAACACCACTGCAATAGTAATCATAGCACCTACTAGGTGCCGGGCATTGAGCTGACCATCTCACAGGCATCATGGCATTTAATCCAATGAGAACTTTATTCTATAGATACTTTTATTGCTTCCATTTTACTGATGAGGAAGTAGGCCTTGAGAGGTCAAGTAATTTACCTAAGACCACTTAGAGAGAAACAGTAGAGCCAGGTTTCAAACCCAAGTTTTCTGCATTCAATCTGTACTCTTAACCTCCAAAATAGATCACCTCTTAATACATGTTTTTATTTGATATTTTACTTAGTCTTTATGAAAAATAAAAAACAAGGGACTACAATTTGGGGCTACAAGTTGGCAAAGCATAATTTTCACTGTATCTGTTTGATTGGCCCTTCTTGGCTTATGAGTTTCTCTGCCTACAACAATGGAAAGCCTTTGCTGGGATGCTCTGATATTCTCAGATGGAATGTGCCATCATAAAAAAAGATATACGGCATGTATTCACTTTCTGCAACGATTCCATAAATCAAATTGCCTACTTCCTTAAAAATACTTCTCATAAGAATATTTTACATAGATAATTTTGGAATTCTCTGGAGAAAAATTAAGACTTAAGTCTTAGAGTTGGATGGTGGTGCTTTTAAAGATATGTAGAATACTATGTGGCAATAAGAAAGAGTGAAATATGGCCTTTTGTAGCAACATGGATAGAACTGGAGAGTGTTATGCTAAGTGAAATAAGTCATACAGAGAAAGACAGATACCATATATTTTCACTCTTATGTGGATCCTGAGAAGCTTAACTGAAGACTATGGGGGAGGGGAAGGAAAAAAAAAAGGTTAGAGAGGGAGGGAGCCGAAACATAAGAGACTCTTAAAAACTGAGAACAAACTGAGGGTTGATGGGGGGTGGGAGGGGAGGGTGGGTGATGGGGATTGAGGAGGGCACCTTTTGGGATGAGCACTGGGTGTTGTATGGACACCAGTTTGACAATAAATTTCATATTAAGAAAGAAAGAAAGAAAGAAAGAAAGAAAGAAAGAAAGAAAGAAAGAAATGTAGACCGGAAAAGTCCATGTACCATTAAACTAAATCAGATGAAATTTACGCAAGTGAATGACACATCCCCCAATAGGGAAGAGATAGGCTTTTTACGTAAAGGCACATGCGCACATGCAGTAAAGCAGGATGATGCCCAGGGCTTTGCAAATGCATACCACCTGTGCAGTTATTTCTTTCCCTGGGCTTCTATCCTAATCCTCAGGCTTACCCTGTACCTCACTAGCCACATGATCCTGCTTCTCATGGCCACCTTGCTTCACCAGGACTTTTATTATTCATCTTGAAAATTGTTGCTTAAAAGCCTATAGTTCTACTGTTTCCCTCAAAGCCTTATTCGCTATATTTCCTGACTCTCTGTCATTTATCATTTTCCTTCTTAGAGATGTAGATCCATTGGCTAGAGAGAAATTTATTCATGTTTGTTGTACCCCGAATGCTTGTTCCACTATGAAATTATTGGTCTGGCTTTAAGAGTGAAGGTGTGGAAATAAATGTATGTAGTTCAAGGTCAAATATTTAATACAGGCTATTTGGTTATTTCTCTATAGCTCTCTAAATTTTAGTTGTACATCTTTTGGGAGTTTTCAATAGCCCCCAGTCAAAGACCATCAGAAACACATCTTTGGTTAAACAAAGTAGGGTTTATTGACTCATTGCAATGAGGGCAGACACACACCATGAAGAATTGTGGAGTGAATCAGTATGAGGGTGTTAGAATGGACTTAATGTTATTATTTTTAATAAATCTTACCTAAGTCACAGGAGACAGGAAGCCAGGCTTGAGCTGTAATTGATAAAGAAGCAGTGCTCTTACCAGCCCAGAAAAGGAGAGTTTAGTGATTTTTGTGACAATGTTTGCACAATGTTCGTGTTTTTGTCAGTGTTCAGACATCATTTGGAGATGATCTTCACTGTGTCATGATCCATCAGAATCACAAAGTGTCATTGATGGGTATGGATGTTGTGGGAAATGTTCGTGTTCGACAGAACAGCGCAGCCTGGCTCTGAGTGTCAGGCCAGGATCTAGCAACTCCAAGGCCTAACTGGTGGTGCCAGGTTGGCTTCTGGCTGTCAGTCTGTCTTTCTCTTTCTTGGAGTCAGTAACCAGATTCCAGAATCCCTCAGGACAGAGACTGTGTTTTCTGACGTCCATGACCCTGGCCTTGAGTGCCTTGCTCAGTGAATGTGCTCAGTGAGTGCTGGTTGGAGGGAGATTTCTCCTTTCTCTCTGGGCAGCTTGACCTCCAGGGTGACTTTTGACTGAATAATCAGAAAAATCTTTGAAAAAAAAACCCCATAAATCTATTTTTAAATCTGCTCAGAAAATCATAAATCACTAGTAAAACATGTTCTGCTGGATCCAAATATACTACTTTTCAGTTTAGTTGTCTCAATTAGCATAATTTACCAACACTAAAAATAATTTCTAGAACAAAAGCCTCTGAAAATAGAAATAAAGAGAGCTTTTGTCCTCCTCACTTTAGAAATCGTTTTCCCAAGATTTCACTATAACTTCATTAAAAGGCCATGATGAGCTGCTGATACTGATCTAAATCCTGAACTATTTTCTTATTGTCCATTAACCATTTGAAATTCATACCATGAAATATAGTGTGGAGGAGGTATACATTTCCCCCTTGTTTTCATCTTCAACCTTCTAAGATTAGCTTTTGATGTAATAAAAAATACGATCTCCAAAGTAATCTTGGTATAAAGAATGATCACAGTTTATCATTTGGCTCCCCTTTAACCTTGTAGTAAGGAGTCACCAGAGAGGGGGCTCTTTTTAATCATAAGGTGATTCAGAAAAACTTGGATGGCAGAGTATATTCATTTACCAAAATATTAATTAAGTGTATATTCATTTGTATCCAAATCTGAGTCAGATTCAGTACTTACTGCTGGAATGCCAATGTAAGCAAGAACAGGCAGGAACCCTGCTCTCATGGGGTTTACTATGGAATAGGTGAGACGCACAGGGATCAAACATGCAAACTAATGCCTGAATAATTGCAACTAGACATCATCTAAATGAGTAGGACTGGACCTAAAGCAGATGGGCTTTCAGGGAAGATATCACTGGGAGAGTGGTTGCAGAGCTAATGAAGAGGGGTAGGCGACATCCTCAGGGGAAGAGGGAGGAGAGGATGGCTGGAGAATGTTCCAGACAGAGGCAAGAGCAGTGACAAAGGCTTCAGAGCAGACGTGATGAGGCCTTGTGTCTTAAATTGGGTTCCCTGGAAACACTCTGAGAGATTTACTGGGTGTGTTCTTAGCCATAACACCTTTGGAAGTGAGGGGGCTCTGGAGCTGGGATGGCCCCTGTGAGTTGTCTGGACCCCCTCATGGAAAATCCTCTGTCCCCAGGGTGGGGGCTGGGCCCATGGGTGAGCCACCTGGGGGCAATTTCCAGAGAGAGATTCAACTGTGGACATCAGCAGTCAAGAGTCCTGGCAGCTGGGGAAAATAAGTGTCTTGGGCCTGAAGGGGGAACTGGATGGGAAGTCATAGCTCCCACTGCTTCTTGACCTGCGAGGCTCTGTGTGGCTGGAGGTAAAAGAGCCAGAGGGTGACTGAGTGGTAGAATGAGGGGCTGGAGGGTTGCACAGGAACTAGACCACATAAGCCCTTGTAAACCTTCTTGGGGATTTCAGACTGTATCTGAAGAGCTCTTGAAGAGAACAGGGCCAGGGGATCAGCACAGCTTCTGACAGATAATGCTTGTCCTAGGCAAGGAGATACCCCTAAACTGTAGCGTGACTGCTCTGTATATTTCTGGCTCCTTTCAAATTGGCTCCATGATCTATATTAGCTACTCTCAAGGACATCCATTTCAGCACTCCCGGTTGTGCTCTTTCAGAATTCCCAACTCAGAAGCCAGGCAGTAATATAAATAAGAGAAGTGAGATGGAGATAAAGGAACTAGGAATACTTGTTACCATGGGCTAAAAGATATTTGCTTCGGGGCGCCTGGGTGGCGCAGTCGGTTAAGCGTCTGACTTCAGCCAGGTCACGATCTCGCGGTCCGTGAGTTCGAGCCCCGCATCAGGCTCTGGGCTGATGGCTCAGAGCCTGGAGCCTGTTTCCGATTCTGTGTCTCCCTCTCTCTCTGCCCCTCCCACGTTCATGCTCTGTCTCTCTCTGTCCCAAAAATAAATAAACGTTGAAAAAAAAATTAAAAAAAAAAATAAAATAAAAGATATTTGCTTCATCTAAAGGTTTTCAAATACAAGTGTTTTAAAAAGCTGTGGGAGACATATTATATTTTATAGTCATTTCCAACTAGTTCTCAAACGTAATATGTGATATAAGGACTCCATTTCCTTACTGAATACATAAACCACGTTATTGTGTGAGGCTGTCATAACTGGTGTCAGTTGACCATGTTGAGTTAGAAAGATTTTGTTTTATATTTAGCTATGCTCTGTATCTCTATAACCCCTCAGCTTGCATGAAAAGAACATTCATAATACAATTGATTTAGCAAAATCAAGTTGATTTAGTAAAACCACATCATATACTTGATAAAAAGATATCAAGGATGCATGCTTTATGTTTAAATGTCCAGTCAAATCTCTGGTGTTATTATAATGAATCATTTTTCTTGCTCTAATGCTTCATTGTGTGATCCTTCAGGAACTCCTGAGAAGCCATGGAAATGACTCTTGCTCAGATCCTTCCCTTAGAAAGATGAATCATGCTAATTCATAAAAACCATGGAGACTCTTGCCTACAGTTTAATAGCTTTCCCTTTAGTCAGTTGGTATAAGAATCTAATTTTGAGCCCATTCATTTGTGAAAAAGGTCAGTGTAATTTCCTGACAGTTCCTGTGGCCTCCCCCAGAATGAGCTGTCCTCTGTCTATGACAATGATGCTGGTATCATGTTGGGTAAAGTTAGTGTCCTCAGTTGTTTTTCCCACTGAGTGCTGCTCTATGAACCAGATTTATAAGTATGAAACCTTTACCTGGATTTCATTCTAGACTTTCTTCTTTCCTCTCCCAATTAAGCAAGAAAACAAACAAATCTGGCTAGTTCACCGCTTAAGTAACTCCCTTCTCTCCATCTCTTCTGCCGTCACCATGGACAACTCTGCCACCATCACCAGGTGGCTTCGCTCTTGTATCTTCCTCATGACTAGTCTCCCAGTGTCCTGTACCCTCCAGTCAGCCAGCCAGTCTGCAACTGATGCTCCCAGAGTTTACCTACAAAATGAAAATCTGATCAGGCACTTTCCTTGACAAACCTTGTAGGGGCTTCCATCATCCTATTTGGTATGTTTATAAGCCACTCACTGTTATCTCCATACATATCTCTAGGTTCCAAGTTGTATAGAAGGACACTGTCTCATCTGTCATTAGGAAAAGCTTTTAAAAGGACTATATAGCCTGGATGTGATAGGCAGTATTCCAATGGGAAACTTATAGAATGGATTACTCTTCAGAGAAATAGTCACGATTGTTTCAAACTCATATTTAACATTTTCCCTTTGTATTATCAAGAATAGAATAAATTATCTCCAATATGCAAGGGCCTGTTGAAATTATATGTTGTAATTCAGCATATTCTGACATTGTGTTATATTTTATTGATAATTACAAAAATGACTACAATAAAACCCCTAACCTTGGGCAGACTAAAAGCTATTTATGAGATAGAGACTCTTAAGCAACTAACCACAACTGCAGCTAATTCTGTATAGCAGGTATAATAAAATATGGAAGAGATTAATCCGTTCTGACTAGGGTATAAGGAGAGATAGCATCTGGTCTGGGTCTCAGAGTGGCAGGAAGATATTCTAGGTGAAAAGAATAACAGCAAGGGAGCTCTGTTAGGGACAGAAATTTAGGGGAGCTATTCAATCATTGGTGGGGGGTGGGGGTGGGGGAGAAGGGTGAGGAAGGGTTAGTTAGAAAATGGGGGACTTAAAATGTCATGTTAAGGACTTTGTACTTTATTCCATAGACCACAGAGAAGTTGTGAAGGTTTCTAGCAGATCTGACTTGCGTTTTAGGAATGTCACTTAGCTATGAGAAGGAATGTCTAGAGGCTAGAGACTGGGGGCAAGATGGCAGGAGAAGGGTGAAGAGGGGAGTGGTAGTAGAACTATAAAGAAGAGGACAGGTGGGCAATTTTGAACGTATAATTGATGAGTTTTGGCTATGGGCTGTATATAGCAATGAAAGTAAGAAAGCTGAAAATATCCTTGTCTGGGCATGGCAGGCAGTATCCAAGATGACTCCCAATGATCCACACCTCCTGGCATGCCCATGCTGTCTCATCCCCTCTCACATTATACCAGGGTTGGTCTCTTTGGCTAACAGAATATGGCAGAAGTGATGGTGTGCCTTCCAATGCTAGGTTATAAAGTCACTGTGGCTTTGTCTTGGTTGTTCTCTCTTTTTGCTGCGGGGGAAGCATCTGCCTTCTAATGAGCAGTCTTACGGATAGGCACACATGGTGAAGAACTGGGGCCTTTTCACAATAGCTAAGAGCTGGGCACCTGGGTGACTCAGTGGGTTAAGCATCTGACTCTTGGTTTCGGCCCAGGTGATAATCTCATGGTTTGTGAGTTTGAGCCCTGCATCAGGGTCCGCCAGTATGGAGCCTGCTTGGGATTCTCTCTCTCTCCCTCTCTTTCTGCCCCTCCCCTACTCCCATGCTCTCTCTTACATACGCACTCTCTCTCTCTCAAAAAAAAAGAGCCAATGTGAGTGAGTTTGGAAGCCAGTTTTCCAACCCAAGGAATTCTTTGTATCACTGTGACATTTTGGTCATAACCCCATGATAGATCCCAAGCCCGAACAACTCAGCCAAGCTATTTTCAGAAACCTGACCCTCAGAAACTGTATGAGACAGTTTCCGTCGCCCTGGTTTAAGCTGCTAAGGTTGGGGGATTTGTTATATAGCAAATGATAACATACTGGGTAGTAAAGCAGATCTGATTAGCTAAGGTAAAAATACAAGAGAAGGAACCGGTTTTGCCAAGGAGATAACAACCTTGATTTTTCACGAATTTGGTTTGTGCGGTCTGTAAGTTCCTGCTCATCTGGCATTTGGGAATAGATGTGGACTTGGAAGTTTTCACAGGGTGTAGAGTGGTAGTTCTCATGCTAAAACATTCATAAGAGTCACCTGGAGTGCTTGTTGAAGAGTCCACCCGTAGAGTTTCTTGTTCTGTAGCCACAAATCTGTATTTCTCATATGTTCCCAGGTGATGGTGACGTTTCTGGTCCAAGGAACACAGTTTGAGAGCCTCTTGTAGGAAGTGACATCAAGAAGGAAACCCAAAGTATAATATAACTAATAGTTCTCATCTCTCTCTTGTATTTTATATATATATCACAGAGCTGAGATATTTAGCAATTTAAAAAATATGAATGAATTTAAAATCATTGACCAAAGTTAGGCTTGGGAATTTTTGTAGAAAACAATTTATTAGTTGTTATCAAATGCAAAGTAAAAATTGGGTTTTATGTCCTTCTAAGGTACATATATTGTCAGTACCTCTACTATAAATTTACACTGAACTTCTTTTCCTGTATTCCACTATTGATTTTTGCTCTTAATTTTGTATTTATAGCCTGCAAATGAATTTCAGCTGATCAACACATGTGAAAAAAAAATCCAAAAGGAGCTTTTAAAATGTCCAATTATGTGCTATAGGATGTTCATATTTCTTCTTAGATTACTGGAAGAAATCTCTGAGGATCTTGCTTTGACGATCAGAAGGACTGGATTACTTAGACCTCAGATTAAACTTGCGTGGTGTTGGGCTCTGCATGTTAGCGGATAAGGTATGACAGCCAATTAGAGGCCATTTTCATAATGAATAGCTTTCTGCTCAGGAATAAAGGATTGCCTTTCTTAACCCCTTGGAAAGTTTACAATGTATGCCAATTAAATATTTGACTCATCTAATTAGCTAACCACAGAAAGCTAACAAATTGAGTTTTGTTTTCTCAATTGAATTTTTTGTATGTGGAGGCCTTTAATGGTTTGAATTTTTTCTTGTCATGTCAAGGATTTTAGTTTAAACATCTTCCTTGACCATACCACATAGAAATGAGAGTAGAGTACATAATTTCTGCTGTTTCATAGAGAAAGCTAATCCCTCTCTGACTTAGACACCTTGGTTTCCTAGTAACTGCTCTTTTGCCTTGCTACTTTGAGATAGAATTCCAACCTTGTTGCCTAGTGATTGTGTTTATATGGATTTCCTGCCAATGAATGCTGGATTCCTCATGCCTGGATTCCGATGCCAACCACCTGCCTTCCAACACCTTCATCAATTACCTCTTATTTAAGAACCCATAAATTACATACTCTGCCCATGTGTTATACCTCCCTTATTTCCTAAGCATTTCCTGTCGATGGACCTTCTGGTTTGGGACCTACTTATAAACTCATGTTCCTGTTGTCTGTCCTTTGAATAACACACTCCAGGTATTGTTCTCATGGGCTATGCCTGTCCTTTGCTTGACTAGTGGGGTCC
This sequence comes from Puma concolor, assembly GCF_028749965.1. NCBI lineage: Eukaryota > Metazoa > Chordata > Mammalia > Carnivora > Felidae > Puma > Puma concolor. Next base: position 119,836,544 of record NC_141671.1, on the reverse strand, counting down.
TGGCTCCAAACTTCTGCAGTCTGGTTAATCCTATCACCAGCTAAACCACAGTAGGTCTCTGACCTAATAGAAGACACAGAAAATAACAAGTGGAGGAGTGGGTGGATTACAGAGTCTTAAGGCTGACTGCCCTTTTGGGATGCTTCATCTGAAGCATTGGTTGCTTCACCCTGAAAGCTGAAACCAAGAACCATACTGGCATCACCATCTTTGTTCCGTTATACTCATTTGTTTATAACGGAAAGAGACCTACTTCCGGTTATCTCCCAAGCTCAATAAGCCAATTAAAATGCCTTGTTTTAGCAGACATTTTCTATTAATTACTTTTAACCTTTACCAATCTCTTCTTGATGCAGACAAGCCAGCAGACTTCTGATTGGAAGGTTTGTTAATGTGAACTGACAAAAGGAATGGCTGCCTCCGTGAAGAGCTCTATCAGGAGGCTCTGTGAACAGCTCCTGGCCTTGGTTCTCTTCTCTCCTTTCATTAGAGGCACAGACTGTGTCATCCAGAGCGTCCTTAGTACAGAACTGAGAGCATAATCAGCTCCCATAGACAGGACAAGGAAGCTATTTCACAGCCACTCGTTAGAGTAATACATGGTTGTATCCAAAAAAAAAAAAAAAAAAAAAAAAAAAGTCCCCAAAACCCAGGAGTGCAGAGAAGCAAAAACCTAGCAGCACTGATTCTGGTCATATATTCAGAGACTTCATGGCCTTTGGATATAATGAACATTTAGCATTACCAGCTATCACTGATGTATGAAACAGAGTTTTGTATTATTCAGGAAGGAATCACAAAGAGGTGGAAAGGTTAATTCCAACTTTCAATTTTGGCAAAAAAATCTCAGCTAAAATTTCCTTGTTGAAAAGTTACCAACCTATGTACACTATCACAATAGGAGCCCTACAGGATTTGGGTCATAGGTAGTATGATGGCCCAAATCATGGGATAGGGGTAGGGCTGTGTTTGTGTGTGCACATGCTTGGGCACTTTACTTCCCAAGGTGTCACATAGTACAAGGGTTTTTATAGCCTATGAATGCCAGCTTTCTATAAATCTCTTCTCCTGAAAACTACCTTTTAATTAACAGACCCCCCTCCCCCCATAGTCCACATGTGTCTTTAGTTACTTTCTGTGAGGACTATTGTGTCTATTTTGGTAATTTTTTTTTTTTTTTTTTTTTTTAGCTATTTCAACATAATGATGGGGAAGAGTTTCTTATTTTCATTAGAGTAATGCAGTTGACAATTATAAAACACAGAAAAAGGCTTCAGAGTGTTTCTCATCTTTGCCCTAGCGTGGCACCAGGGTTCCTTGCTCTCTCTGTGTTCTGGCCATACTGTTTAACTTATGTACCTAAATCTCCAAGAAGGTCATGTGACTCACAGTCTGAGATCCTGTATGATTCTTATGATCAGACAAGTTGAGAAATTTTGGGAGAGAGGATTGTTTGTGGTGTTCTGTGGACCATCTCTGGAAGTTCTCGAGAGGTCTTGAAAGCTTGATGGTTGGTTCTGACACTAACATACATAGACCTGGTGATTGCTTGGGTCTGAGATCTAGTGAACAGTTTCCAAATTGTTATCAGGGACCAGAATGAACAGAACACACTAGAAAACTCAGGGAGAAGACATAGGAGACCATATCACCTGCTTAGCTGGTGGTGGGAATGCAGAACTATTCCTCCTAAGTTATTTCCTAACTTTTGTCTGTTTGCCTATTTTCTCTGATCACATTGTAAACTCCCAACCTCCAACCCCATACGTATCCACCACCTTCATTTCAGGGGAAATCTAAAGGAAGGGATAAAACAATAAAAACAATGTTAGCTGCCAGATCAAAGAAAAATTGTCCAAAGGCAAAGGGAGCAATGAGGATACTTTGTTCATGGATAATGTAGTGGTGATTTTAACAGGATTGTCCATTAGGTTGAACTTACAAGGTCACCAATACCTGATCATTTGAAATCAACAAAATCATTTCATGGGTTATAATAGAATGGTCCCTTTCCCAGACTCAGGGGGCTATTTAAGTATCAACCCAGCAGAAGGAAGGCTCTGGGGGCTTGGGGTCAGATAGTCAAGTTGAATTTCTGTCCCTGCCATGTCAACTACCTTGTCAAACTGCTCAACCTTCTCAAACCACACTTTCTTCATCTGCAACATTGGGTTGTTATAAGTATTAGATGAAATAATGCAAGGCCATTAATTCAGTGCCTGGCACATGGGAAGAGCTCAATAAATGTTAGGGCTAAATAGGACTGGCTACATAATTTGTGGGGTCCAGTAAAAAATGAAAATGTAGTAGGGCCCTTCCCAACATTATTAAAAATTTCAAGACAGTGACAGCAAAACACTGAGCCATGCATGGGCCCTTTCTAAGCCCAGGACAGCAAGGGACTGCATAGGGTGGCAGCCCTGTTACAGAATGGTGATTGTCCAGGACTGAGAGGTTTCCCAGGACATAGGACTTCCAGTGCTAAAACCGGAAGGGTCCTGGGCAAACTGAGACAACTAGTCACCCTAGCACTGAGATACCATGTTACATTGCTGGGTCTCGGAGTCAGATCTCAAAATATTCAGACTTTTGCCAGAGAATGTCTATTCGGTGCATCTTTCCTGAGAAGAAGATTTTATGGCTCTCTGAGGGTGAGCCATCAGGTATTATGGAAAATAGAATGGTGCTTTTAGATCAAATTAGCAATGAAAATACAGCTGACGGGGGGAGGGGGACAGCTGGGAAACATTCTCTCAGTTTTGACTGTTCACAGTTCTAAGGCATCTTTAAGGATTTCCCATGTTATAGCTAAAATTTGATCCCCTCTTACCTACCTCTCCTATTCCCCCATGCCCCAGTCCCCATTTCTTGGTGTCTGACTTTTTAAAAAATAACTTCCCACAAGTAAATGATTCCATGCTGTATCTGTCTTTCTCTGTCTGGCTTGTTTTACTTAGTATAACACTCTGAAGTTCTATCCATGTTGCCATAAATGGCAAGATTTCCTACTTTCTCATGACTGAATAGTATTTGGTTGTATATATATACCACATCTTCTTTATCCATTCATCAATGGATGGACACTTGGACTGTTTCCATATCTTGGCTATTGTGAGTAATATTTCAATGAACATGGGATATTTCTTTGATATTTTGTTTTCATTTCCTTTGGATATATAGCCAGTAGTGAGATTGCTGGATCATATGGTAATTCTGTGTTTAATTTTTTGAGGATCCTCCATACTGTTTTCCACAGTGGCTGTACCAATTTACATTCCCACCAACAGTGTGCCAAGGTTCCTTTTTTCTCCACATCCCCACCAACACTTGTTATCTCTTATCTTTTTGATGATAAGGTCTGCGGATCTATTATAAAACATGGTAACTACAGTTGATAACTGTATTGTATAATTGAGATTTGCTAAGAGAGTAGAACTTAAATGTTCTCACACACACAAAAAGATAAATATTTGAGTGATGGGTATATTAATTAGCTAGAGGGGGGAATCTTTCACAATGTACATGTATACCAAATCACCACAATGCACACTTTAAATATCTTATACTTTATTTGTTAATTATACCTCAATAAGACTAAAATTACCAAAAAAAAAAAAAAAAAAAAAAAAGGATCTCCCATATTCTATCCCAGAGGAGATCTGTGACTGTGACTCAGGGCATTTCATGCTGTTTGACAAAGTAATCTTGAATGAAAAAAAAGAATCGTGCCAGTTTCCAGTGGATGAAAAAAATATTGATATAGTGCTCTTATCATCCTTGAAAGAACTAGCATCTCCAGAAAATTCCCTCCTTTCATACATATGATTGAAGAGGCTGGGCTTATTTGCATGCCAAAGAATCCATTTTTTAACACCTGCAAAATTTATTCACTAACTCGTTTATAGATAATGTCTCATGTTTGCACAGATGAAACCATAATGTCTCAGATGTCTTCATGTGTCAGGGAAAAATTAAGGTTTAAAACAGCTCCAGGACCTTCATGTAGTATGTTCATATGTTCTCTCTGCCTAGAATGCTCTTCTTCCACTTTTTCTCTGGAAAACAAACAAACAAACAAGAAAAAAACACAAACACCTACTCATCCTTTAGATCTCAGCCTAATGTTATTTTTCTGACTCTTCAAACTAAATTAGGCATCACCCTGCCCCGGGTTTACTTTTCAGAATGCCGTGTTCCCATCTGCCACAGCATCCATCCCAGTTCCTAAATACAATGTTTGTGTGTTACTTTGGGTATTGGCCATGGGCATACATCTGGTGAAGACAGCAATCTTGCAGGTTAGGTTGACTGCTCTGTCCCCTGGACTCAACACAGTGCTAAGTGCATGGAGGCACTCGTTACATATTTGCGGAATGAATAAAGGAATGAAAAGTTAAAATGATCAAAGATATGTGCTCCAGAAAAACATACAAGTTTCTACAGGATTTACTATAGACACTTCCTGTTATACATCATGATGCTTTCCTGGGACAGCAGTGCTTAACTCAAAAGGCATTAACATTCAAATTCTAAGAAGGTCGTGGGGCACGTGGGTGGCTCAGTTGGTTAAGCATCTGACTCTTCAACTGAGGTCATGATCTCAGGGTCGTGAAATCAAGCCCTTCATCGGCCTGCTTAAGCCTGCTTAAGCTTTTCTCTGTCTCTCTCTGTCCTTCCCCTGCTTGCATGCTCTCTCTCCCTCTGTCTAAGTCTTCTAAGAAGGTCACTGTATTAAAAAGCTATACTTTATTTCTACAAAAAGATCATAAAATACTTAATGAAAAGCACACTGAATATATATTTATTGTTTGTACACTGTATTTTGATGATGGGTTAGGTGATTCTTTGACCTACCCAATCACACTGAGAGGTGCAGGTGTGGATTGCCAAGATAAGATTAGGCTTCAGTCCTTTGGAAGAAAGGTTTGTGTGGCCTAGATGACCACTTAGTGCATATGATTTGAATGCTATAAAAAGCCAGCTTGGCTACTGTATTTATGAAAAGATGACAACCAGGTCATTGGGAGGATGACAATCAGCTCTTTCAAGAGGGATCTCTCTACATTAGGTCATCTGAATGCTCCTTGGCAGGAGAACCCATAAACACAATGTCATACTTGACAGGACCAGAGGGAGAGCATAGTTGTTTTTTTCCCCCCACTGTTTATTTGAAAACAAGCTCATGCTGTGTTAACAGAAACTCAGATGATAAGTGATAACAGTCCTGCTGTATTCGACATCAACAATGGAACATTTGAAAAGTTGCTTTTAATTATTTAACTGGATGTGCTCCTCTTTAAGGTAGAAATTCATAAACTAGAATTCTCCCAGAGGAGAGCAACCTGCATGGTGAGGAGAGGTGACAGATCAGAACAAAGGACACACAGTAGTTCTAGTCACATGTGGTGTCACGCAGGCAGAACTGGAGCTAAGCGTTCTCTGTGTTAGAGCAAGACATCCTTGTGCCATTTTAAGAATGTACTTTTTAACTGTACTTTTTAAGAGCTGTCCAGCAATGCAATAAGAGCCTTTATGAAGTAGTGAGTCACCCATCACAGAAAATGTCCAAGCAGAGTCTGGATGACCTTCTAACAGAACTGGGTAGGAAAGATGTTTGAAATGAGGAGGAATTTAATTTACTTCTATGATTCCTTTCAATTCTAACATTGTTCTAAAATTCCAAGAGCTATGTGAATGCCAGGTATATAGATTTTTATTTTTTTTAATGTTTATTTAGTTATGAGAGACAGAGAGAGACAGAGTGCAAGCAGGGGAGGGGCAGAGAGAGAGGGAGACACAGAATCTGAAGCAGGATCCAGGCTCTGAGCTGTGAGCATACAGCCCAACGTGGAGCTTGAACTCATGAACCATGAGATCATGACCTCAGCCAAAGTCAGACGCTTAACCAACTGAGCCACCCAGGAGCCCCCAGGTATACAGGTTTTTAAAAAAGAAGATGGCTCTGATCATAAATATCTCAAACATCTTCCATCTTAAAAAGGAAGCAAATGTCAGTTCCCATTTGCTCTTTCCTTCCCTTCACAGCTAAATCACTTTTAAGAATTGACAACAATTGCTGCTACCTCCATCGTTTTACCTTCCTACCCACCATGCCTCAACCTGCTAAAGTCTGGCTTGGTCTCCACTATATTATTTGCAGAGTGTCTCATTCAGGTCACCAATCACCTCCTTATCAGTAAATGCACTGGAAACTTCTGAGTCATTATAACACTATTTGGAGCATTTAACACTCCTGGCCATTCCCATCTTCACAAAATACTCTTGCATTTGGACCTCTGTGATATACTTTCCTGGATTTTCTCCTTTTTTTCTTTTCTTTTTTCTTTTTTCTTTTCTTTCCTTTCCTTTTCTTTTCTTTCCTTCTCTTTCCTTTCCTTTCCTTTCCTTTTCTTTTCTTTTCTTTTCTTTTCTTTTCTTTTCTTTTCTTTTCTTTTCTTTTCTTTTCTTTTCTTTTCTGGCTACTTCTTTTGTGTCACTTTTGAGGCTTTCTCTTCCTCTATCTCCATAATGTAGTATCCCTCAGAGTTCCATCCTGTTTGCCTTCTAATTCTTACTTCACCTGCTCCCTCTCTCAATTGCTCCTAATGGCTTCAATGATCAACTGTGTGTTGATGACTCTCAAGTCTGTCTCTTTAACACAGGTATCTCTAGTCTGAGTTGTAGACTCACATATCCAACTGCCTTCGTATCTCCACTGGGATGGCCCTCATTCTCTCTCTCTCTCTTTCTCTCTCTCTCTCTCTCTCTCTCTTTCTCTCTCTCTCTCTCTCTTCTCTCTCTCTCTCTCTCTCTCTCTCTTTCTCTCTCTCTCTCTTTCTCTCTCTCTCTCTCTCTCTTTCTCTCTCTCTCTCTCCCTCCCTCCTTCCCTCCCTCCCTCTCTCTCCTTCTCTCCCTCTCCATCCTGACCTTCCCCAAGATGTACCCCTTGGCTTTCATGCCATATTTCAGGAGTGATATCACCACCCACCTAGTTGCTCAGGTTGTTAACCCTGATATCGCTGTTCTAGTCTTTTTATTTATATCCACCCACGTGCCAATTCCTTTTGTTAAACCTCCGTTATACTTCCACTAAATGGTCCTCTAGTCTAGAAAACCATTATCTCTTGCCTGGGCTGCTGCTGGTGGCCTGATAAAAAGTATCTCTGCCTCCAATTTTTCCCAACATTAATCCTCACCACAGAGATAATTTTTCTAAATTTTCTTACATCCTTTTCCCACTTAAAACTCTCCAATAGCCCCCAATTCCCTTCTGGTAAAGTACAAATGTCTTAGAATGACTTACAAGACTCTGTACCCTGACCTTTCCCTATGTCCCCAGCCTTATCTCTTGCCTCTTTCCTACTGCAGCCTTATGGAACTTCTTTTATATACATTTGGTTCCCTCAGCCTGAAACACTCCCCCTCCTCCCTGTCCTTCCCTTCGGTCCCTCACCTCCATCCCCTCCCCATGCCGCTGTACCACCACCATCATGCTAAGTCATCTTTCAGGTGTGTCACTGACTGTAGGTGCTTCTTTCTCTGAAAAACTTTATGTGATCTCTACTCCTGCCCCTCCTACACTGAGCTTTATGAAGCTGTTCAGGCTCCCACGCATCCAAGCTTAGCAAGGGTCATCTTAATGCATTTCAAGCTTCAGTTACTTGTCTGTGTCCTGGCCTGGGATGTTCCCTGAATTGAGTCTGACTCACTGTTGTTTACAAGGGCCTAGCACAGTCTGTGGTGCATCAGTTATATTCTATAGATAGTAGAGATTAAACTTGGCTTTAAGACACAATATTCCAGAGATAATTTCCTTTCATATGATATGGTGTGTACGTAAGTGTACTGGTAGTGTCTTAGTGCATGAGCATATACATACACATATATATGTGTGTGTGTATATATATACATACACATATATATACATACACATATATATGTGTATATATGTGCATGTATGTACACATGCACACATACACACGGTGCATGTAGTTTTATGTTAGCAAATTATCACAAACTAGGTGGCTTAAAACAATAGACATTTGGGGGCGCCTGGGTGGCGCAGTCGGTTAAGCGTCCGACTTCAGCCAGGTCACGATCTCGCGGTCCGTGAGTTCGAGCCCCGCGTCGGGCTCTGAGCTGATGGCTCAGAGCCTGGAGCCTGTTTCCGATTCTGTGTCTCCCTCTCTCTCTGCCCCTCCCCCGTTCATGCTCTGTCTCTCTCTGTCCCAAAAATAAATAAACATTGAAAAAAAAATTTAAAAAAAAAACAATAGACATTTGTTCTCCCACAGTTCTGGAGGCCAGGAGTCAAATGCCAAGATTCTGGCATGGTTGTTCCTGTGCCAGAAACTCTAGATTCTAGAATCTATTCCTTGGCTTTTCCAGCTTCTGGTGGTTCGGTTGTTGGTGTTCACTGGCTTGCAGTCCCATCTCTGTGACTTCTACCATCACCTTCACAGGACCTTTCTGTGACAGTCTTCTTCTCCATGTGTCTCTTATGAGGACCCTTGGCACTGGCTTTGGAGGTCACTTGGATAATCCAAGATCCTTAACTTCATTGGATCTTAATCACTTAACTGCATCAGCAAAGACCCTTTTCCTAAATAAGGTCACATTCACAGGTCCCAGGAATTAGGACCTGGCTGGATCTTTTTTGGAGCCACCATGTAGCTCACTGCACCTGTATTTTCCAGATGTAACTGAAAGACACAACCTTAATATATATTTTTTTGTTCTGGAAAACCAAAATCCTTTGTTTCTTACATGATCTGCCCTATCCTGACTTTAAAAGTATAAAAGTCTGTCTCAGTGTGTATACACACACACACACACACACACACACACACACACATATATATATATATAAAATAATTTAATATATAAAACATGTATGTGTGTATATACATATACATGTGTGTGTATGGATATATATCCTTTTCTCCTGTTATTTTTGTTCAGACGAGCTTCCTAAACACGGTTTTAGAGTTATTAAAAAATAACTCTGTGCCTTCCAAATAGAATTCTAAGGAAATGAACAGGTTGCTGAATAAATTTAGGCTCATTTTAGTATGTGTGCTATTTTATCTACTGAAATATCTGTTCTTTCTCATTTTCCAAGAAGGAAGGAATTAGCTGGTGGCATAACTGGTGCTAAGTGCAGGTATTTCTGACTAAATAGGATTATTTTTGTACATCTGTAGACATTTTACATGCTTTTTTTTCTTCCTAAATTGTATTCTTACCATTTTACAGTTCAAACTTGGCCACACATTTTTGCACGCAAATGTTTTAGACAATAAAGCCAGGAGGAAATGTTCCCAGTTTCATATACTTATAATTCTTACTTTTCTTCTAGTATGAACTTTTGTTAAAAACTGCCAAACTGAAAATTAAAAGTAGACCAGATGTAAGTTGGATATATTTAAAAACTGCTTTTGAAAAATTTGCTTCCAAACAAGCATGTTGATTAAGATGACAACAGCCTCTTCTACATGGTATGAAGGGTTACTATCTCTATTTTTTTTTTTTTTAATATTTTTTTTTCCAACGTTTTTTTATTTTTACTTTTGGGACAGAGAGAGACAGAGCATGAACGGGGGAGGGGCAGAGAGAGAGGGAGACACAGAATCGGAAACAGGCTCCAGGCTCTGAGCCATCAGCCCAGAGCCTGACGCGGGGCTCGAACCCACGGACCGCGAGATCGTGACCTGGCTGAAGTCGGACGCTCAACCGACTGCGCCACCCAGGCGCCCCACTATCTCTATTTTTTTAATGTTTATTTGTTTATTTTGAGAGAAAGAAATCATGGGTACATGGGTGCACGGGGGAGGAGCAGAGAGGGAGAGAGAGGGAGAGAGAGAATCCTAAGAAGGTTCTGTGCCATCAGCACAGAGCCCAGCTTAGGGCTCCATCTCACAAACCATGAGATCATGACCTGAGTCAAAGCCAGGAGTTAGGTACTTAACCGATTGAGCCACCCAGGTGCCCTGGTATCTCCATTTTTAATAATGGTAACCTACAAATATAATGGAAGGCTTATATACACTGTGTTCCTGAAGAAACATTAATAATAAGATATTTCTGAAAATTAAAAATATGTTTTAAAGTACCTTTTTGAACAGAAATAAAATTTACCGTCTTTAAAGTTCTAAGTGAGGCACTTAATAGAGAGGGATAAACTCAGGTTATAGAATTTTATCTTATAGGATTATATCCTGAAGTGCTCCTCACCTCTTTTGCCTTCTTTTGATGATTCAAAATGCTTGTACACTTTTTCTAAGAAGGGACTTCTCATTATACTTTTCTAAAGTTTTTATTTGTCTAAGTTCTGGTTAAAGTCCCTCAGAAATTCACAAACATTTATTATTAGCTCGTACATATTAGTAGTTGTTGCTTTTCTGTTGAATAGGTAATAAATAACAATACAACTTAAATGCAATTATTTGAAATTGCTGATTGTTCTGTATTGTGAGTTGTATGACTCAAGACTGGATTTTCTATACTTGGTCTAGGAAGATGAGGACTAACTTCTGTTTTGATGTCACGTGATTTTTCTTTACGAAATTATTTCATTCAGCATTATGAATTTTTGACAAATGAGCCTGGGGAAGAAGTGATAGACTCTAGAAGGAATTCTTTTATTAGAAAAAGAGGAACAAATGGGAAATTATTTGAGAAGTGAAAACCGGAGGCCATATAGATAGATTTTGGTAGCAAGACTGTGCTTTAAAGTACTAGAGGAATTAAGTAGGTGATATTTGGGTTGGGTATACTTATTCTTCAAACCTAATTAAATGAACAGTCTTGCCGGACAAAAAAAGGTTAATCTTTCTTCAAATATCCAAGTATTAAGTAAGAGTCAACTTCTTTTTTTAAAAATAACATTAAGACATCAGTAAAGCTAACATACCCATGCTGTTCTTTTGTGAATTTATAAATGTCCTCAGAGAAAGTTTTTATATAAATATATAACAACCTTGCAGATTTATTTTATTTCATACAAATACAATCAGCTTTATTGAGATATATTTTAATACTACAACAATGTACAACTTTGTAAAATCCTTTTATTCAATTCTGGATTCTAGTTGTTTAGACCAAAAGTTTTATATGACAAAGTCAGTAAAGTCAATTTCATTTAAAAAAAAATCTGTTTTCTTTGTGAATTTATTTTTTTAAGTTTATGTATTAAAGAACAAATGGGGGAGGGGCAGAGAGAAGGAGAGACAGGATCCCAAGCACTGACGGTGCAGAGCCCAATGCAGGGCTTGAACTCACGAACCATTAGATCATGACCTGAGCTGAGATCCAATTGGATGCTTAACCGACTATGCCACCCAGGTGCCCCTCTTTGGGTTATTCAGAAACAATAAGGATATAATATTAAACAGTTTAAGTAAAATATAGAGCGAATTTTCATCTAAAGAGTACTTCACTCTTATTGCTTAGCTACCAACTCAATATAGGAAATAATTGCTGTTGTGTTGTCCAAGTTCCCACCTACTATGCATGTGCTTATCTCTGACTTTCACTCAAAAAAGGTAGAATGTGGAGAGATATTGTAGAGAAATCACTGAATCCATACATTATGGACTCAACAAATCCATACATTATGCTATGCTCACCACAAGTGCGTGTGAAGAGGTGATTTTAAAAGGTTTTTTTTCTTTATTTTTAACTATAAAATGGGAAAAAAATCTTCAAAATATTTGTCATATGCTCTTTTCTTTTCTTCTTCTTCTTTTTTTTTTTTTGTATGCTCTTTTCAATACAACTGCTTCTTTGCAGTTGTTAGCAGCTTTTGGCTAGAGTATGAGGCATGCCTAACACGTTAAGGACTTATCTACCAGACCATGAGCATACCCCGTTGTCCTCCACTGTGCCCAACACAGAGCAGAAATATTTCTTAAATGAATGAAGAAATAAATAGACCCTTTCTCTTCCTTCCTGCTGTCCCCCAACCCCACCTCCACCAACTGTCCTGACCTTGTCCAGGCAGCTTTACAATAACAAATTTTATTGAGTACTTCCCAAATCTCAGACATACGCTTTAGGTGTAACATTTCATTTATGCCACAAACTAAATAGGTTCTATTACCCTCCATTTCACGGATGTGGAAAGTGAAGCTCGGCGGGATTAACGTACTTCCCCAAGGTCACACTTGTCTCCCTGTCTCCAATCCGATGCCTTCCAGTGCACCTTGCTCACTGCTGCCAGATTAATCTTTCTAAAATTCAAAGTCTGACCGTGTCACCCATTAACACATCTTTCAGTAACTCTTATAAGTTTTAGAATAAAATTCAAACACTTTAACATAGGAAAACAGAGTTTTAAAATTATTTGGCCCTTGGGGCACCTGGGTGGCTCAGCCAGCTAAGCGTCTGACTTTGGCTCAGGTCATGATCTCACAGTTTGTGGGTTCGAGCCCCGCATCGGGCTCTGTGCTGACACCTCAGAACCTGGAGCCTGCTTCAGATTCTGTGTCTCCCTCTCTCTCTGCCCCTCCCCTACTTGCACTCTGTCTCTGTCTCAAAAATAAACAAAAAAAAAATTAAAAAATTTTTAATTTTTAATTAAAAATTAATTAAAGGGCCAATTATTTGGCCCTTGCTTTATCTTTATGTCTTTTTGTCTCATGACTATTAGGTATACATTTTATGATACATCATCATCTGTTTCAAACTTCTTTTTGCAAGCTGCTGAACTCCTCATTACCTCTGCATATATTGTTTCTTCTGCCTGAAATTCCCCTCTACCCTTTTATATTTAGCCAATGCCTGTTCCTGAACTACCTCTATGAGAACAACATAAACGTTTCCCAAGTGATATTATTGTTATTACTTTAAAAGTGAGAATCATCATGAGTTTCTTTTGTTCCAGAATGCATTGCCTGGAAATGAATTACTGGCAAATCTATACTTATCAGAAAGAACTGGCTATAAGAATGTTCTAGTTCCAAGAAATATAAACCTTTCTCTCTTCATTGAAGATAAAGCAGTTGGGATAATAATTATTAGGCTACCAGTTTCCAGGTGGTTTTAGGAATAGGAAGCAAAGAGAGATAAGGCTGAACAGTCTGAGATGATAAGGGCCATTAAGGGGAAGGTCCTACTGCTGATGGGCTGGGTGTAAGGGAGTGATTATGGCAGCTGGTATACCCCTCTGGAAGGACAGTCTTTCTTGAAGAAGGACTCAGGGCTAGGGCAGTCTGTCCATATACAGGAAGCTTGACTTCCAAGTAGTGTTAGGAACCTCTCCTTTTAGATGTACTCCAGGACCAGTATTTGTCTTAAAGTCAAGAATCAGGTACAATGAGTCAGACATAGCTAACTCAATCTTTTAACATCTGGCAGCTCAAACATGATTTAATTTAATGAATTTCTTTTTTATTTAAATACATACTACTGCCCAGTAAGCATATTTCAATACCAGCTTCTGTGAGGAAAGGGCCTCCTGAGTCAAGTAGCAAGTGGCCTCTCTTCCCTGGAACAAAGGGCAAGGGAACAAAGAAAGCTTCAACGTATTTTAGAGCCTAGAGGGGAGTCTCCAGAGAGATGTGAGGAGTTATGCAGATGTGATTGTCTTCTGATGAGTAGCTCATCAGCTTGAGAAAGCCTTGAAATACTAGGTACCCATGGCATCCACATTGATTCCTTTTGGGGCTTTAAAAAAAACCACGCAGTCCAGTTACATGAACCAAAGTTTTAAAGGGTAAGGAATTTCGGGACGCCTGGGTGGCGCAGTCGGTTAAGCGTCCGATTTCAGCCAGGTCGCGATCTCGCGGTCCGTGAGTTCGAGCCCCGCGTCGGGCTCTGGGCTGATGGCTCAGAGCCTGGAGCCTGTTTCCGATTCTGTGTCTCCCTCTCTCTCTGCCCCTCGCCCGTTCATGCTCTGTCTCTCTCTGTCCCAAAAATAAATAAACGTTGAAAAAAAAATTTTAAAGGGTAAGGAATTTACAGTTGTATATCTAATGCTACTTGCAATGTAGAAATTAAAGGATTTATATCTGAGAGACAGAACTGCTAAGAACCATTGAACAAATCCCCAAGTGTGCATTCCCTGGAGGTGCCAGTGGTGTGTGTGATCTGGGCATGCAGCAGGGAACCAGCAAAGAACCAGGAAAACCTGCCCGATGGAGCCCTTTAAAGTAGTGTGGAGCTTGGCTTAAAGGTGTTTAGACCAGACATGTTTCAGGGATTAGTTATGGCGTTTGTGTTCAATTACACGGTATTGAAGAGGGCAGAGAGGTACTGAAACATATACTCCACACCTGTGGCTAAGCTATGGCCACTACTGCCTTTGTGCCTTTGAGTTTTTCTCAAAAGCTTTATTTTCTACCCCCATTCCCTCCTCTACCTCATCCTGTGATTGTGTGAGAGTCTCCTACAAGAGGCTGTGGCCATACTGAGATGGCTGCAAATGGGCGGCTCATTGCATTTGTGGCAAGTGGTTATTAATCAGGGTCTCTGATCTAGGTGCAATACTTACCTATCCTCTTCTTTTTCTAGCTGGCAACGGTTCTCTGTGCAGAATGTAGCTATTTTCCTAGCTTTGTTTCCATCTTCCCCATCAGGATACCTTTATTCGCACTACAGTGACTGCACTTCGTTACATACTTACAATGACTTCTCCTTTGCTTACAACCCTCTCATCACTTTTACCCCTAAGGTTCCCATATCCTGCTGAACTGTAGGCCCCTAAAGTGATCACAGTTTAATACAATGGGACCTCCACCCTTCCAAAGACATTTATTTAGCACTTACAATGTGCAGGGTATAATGCTGCGTGTTGTGGGGCAGATTCTAGTCTCCAGAAAGCTTTTCAGTCTACGAGGGGAGAAGGACCAACCGAAGTAACAACCCAGTAGATGATCTCTCTGTTGACCTCTTGCTCTTTGGCTTCAAACCTTGCCGATGCCTTTCTTATCTTCCAAAGACCTTCATTTGTTTTGTTTTGTTCTTTGGTCCTGCTACCCTTCTATAGGCTATTTGCTTGTTTTCCTGATTTAATTGCCAAACTTTCTAAAGGAGAGACAATGTACTATCAGGGTTAATTGTACAGATGTTAGATTTAAGCAGAATGAGATTTGAATCTTGTATAATCATAAAGAGGCTTTTGTATTTCAAAGATCTGCATCATATTAAGACTTAAACTCTCTGGATTACTTTATAGATAGAGGGTGGGATCAGCTCTTCCGTATTCAAGGGACTCAAAAGAGAGCCTGACAGGCCCAAGGGAAGAATGGGGTTCTTGGTTGGAATTCTTTGCTCCCTTTGGCCTGTGGATGGGCACTCTGGAGAACGGGGCAGGGCAGAGTGGGCACCCAAAGCTGGGGCCAGAGCAGAGTGGATGTACGTGGCTTCATCAGCTGCCTCTGTGTTCCATTGCCTGCGACTAAGTTCTTGGGGCGTTGCTTCTGCTCTCACCATTCCACACAGAACTGTTCTTGCCGTGAGTTCTTTTCTGGTTCTAAGTTGAAGGGTGGGTGACTCAGTGTGGGTGTTCTTCATAGTTTGGTCCTTAGCTGTCCACTCTTCCTACATTATCTCCCTTAGAAATCTCATATACTACCAGAGACAGTGGGGCAAGAGTTGTTATGTTAAATAAAAGGTTGACACACAGTGAAACCACCCAAGTTATCCTCAGTCAAGAATAATGAAAGTGAGACAACAAAGGGGCGCCTGGGTGCCTCAGTCAGTTAAGTGTCCGACTTTGGCTCAGGTCCTGATCTCATAGTTCATGGGTTCGAGCCCCGCGTCTGGCTCTGTGCTGACAACTCAGAGCCTGGAGCCTGCTTCAGATTCTGTGTCTCCCCCTCTCTCTGCCCCTCCCTCACTCATGTTCTGTCTCTCTCTGTCTCAAAAATAAATAAAACATTTTACAAAATTAAAAAACAAAAAACAAAAAACGAGACCAGAAAGGTAGAATTGACATTAGACAGTGGTTCTCAGCCAGGGGTGCACATCAGAACTACCTGGGTCACTTTCTCTAAATACACAGGCCACCTCATAGTTAAACTCCCCAGGGGAGTGATTCAGGCATGTGTATTTTCACAAAGCTTCCCAAGAAAGTTGGAAGTGTGCTTCTGGTTAGAACTTCTGGGACAGGAGAATGTAAGCCCCTATCTAATCTATTTTCTATCCCTGATTGTAAGTACCCTGAATTAAAGTTTCCCTCAGTGAATGAAAAAAAAAAAGATACTTTCAGATGACCAATCAGTATTGTGAACAGACTATCTGAAACAAAGAGTGATAGAAATAGCTGAAAAGGCTTCATACGGGGAGGGAAAGGATGAGAAAGACAAACAGTTGTTTGTATCACAAAAAACTGACTGCATGAATTGTGCAGGAGGAATCCAAAGGTTTGTGAGAAGTGTAAACATATTGTCAAGCAAACATCAATGTCAAATGAATTGCAGTCTTTCATGGGTATACTTTTAAGGACTGGTGTTTTACTTAAACATTCCAACTTTTATTGCCAGATGTTGATTTTGAATTTTAGACAGAAACAGAGGGCCTACATTTTAGGTCACGATTTTGCCTATATAAATGTTTCTTGCCAGATATCATCTATGTGTGAATATAATACAAAGCAGCTGGAAAAGTCTGGGGTATCTGCAAAAGCTTGCCGTATGGATTGTATGTGGAGGACTGCCATGTAGGATAAGTGAGTGGATATTACAGGAAGATTTCCAACGCAGTATGGCTAGCAGTAAGAGCTGCCCAAGCACAGGATGAACTGTCACCCGAGGCTTTTAGTTGCTTGACACTGAGGGAATCAAAACTGAGGCTGCACGGAGATGTGCAGAGATGTGTAAGAAAGGGAAAGTTGCATCATTTGGACTCAAATGCAGTGTGACTAGGCTGTGGGTTGTGGGTCAGAGCAGGAGGAGGGAACAGATGTGGTTGCTGTCCCAGGGTACATTCTTTCAGAGTGATGCTTTTACAGATTCTGAGACTTCTTTTTTGTGAGCTCTCTCCCCATGATTTATGCTTCTGACCACCAGTGAATCTTACACATTTGAGAACCTGAATTTCCGAGATCCTGAAGCTCTGGCCCCAATTCCATCCCCCTCCCGCATTTCCCTCTCTCATCACCAATTGCCCAAGACCACATTCACCCCTTTATTCATCTCAGAAACAAGCTTGCATTTCAAATGACATATGTAGATTGCTACTTTGCTTTTATTCACCCACATAAGAGCAAAGGCTTGCTTTCTCATAAGCGTGTAAATTGAGTGGAATGAAAAAACCTTTGCCAACACCAGGAGAAATTATTTATTGTTGCCTTTCAATCTACAAGGCTCTCAGTCTGTCAGAGCTGGAGATTAACCCATAAACAAGGAATTATGTTAGCAAAGCCTTCTTACTTGTCACGCAAATCCCTGATCTCTGTGGGGTTTGAAATTTGTTTTGGAGTTTATGGGTATGTTTTCTGGTACAGGTTGATGTCTATTTACAGTTAAATGTATATCTGAGATCAAGGTATAAAGCAAATATCTGATAAGTACCCAGTATTTCCCAACTCATTGTCAAAGAACTGTTGCCCTACAAAAGAAAAAAAAACTCCAATGCGCAGTGAAATTTGCTTTTAAGACTCCAAGCATCCCCTCAAGAAGCATTGCATCCCTGACACTGTCCGTTACACTTGGTTCTCCATAGAGCCTGAACTCGTGGCTTATAAAAATAATAAACGAGATAGCACACCCGTGAATCAGGTACACAGAGATCCAATCTCAGCTTAGCTTTTTTTTTTTTTTTCTTAACTGCATGACTTTAATTAACTTCTCAGCTTCCTCATCTTAAACCTGAGGATAGTAACACCTACTCAGCAGCATTTCTGTGAGGATTAAATGAGATAAAATATGTAAAACACTTGGCGTGGTGTTTGGTGCTTAAGAAATATTAGCTGCTTTCCCTTGTGCCTACTTTATTGAATGGGCACCTCCATGCCTGGCCATTATTTCAGGTACTGAAGTCTGGAGAAGTCATATAGATGTAATTTCCAGCTGATTTAGGCAATATCAGCAGTATCTGATTCACATTTATTCTAGACCCTTCCAGACAGAATTCACTCCACTACGGTTTGTAGACGCTACAGGCTGATAATATTCCCAGGGCCTCTAACATGATTAAGACAAGGAAACTATACAGACACACTTGGTCTTTCCCAAGAAAACATGGGTGTTGTGTGGCTACTTATATGTTGTGTGTTTCAAAACAGTTGTTCAAAACTGAGCACCAGATACATAAACAACATCCCTGCCGCACTTTAATCCAAAAGCCCACCCCAAACCTGTGTAATGGAAATAGGTTCAGTGTGCAGTTCCCCCCATTTAAAAGTAGCTGGGTTCTTCCCACCCCTTTTATTGCTACAAAATTTTTAAAATTAATTTAGTTTCTTTATTAAATTTTTTTAATGTTTATTTATTTTTGAGAGAGAGAGACAGAGTGTGAGCAGGGGAGGTGCAGAGAGAGAGGGAGACACAGAATCAGAAGCAGGCTCCAGGCTCTGAGCTGCCAGCACAGAGCCCGACGCAGGGCTTGATACTCATGGACTGTGAGAACATGACCTGAGCTGAAGCCGGACGCTCAACCCACTGAGCCACCCAGGCGCCCAATTTAATTTATTTTCTAAGTTTACTTGAAAAAAGAATCCCAGATTCACAAATGCTGCAGAGCTTGAAAAGTCAAATAGTCCTTTGTAGGCTTATTAACTGTTATTTGTAGGACTTCTGGCTTATTAACTAAACCCAGCACACTTCAGTCTCTGCTCCCTTTTCTTGCTCCTCAGAGACAGACTCTTTCACATCTTTTCACTGATTCATTAGGCATGTATCTCCAAACCTTTACACCAAAAATTATGATTTTTCTTTTGAAAAAAATTTAGGGATCATATGTGAACTGCCTTCTATGGGAGGTAAGACTTTCTCTACCACATGCAACACCCCAACTGCCAGCATGGAAATATGGAATGGGGTTATCTTAGTCCTGAGTGTTTACATTATTATGAACACACAGATGATGTTGAGAGTTGAGCCACGGGGTATACTAGGAATACTATCACCTTTTTGCACACTTTTTTTTCTTTTCTTGCTGCTTTTTCCCTCTATTGAGACTCTCTCTTCTCCAGACTGCTTTAACCGCCCCCCTACCCCCATTTGTTCTGGCCACTGTTTTTCTAATTCAAGGCTATCCCCTAAATTCACTCCTGTTTCACAGTGAGGCAGGACCTAGGAGGGACACAGGGCTTGCTAACTCTGGGCTTCTGTACAGAAGGATCTGGCTGTGGAATTCTTTTGAGAACTGGGATGTCTGTATCTTTATGTTTTTGTTTTTTCTCTTCAGATAATTGGATTACATGGAGAATTCTCCTCTAGTCTCCTGCTGGAAGTAGGTACACTCTTCCTTCCATAAAACTCATTTAGGTCTTCTGTTTCCCTATAGAAGCATCTCCTCAACTGAGGTGGGTATTCCCTAGACCAACAACTCTGTTTTACTCTCTCCCAAGAAGAAATCTTCAGACCTCTGCTACAGTAATTTAGGGTGCAAAATATCCCAAACATTTAAATATGTTTATCATTTTCTGTATGTAATGGCATGTTAATGAATTTTAAAAACTGACATTATAAAAACTATATAACTTTTAATTGTAAGTAGTTTTATTTTCTTGTCATACTCAGAAGTCTGTCTTACCCGTCTAGATTAAAGCTCTCTTGACACACCTTTTCTTTTTCAGTTTTATTTATTTTGTTTGTGAGTGTGTGACTTTTTGAAAGTTGAGGTATAATTGAACATACAAATTATATTAGTTTCAAGTATACAACATAGTGATTCTTCAATCTTTGTATATATTGCAAAATGATCACCACAATAAATCTGGTTAGCGTCTGTAACCATACATGGGCACAGAACTTTTAAGATGTATTCTCTTAGCACCGTTCAATTGTGCAACACGGTATTGTTAACTAAAGTCACCATGCGACACATTATATCCTCAGGACTTATTTGTTTTATAACTGGAAGTTTGTACCTTTTGATCACTTTCATCCTTTTCACCCACTCCTTACCCCACACGGCTGGCAACCACCCATCTGTTCTGTAGATCTATGAGCTTGGTTTTTTGTTTTGTTTCTCGATTCTGCACATAAGTGGGATCATACAGTATTTGCCCTTCTTTGTTTGACTTATTTCACTCAGCGTAGTACCCTCAAGATCCGTCCATGTTGTCCCAAATGGCAAGATGTAATTTTTTATATGGTTGAATAATATTCCTTTGTAGATATGTCATCTTTTTAAACATTTTCTTTATCCATTCATCTGTCAGTAGGTATTTAGGTTGTTTTCACATCTTGACTATTGTAAATAATGCTGCAGTGAACATGGGGTGCATATGTCTTTTTGAGTTAGTATTTTCATTTTCGTTGAATAGATATCTAGAGGTAGAATTACTGGATCATATGGTAGTTCTGTTTTTAATTTTTTGAGGAACTTCCATACTGTTCTCCATAGTGGCTAGACCAATTCACATTCCTACCAACAGTATACAAAAGTTTCCTTTTCTCCACATCCTTGCCAACACTATTTCTTGTCTTTTTTTATAATAGCTGTTCTAATAGTACTATGTTTTTGATTTGCATTTCCCTGATGATTAAATATGTTGAGCATCTTTTCACGTACTTGTTGGCCATCTGTATGTCTTCTTCAGAAAAATGTCTATTTAGATCCTATGCCCAGTTTTTGTTTGTTTTGCTCTGGAGTTGTAGGAGTTCTTTATATATTTTTGAATAATAACCCCTTATCAGATATAGGATTTCTAAGTATTTTCTCCCATTCAGTAGATTCTCCCAATCAGTAGATTGCCTTTTCATTTTGTTGATGGTTTCCTCTACTATTTTAGTTTGATGTAGTCCCATTTGTTTATTTTCCTTTCGTTGCCTTTGCTTTTGGTGCCAAATCCAAAAATAATTGCCAAGACCTATATCATGGAGCTTACTGCCTATGTTTTCTCCTAGGAGTTTTATGGTTTCAGGTCTTACATTCAAGTTTTGTTTTTCTTTTCAAGTTTTTATTTAAATTCTAGTTTGTTAACATATATGGTAAAGTTGACTTTAGGAGTAGAATTTAGTGATTCATCACTTACATATAACACCCAGTGCTCATCCCAACAAGTGCCCCCCTTAATACTCACCACTTATTTGGCCAATCCCCCCACCTTCTTCCCTCCATCAACCTTCAGTCTGTTCTCTATAGTTAAGAGTCTCTTATGGTTTACTTTCCTCTCTATTTTTTCCCTTCCCCTATGTTCATCTGTTTTGTTTCTTAAATTCCGCATATGAGTGAAATCATATGGTATCTTTCTCTGACTAACTTATCTCTCTTAGCATAATACACCCGAGCTCCATCTATATTGTTGCAAATGGCAAGATTTCATTCTTTTCTGATGGTTGAGTAATATTCCACTGTGTGTGTGTGTGTGTGTGTGTGTATGTGTGTGTGTATGTGTGTGTGTGTGTATACACACCACATCTTCTTAATCCATTCACCAGTCAATGGACACTTGGGCTCTTTCCATAGTTGGCTATTGTTGATAAGCTGCTATAAATATTGGGTGCATGTACCCTGTCAAATCTGTATTTTTGTATCCTTTGGGAAAATACCTAATAGTGCAATTGCAGAGTCATAGAGTCGTTCTATTTTTAACTTTTTGAGGAAGCTCCATTCTGTTTTCCAGAGCCAGTGCCCCAGTTTGTATTCCCAACAACAATGCAAGAAGGTCCCCCTTTCTCCACATCCTCACTAACATCTGTTGTTTCCTAAGTAGTTAATTTTAGCCTTTCTGACATGTGTGAGGTGGTATCTCATTGTTTTGATTTGTATTTCCCAGATGATGAGTGAGGTTGTACATCTTTTCATACGTCTATTAGCCATCTGGATGTCTTCTTTGGAAAGTGTCTGTTTATATCTTCTGCCCATTTCTTAACTGGATTATTTGTTTTTTGAGTGTTGAGTGTGTTGAGTTCTTTGTAGATTTTGGATACTAACCCTTTGCCATTTGCCAATATCTTCTCTCATTCCATAAGCTGCCTTTTAATCTTGTTGATTGTTTCCTTCGCAGCACAGAAGATTTTTATCTTGATGAAGTCCCAATAGCTCATTTTTGCTTTTGTTTCCCTTGCCTCTGGAGATGTGTCTAGTAAGAAGTTGCTCTGGCCAAGGTCAAAGAGGTTGGCAGCCTGTGTGCTCCTCTAGGATTTTGATGATTTCCTGTTTCACATTTAGATCTTTCATCCATTTTGAATATATTTTTGTGTATGATCTAATAAAGTGATCCAGGGGCACCTGGGTGGCACAGTCGGTTAAGCGTCCGACTTCAGCCAGGTCACGATCTCGCGGCCGTGAGTTCGAGCCCCGCGTCAGGCTCTGGGCTGATGGCTCGGAGCCTGGAGCCTGTTTCCGATTCTGTGTCTCCCTCTCTCTCTGCCCCTCCCCCGTTCATGCTCTGTCTCTCTCTGTCCCAAAAATAAATAAACGTTGAAAAAAAAATTAAAAAAATAAAAAAAATTAAAAAAAAGAAAGTGATCCAGTTTCATTTTTTTGCTTGTTGCTGTCCAGTTTTTCCAACACCATTTATTGAACAGATGGTCCCTTTCCTATTGTATGTTCTTGCCTCCTTTGTTGTAAATTAATTAACTATATATGCATAGGTTTATTTCTGGGCTCTCATCTGTTCTATTGACCTATTATCTATTTTTTCGTCTATTTTTTGTCTATTGTCTGTTTTTATTCCAATATCATAATGTTTTGCTTACTAGAGCTTTGTTAATATAGCTTAAAATCAAGGAGCATGATGCCTCTAGCTTTGTTTCTCTTTCTCAAAATTGCTTTGGATATTCAGGGTCTTTGTGGTTCCACACAAACACTGGGATTGTGTGTTCTATTTCTGTGAAGAATGGCACTGAATTTTTTTTTACATTTTTTTCTAAATGTTTATTTTTGAGAGACAGAGAGATACACACACAGTGTGAGCAAGGGATGGGCAGGTGGGGGCGGGGAGGACACAGAATCTGAAACAGGCTCCAGGCTCTGAGCTGTCAGCACAGAGCCCAAAGTGGGACTCAAAGTCATGAACTGCAAGATCATGACCTGAGACAAATTGGGATGCTTAACCAACTGAGCCACCCAGGTGCCCCAGATTTTGATTAGCATTGTACTGAATCTATAAATTGCCTTAGGTAGTATGGACATTTTAATAATATTAATTCCTTTAATCCAGGCACATGAAATATCTGTTTATTTGTGTCTTTTTCAATTTCTTTCATCAATGTCTTATAATTTTCAGTGTATAGGTCTTTCCCCTCTTGGTTAAATTTACTCCTAGGTATTTTATTTTTGATGCAATTATAGATGAGATTATTTTCTTAATTTCTCTTTCTGATAGTTCATTATTCATGCATTGAAATGCACAAGATTCATGGAAATTGATTTTGTATCCTGTAAGTTTACTAAATTTCTTTATTATTTCTAACAGTTTTTTGATGGAGTCTTTAGTATTTTTAAAAATATAATAACATATCATCTGCAAACAGTGACAATTTTATTTCTTCCTTTACAATTTGGATGCCTTTCATGTCTTTTTCTTGCCTAATTGCTCTGATTAGGACTTCTGATACTATGTTGAATAAAAGTGGTGAGTGGGCATCCTTGACTTGTTCCTAATCTCAGAGGAAAAACTTTCAGCTTTGATGTTAGCTTGTCCTATATGGCTTTTATTATATAATGGCACATTTCCTCTATACCTGCTTTGTTGAGAGTTCTTATCATAAATAGATATTACATTTTGTCAAAATTTTTTTGGATCTATTAAGATGGTCATGTAATTTTTACTCTTTATTTTGTTAATGTGATATATTACACTGATTGATTTGCAGATGTTGAACTCTTGTATTTCTGGAATAGATCTCATTTGATCACGGTGTATGATTCTCTTAATTTCTTGTTGAATTTGGTTTGGTAATATTGTGTTAAATATTTTTTTGTGTCTATGTTCATCAGAGATATTGGCTTGTAATTTTCTTTTCTTTCGGTATCCTTGTCTGGTTTTGGTATCAGGCTAATGCTGGCCTTGTAAAATGAGTTTGGAATGTTACCTCTTCTATTTTTTTTTTGAAGAGTTTATAAAATATTGGCATTAATTATTTAAATATGTTTCTCTTATTCAAATTATTTTTTCAACATTTTTCTTTATTTCTATTTTCTATAATCCTATAAAATTAGGAAGAAAACATCTTGGTTTCCTTTTGGGGCTAAAAGAACCAAAACACAGTAAGATCATAGATTACACAATAAGTGTTAATAAAAGGGAACAGAAGCTAGTGTTCTCTTATTTATTGGCCATGGCATTATTTTAACCTTAATTACATCGAATGAAGCCTGATATACATTAGGTGGAATTTAGAGATGGTTGGAGTTTATTTTGCCTTGATTTGTCTTTTAAGTGTCTTTTCAGTTTTATTGCAAGATAAACAATGTATCTATGGTAAGACAAACTATATTCAAAGTAAGGCTTTATACCTTTTATCACCTGTTCTTTTCTAAATTATGATGTTTCAAGCACTTACCTATATGTAATTTTACTGAAGCATTATGAAGTAGCTTCATCATGAGGTTACAGTGGTTTCTATTTTCAAACATAGAACCATGATGAAATATACACGTATTTTTAAAAGACTTGTGGTTTTGAATACTTTAACTCATAACTGCTTTCTTGACTGATAAAATCTTCATTCTGTTTTTAAACTACATCTTTAGTTACTTAAGTATATTCTGAAAGCTGCTAAACTTTTGTAAATCATTAAAAGGACTGTATTTCCCAGTTAAGAATTTCTACCAAAAATAGTTTGACACCAGGTTTAAAAAATGCTAGGGTGGGTGGCTCAATCGGGTAAGCGTCTGACTCTTGGTTTTGACTCAGGTTATGATCTCATGGTTTCGTAGGTTCAAGCCCCATATTGGGCTCTGTGCTGACAGTGCAGAGCCTGCTTGGGAATCTCTGTCTCCCTCTCTCTCTGCCCCTCCCCCATCTGTGCTGTCTCTCTCAAAATAAGTACATAAATTAAAAAAAAAAATTAATGCTCAAAATAAAGAGAATTGTATTAATGTATTCAATCCATTCTCTATTCTCCCTATATTCTTCTCCAAACTTAAATAAACATAATAGACAAGCATGAGCCCAATTCTTATGTGCTCTCATCCAGCCCACACTAGAGGATAATCACTTATTTTAGTCATAATGGCATTGGTATGTATTTTGTTCCTGGAATTGAGTTACAGAATCCAATCTATTTTTGTTGACGAGTTCTAAAGCCAATAGCTATTTCATTATCATGTCATACGAGTTGTCTGGCTAGTTTTTACTGGGAGAATATACCAAAAAGAACGAACAAAGCAAACATAATCAAATAAAAATTCAACCCATGCTGCCTATAAGTTTTCACTTTGGTGTACATGTTTTACAAAAATGTTGATGACTTAGCTGTATAGGTCTGTTTTATCTTTCAGTTGTAACTTGATGATAATAAATCTGTGATTTTCATTACAGAGTCAGTCACACTGGTTGATCACTCTGTGCAGAGCACTTTCTTTTGATAGAGTGATCTCTCTAACCTCAAAAAAACTTAAATATAAGGAAACCTAAGTGTAGACATCACCATAATTGTAAAGGATTTGGAAAGCATGAGGGTAAGGACTTTGCTAGTTTCAAGAGAGACTAAATTCCCTCCATGTCTACAGAGAGAGTAAGAGATGAGGCTTGAATGTAGTTTTTAATGAAGATAAGGGGAAAAGCTGGGAGAAGATGGAGAAAACATTCTCAGAAGGAAACTTGAGCAGAATCAGTTTTGGGAAGTGGTCTGGCTAAAGATAAGAGTTATTCAATGAAAGTATTTAACAATTGTCTCCAATAACTATTGTTTGTGGAAATGAGTTAATGAATGACTCATGGGTCCGAGACACAAGTTGAAGCTTCTGTAAGGTTTGATTAATAAGAGTCATGGGATCCAAAAGCCAGTTTTGGAAGAACTCTTACCGCAGTGACTGGCTGGCTAAGAAAGGCTCGGCTGGAGGGGCAGCTGACCGCGGACTTACCGAAGGGTTTTGGAGAGTGAATGAATGCCAAGGGTCAGGGAGAGAAAAGGTCTAGAAAAAGAACTCTGTTTTCTCTTCTACTCACAGAATATTTGTGTAGTCTTAACACTTCACTTCTGGACAGCAAAGGTTTAGGTTTTCCACACCAAGCAATTCTGACCCTGACTTCCTAGAGTTAGTACAGACTCCACTGGATAAGGTCTCAGTCCCACAGAATTGCTTTTCACTTCAGACACCAACTGCATCTAGTGGGTCCTCAGGTTGCCCACAACTTCTATCTAACTGGGTTACAACTTGAATTGTCCCATTAGTCCCTCCTTGGTTTCAATCATTTGCTAGAGCAGCTCTCAGAACTCGGGGAAACACTTACTTACATCTAATATGATAAAGGACACAGAGGAACAGCCAAATGATGAGGCACATAGGATGAAGTCTGAAGGGTCCTAAATGCAGGAGCTTTGGCCCTGTGAAACTGGTATACATCACTTTCTGAGCATACAGATGTGTTGACCAAAATGTGTTCTGGAAGGTCCCTGAATCCTGTACCTTTGGGATTTTTATAGAGGCTTTATCACATAGGCATGGTTGACTATTAACTCCATTTCCAGTTTCTTCTTCCTCTGGAGACTGCAGTGGGGGGCAGGGGTAGGGGAGCTGAAAGTTCCAAGCTTCTAATGATGTGTTGGTGTTTCTGGTGACCAGTCTCCATCTAGAAGCCCACCAAGAATCACCTCATTAGAACAAAAGACCTCCTATAACGTAGGACATTCCAATGGACTTAGGAGCTTTATGTCAGACATTCCTATCACTCAAAAAATTCCAAGGGTTCTAAGAGCTCTGTCATGAACCAGGGTCAAACCCCAAATACTAACAGGAACCAGGGACAGAGAACAATATAGATTTCTTATTATTTCACAGAGCACTTAAGGATGTAAATGTAATGCTTGTAAGAAAACATTAGTGTGCTATTGTAATATTTTATAACTGTCTTTTAGAAGATAAGAAAATGAACCAGTTAATATTTTGATGACAAAAACTAAAGCCTCAATCAAAAGAGACTAGACTTGGGGCACCTGGGTAGCTCAGTCGGATAAGGGTCCAGCTTCGGCTCAGGTCATGATCTTGCTGTCCATGAGTTCAAGCCCCTTGTCAGGTTCTGTGCTGACAGATCAGAGCCTGGAGCCTGCTTTGGATTCTGTGTCTCCCTCTCTCTCTGCCCCTCACCCATCCACTCTCCGTCTCTGTCTCTCTCTCAAAAATAAATAAACATTAAAAAAAAAAAAAAAGACTAGACTTCCATTTGCTTTGAAGTTCACCATTTTGCATTTTTAAAAAGCAGCACATGGATTATACATAAATGCCACTTCCCAGACTAACAGAAACACATCAATCTGATCATTGCTTTCTGAATAATGCATATTAACAGCATGAAACAAAGTATGCAGTGCTCTGTACTTGTTGGTAACAAAAAATTTAAAAAATGTCCTTATGTGAATCGTCAAAACCATTGTTTAGGAGTAGAAAAACAAACCCATAAATTATTTTCAGAAGCAGAGTAATCTATAAATGTGTTGGAGAGGCAGCCTGGAAAGCATTTGTTCCACACATTCAAATTTTGAGATTAAGAAAAATATTAACTATTTAAATGTGACAGAAAATGGTCTAAAGTAAATGCATGCAGATATATAAATTGAAATATAAGCCACAAGTCAGGGTGAAATGCAAATTTGTCATCAAGAAGGAAATTAGCCTGCTACTATGAAAACAAAGTAATCTGTGACCCCATCTATTACATTGCTAATAGTTAAACAAATCTATTGATTATGATAGCAGTTAACTAGATTGGAATTTGATTAATAAATATTAGATTGTTAATTTCCTGTTTATGCAGGCAATGACTCCCTTTCCAATTTTTTCTGTTTACTTCTTTAACGTTTATTTATTTTTGAGACACAGAGAGAGCATGAACGGGGGAGAGTCAGAGAGAGGGAGACACAGAATCTGAAACAGGCTCCAGGCTCTGAGCTGTCAGCACAGAGCCTGATGCGGGGCTCAAACTCACGGACCGCGAGATCATGACCTGAGCTGAAGTCGGCCACTTAACCAACTGAGCCACCCAGGCGCCTCTCTGTTTACATCTAAGATGAGGTGGAAACCCTACAAAAAGGATCAGAAACATTAACTAACTTTTAAGTCTTTGAGATTTTCCCTCCCTTTTTTAATAAAAATATAAAACTCACAGTTCTATGGTAGCCAATGGGAAAACAAACTGAAATGTGAAATCTTCGTATTTTTCCTGTCATTCAAACCAAGAGTCTTTATGGAATGAGCCAGGTTTTATGGCCACACAGTGTATGATAAAGGTGCCATATTAGAAATATGCACAGGACAATGTGTGTGTAAGAAACATGAGGAAGAGTGCCTGGCTGGCTCAGTCAGAAGAGCCTGTGACTCTTGATCTCAAGGTTATGAGTTTGAGCCCCACGTTGGGTATAGAGATTGCTTAAAAAAGAAAATACTTTTTAAAAAAAGAAAAGAAAATAGAAAAAAAAAAACCATGAAGAAAGAGTTTATTTGAGGGTGTTTTTGTCTTCTTTCCCAGTTAAGCTCTATGGCGAAGTAGGAGGATCACAGGAAGACCAGGCTAGCTCTGTGGGTCCCAGATTCCTTGGTGTTGAAGGCACTTCAGATGAAACAAATAAATAACCCCAACCTCTAGGAGGGTGCTGGATGTAGAAGAGAAAAATTGCAAAGATGGTTGATGAGTTTGGGGAACAAGGAGACAAAGATGGAGAAAAATGCTGACTTGCTTATTTGACCTTCACCTACCCCCCCCCCCCCCCCCCCCCCCCCGCCAAGAGCAAACATTAACCTACCGCTTTTAATTAGTTTCTGCCTGCTCTAGCAGGGCCAAGTGAAGCCGCGTGCCTGTGGCCCTGATGCAGGATGCCACAAAACCCTACTGGGACAGGAAGCAGGGATGTGTTTCCCCTCAGCGGTGCAGTCACATGAGAAAACCTCACAGGTCAGGGAAGACAGTTATGGCTGAAAGGGTTTCCCACTGAAGTGGGTGAAACTCCCAGACAATATCCAGAGCTTTAAGACAAGAAGAGTTTTCAAATATATTCCACTTCAATAGTGGAGACTTTCCTAAAACGATTGGTAGATGCATTCACCATACAACAGTGTTGCAGGTTTGTGAAATAGAAATAAAAATAGCTGAAGTAAAAAAAAAAAAAAAAAAAAGGAGGTTGAAGAAGTTTCTATATTTGAGTCACAAAATTCTTGAAATTTAAAAACTAAAATTTGTGATTGCTAATGGGGAAACTGAGAGTATTTTGAAATCAGTTTAGATACAACTGCCCTAGAACAGACCGGAAGACTGCTTCTGGCTTGACACACCCAAGCCCTACATGATTTAACTCTTGCCTTGCTGGCCTGTAGCTCATGGCTCCTTGGATTCCTACATTATAGGTCTGGGGCACCTAGGTGGCTCAGTTGGTTACAATATCCAATTTTTGATCGCAGCCTCAGGTCATGATCGCACAGTTTGTGGGATCAAACCCTGTGCCCAGCTTTGCACTAACAGCACAGAGCCTGCTTGGGGTTCTTTCCCATTCTCTGCCCCTCCCCTGCTCATGCTTTCTCTCTCTTTCAAAATAAATAAATAAACATTAAAAAAATTCTTCTCTAAACTATAAGCCTACAAGAGTGTGCAGTTTCCTGTCACGTGTGACTCCCTCTCCTTGGAAAGTCCTGCCTGTGCCTTTTATTTTGCTAGTTGCTCCTCAATTCTTATGCCCCACTTTGAAAATCATCTCCTCTAGGAAACTCTATACAATTATGCTAAGATTTATTCCCTTTGAATCATCTATTTATTTGTTAATCTCTCCAACTGGCCGGTAAGTTGTATTCATCCACTCATCTATGTGTCGGATAAGCATTTACCCTTTTCCGAATGTCATCACAGACCCTGGTGGACAACAGCGAACCAGATGAAAAGGGTCCTTGCTCTCATACTGTTCCAGTCAAGGGACAGGCCCCAGAATCTGATCTTCCCAGCACCTCTGCCTAATCTTGAGGGTTCACTGAGTAGCCAGATATGTCATGGAAAGATTCAAAAGTTCTAAGTTCTGAGTGTGGGGATCTATCAGTTTGGTAATACAAAAAGCTACATCTAATAGCTGTCGAACATTGTTCAAGGTATCAATTAGGAATGTATTTGGCTGTGTCTAACTGAAAATCCAACTTACAAGTAAGGGTTTAGTGCTTTTCACGTATCAAGAGGTTGTCACTAGGCAGACCATTGTCTCCACAATGCCATCAGGGATTCAGGCTCTCCTTGCAGGTACCCCTAACGTGTGCATTTTATTTTCAAGATTATTGCTTCATAGCGGCAAGGTGGCTGTTCCACCTTTAACATCAGGCTACATTCCAGGCAGAAGGAAGAACAGGGCAAAGCACAAAGGTGTGAGCTAAGTGAGTCCACCTCCTTTCAGGAGATTTCTCTGAAGTCACACTCAGCAAGTTCCACGTAATATCTCATTGGCCATAAAATGCATCATAGGATGGGGCGCCTGGGTGGCGCAGTCGGTTAAGCGTCCGACTTCAGCCAGGTCAAGATCTCACGGTCCGTGAGTTCGAGCCCCGCGTCGGGCTCTGGGCTGATGGCTCAGAGCCTGGAGCCTGTTTCCGATTCTGTGTCTCCCTCTCTCTCTGCCCCTCCCCCGTTCATGCTCTGTCTCTCTCTGTCCCCAAAATAAATAAACGTTGAAAAAAAAATGCATCATAGGATGATAGCATAACTATAAGGCAGCCTGAAGAAAAACATTGTAAACTGATCATGTATTGTTGCCATGAACAACATCGAGGTCTGTTTATAAAAGAGGAGATAACTCATATGGGATAGACAGCCAGCAATCTCTGCCATTTAGAGAAATCATTCTCGTAAGCCATTTTATTCATGTGTTTGTACATATTATACACAGTCAATTCCTAACTCTGGATTGCCTGAATTTCTAAAGATGTTCATTTCTATATTTATCATTTGTAACTCAAGTTGTGTTTACTCACAGTGAAATTGTAAAATGTGTTTTGAGTGCTCACTTATTCCTAGTGTGTTCCAAACGATACAGATTGTAGCAGGATTATATGGCACAGAGGTAAACTTAAAAAGCACTGGAGGATTTTTAACTCTCCGGACAGTTGCAGGAAGGCTCATCCCGTTTGGTGCAAAGCCAAACTTCTGGTAACATCTGACTATCTCAAAAGATAAAGGAAACAATGAGTGAAATTATCATTGTGGACTTAATGCAAACCCAAAAGAAAGAATTAGACACAGGGTATGGCGTAAAGAGCCCAGGTTTAAATTCCTGGCTTTTATGCTAATTGGCAATTTGGCCTTGGGCTATTTACTTAATCTCCTCTAGCCTCAATTTTGTCACCTATAGAATTGGGATAATACAAACGACTTCATGGGGTTCTTGGAACCATTCTGTAAAACAATAATATTTATTAAAGGCCTACTACATAGTCAGAGTTTACTTTTTTACTATAAAATACATACTTGTATCTTCAAGTGCATGCAATTGAAATATTTAGGGAGAAATGATCCTTTTGGTACTAATAAACCTTAAGGAAAGGATTCTACGTATAGACAGGCTTAGAAAATATAAATTTGCTTCCTAAGCATAAAAAATTATGGCATTTCTGATTCTGGGATAGAGATCTGAAAATTTTCCAAGACATAATAGGTATGAATTGGCAGCCAGAAATTTTTAAAAGGAAGACAATTTGAGGAAGTTGTGTTATGGAACCAGGCTGGAATGCTGGCAGAAAAACCAAGCGGCACTCGGAGATCTTAGTGGATCAGAGGTTTATTTAACACTGGCGGGCTCAGAGGAGACCATTTCTGCAAAGATCTGAGCCACGAATGTAATCGGGAAGGGTAATTTATAGTTGTAAGCCTCCATATTTGGGAGGGGGGGTTCGCGCGCAGCAAACGAAGGAAGAAGAACCCGGAAGAGGCGTCTCTAAGCTAGAGACCAGAGTTTGTTTTAGCCCCATCACTTCTCCAACACTTGATAGGCAATAACGAATGACATTTGGACCACACTATTACTGTGATAAAAAAGAAACAAACAATATTCAGAGAGCATCCCAATCAACAGCTTTTTAAAAACACACACAGAGGGTGGTGGAGAAAGGCCCGTAAGTAAAGATGCTGTGCAGCTCTGGAAGAGCCAGCCTCCTGTCCTGCTGGATCAGAGCCTCTGTGAAGTTCTTTACACTTCTCTTGATGCTACACTTCGGAAGGCTGTTCAGCAAACGAGAACAGATCAGGAGGCCAACTCAGGTAAGTCAGGAATTTGGAATACTTCCATACTAAATGGTTAATGCAGGTGGTAGCATTTGATCTGGAAAATAAAGACATCTGTGGAGATCCAATGTGTGACTCCAAAGACTCAAAGGCTGTCATGAGGTCCAGCCCTCAGATTGGAGGCAGCAAGATGGTGATCTAACAGAAGCATGGTGTTCGGCCAATTCAGTGTTGGCCCAAGTAAGTTTTGTGAATGTTTTAAAGCGGCAGTCAGCTCTTAAAGTAAGATTTTAATTAAAAATCTTAATTTTGGGCTTCCCTTGA
This sequence comes from Puma concolor, assembly GCF_028749965.1. Classification (NCBI taxonomy): domain Eukaryota; kingdom Metazoa; phylum Chordata; class Mammalia; order Carnivora; family Felidae; genus Puma; species Puma concolor. The sequence goes on along the minus strand of NC_141671.1, from coordinate 119,803,753 downwards.
AGAATCAGAAATTCTGTCTCTCTTTATAGCAGCAAATATCTGGAGATGAGGCTGTTCCTGGTGGAGGGCACATGTCCTCCAAGTCAGCAATCTCTGTGATTCTCGATGTTTCTCATACAAACTGAGAGGTATTCACAGCAGTCTTTCACCATTTTGGGCCAGACGTTTTCTAAGAGGACAATTATGGGTTGTTGCTGTTTTTTTTTTTTTTGTTTTTTTTTTTTTACATATCTATATCAAACTTTTTCTTATTCTCAAAAAGTATCACTTACTGGCTTTCAAAGTTGTACCCTATGGTTTAGGTTTATTCTGTACTATGTTGGCCGGAGAACTAGAATGTATGAGATTTTAGCTCAACTAAAGAGCTTCCTAGCAGAGTTGTTTGGAGAGGAGTGAAATGCATTTTCAGTATGTGGCCATTGATGATGAATTCCCAGTAACTACGAATATTTAAGAAAAGGCTGAATGCTAAAATGTGGAGGCAACCTAGATACTCACCTATGGATGAATAAAGAAAATGTAAATATATGTACAATAGAACATTATTTGTCCTTTCAAAAAGAAGTAAGTCTTGCCACCAGGAACAACACATTGGCCTTGAGGACGTTATGTTAAGTGAAATGAGGCAGTCATAGAAAGACAAATGCTGCCTGATTCCACTTGTGTGAGGTGTCTAAAATAGTCAAACTGATAGAAGCAGAGATTAGAATGGTGGTTGCTAGGGCCTGGGGGGAGGGCGAAATGGGGAGCTGCAAGTGAACAGGTATGAAGTTGCAGCTGTGCAGTATGAGTAAGTTGCAGAGATCTGCTGCACAACAGTATACATGGGGGCACCTGGGTGGTTCAGTTGGTTAAGCATCTGACTCTTGATTTCAGCTCAGGTCATGATCTCATGGTGCTAGATGGAGCCCTGAGTCAGGCTCTTTGCTGAGTGTGGAGCCTGCTTGAGATTCTCTCTCCCTCTGCCCCTCTCCTACTTGCTCTCTCTCTTTCTCTAAAAACAAAACCAAAATGCATCTTATCTACAGTAAGCAATACTGTATGGAACCCATAAACAGTTGTTAAGAGAATAGATCCCATGTTAAGTGTCCTTACCACAATTAAAAAAAGAAAAAAGAGGGGTGTCTGGGTGGCTAAGTTGGTTAAGTGACAGACTCTGGATTTTGGCTCAGGTTATGATCTAGTAGTACATGGGATCAAGCCCTGCCTTGGGCTCTGTGCTGATAGCAAGCAGCCTGCTTAGGATCCTCTCTCTCCCTTTATCTCTCTCTGTCTCTCTCCCTCTTCCCCTCTCCTGTTTGTGCTCTTTCTCTGTCACTCTCTCAAAATAAATAAACTGAAAGAAAGAAAGAAAGAAAGAAAGAGAGGGAGGGAGGAAGGGAGGAAGGAAAGGGAGAAAGGAAAAGGAAGAAAGAAAGAGAGAAAGAGAAAGAAAAAGAAAGAAAGAAAGAGAGGAAGGGAGGAAGGAAAGGGGAAGGAAGAAAGAAAGAAAGAGAAAGAAAGAAAGAAAGAAAGAGAGAAAGAGAAAGAAAGAAAGAAAGAAGGAAAGAAAGGAAGGGAGGAAGGAAAGGGGAAGGAAGAAAGAAGAAAGAGAGAAGAAAGAAAGAGAAAAAGAAAGAGGAAGGAAAGGGCAAGGAAGAAAGAAAGAGAAAAAGGAAGAAAGAGGAAGAGAAAGAAAAAAAGAAAGGAAGGGAGGAAGGAAAGAGGGAGGAAGGAAGAAAGAAAGAGAAAGAAAGAAAGAAAAAAAGAAAGAGGAAGGGAGGAAGGAAAGGGGAAAGAAGGAAGAAAGAAAAAGGAAAAGAAAGAGAAAGAGGAAGAAAAAAAGAAAAAGAAAGAAAGATGAAGGGGGAAGGAAAGGGAAAGGATGGAAGAAAGGAAGAAAGAAAGTAAAAGAAAGAAAGAAAGAGAAAAAGAGAAAGAAAGAGAGAGAGAAAGAAAGAAAGAAAGAGAAAGGGAGGAAGGAAAGGGGAAGGAAGGAAGAAAGAAAGGAAGAAATAAAGAGAAAGAAAAGAAAGAAAGAGAAAGAAAAAGAGAAAGAAAGAAAGAGAGGAAGGGAGGAAGGAAAGGGGAAGGAAGGAAGAAAGAAAAAGAAAGAGAAAAAGAAAGATAAAGAAAGAAAGAGAAAGAAAGGAAGGAAGGAAGGAAGGGAGGAAGGAAAGGGGAAGGAAGAAAGAGAGAGAAGAAAGAGAAGAAAGAAAGTGAAAAAGAAAGAGGAAGGAAAGAGCAAGGAAGAAAGAAAGAAGGAAAGAGAAAAAGGAAGAAAGATAAAGAGAAAGAAAAAAGAGGAAGGGAGGAAGGAAAGGGGAAGGAAGGAAGAAAGAAAAAGGAAAAGAAAAAGAGAAAGAGAGAGGAAGAAAAAGAAAAAGAAAGAAAGATGAAGGGGGGAAGGAAAGGGAAAAGACGGAAGGAAGGAAGAAAGAAAGTAAAAGAGAAAGAAAGAAAGAAAGAAAGAAAGAAAGAAAGAAAGAAAGAAAGAAAGAAAGAAAAAGAAAAAGCTGAATGCTATCAATAATGCTGTGTGAGCAAGTCTTGTGTGTCACCATTGCTGTGCTACAGCTCAGGTAGAACCATGACATTCCCGACAAAGAAAGAAGGAAAGAAAAGAAGGTAGAAAGAAGAAGAGATGCCATGTTGTCAGGAAAATAAGAGAACTTTCCTTTGTGGGTCTCTAAGAAGGTGTGGGTATGGTCAGGGCAGTAAACTGTTCTGCTCAGCCAGTGCTGACCGGTAACCACGCATGCTAGCCAGTGATGCTGATAGAGAGTCTATGAAGCCCTGTTCTGTGAGACGGTGATTGCATTGCAATCGTTGCTGATTTGTTTAGTACTCTTATATCAGTTCTTTAATCTCTTCAAACTTATCGCCAAAAATGTTCAGAATGTGTGAGTGTGATGTAAACACAAAACAATTGAGGCCTGAACTAGAAGACTGAACTGAACAGCCTTGGCTTTGGCCCTCCTCTGAGATAGTGCTATATTGTTCACGAGGATGCAAGTAAGAGAGCTCTACTGTGAACTCATCTCATATCTTAAAAGTGATAAAAATGTAGATAAACCAGGTCCCAATTCTTTGATAAACTCAAAGAGATGAGACTCGATTAAGGTTCAATGCTTCATACATTTAGGGCAGACCAAGTATGACTGCAGCCTAGTCATATCTGCATTACACAAACTATTTATTGATTTGGTTAAGGAAATAAAAGACTTTCTTCCAGTCTATGGATCATGTACCATACTATTGATTCCCGAACAGGTGTTATTTTGTAAGGTGGGCCTCTAATACCCAATAACCTATGTTGTCCCTCTGAACTTAAATCAGTAGTGATTAAGAGCTGAAGAGAAGGGGGAACGTTAAAACAAATGTAAACTAATGTGCAAGATACACATTTGAAAGTCAATGGCAATAATGAGTTTATCTCAACAGAATAGCACTCAAACTGTCTTTCTTGCCCTCAAGATGTTTAATATAAGAGGGCTTTTTTGGTAGCAGTAGAGCATTTCAAACCACTTTGTTGTGGATTTATAAGACTATTTCTTCCCTGGGGTGAGTCATTCTTCCCTTGGGAGACTCTTGCTCATTTATGCGCTAAGGAAAGGTTATAAAGTTTTTGGTGACAGACTAAACAACTCTTCTCAATTCATGGATCCACAACAGCCATTAGGTCAAAGTATTTGTAGAGAAATTGAGACTATCCTATTTCTTCTCCAAATGCCAAAAATTTATTCAATGTGCATGGCAAGAAATAGTTTATCCTTGTTTTTATTATGTGATAAATTAAGTGAATGAAATACACAAATGTATTTTATTTTAAATTCCAGTGTAGTTAACATACAGTGTTATATTAGTTTCAGGTGTACAATGTAGTGATTCAACAATTCCATACATCACCCAGGGCTCAACAACAAGTGCACAAGTGCACTCCTTAATCCCCATTGTCTCTTTTACCCATCCCCTCACCCACCTCCCCTCTGGTAACCATCAGTGTGTTCTCTATAGTTAAGAGTCTGTTTCTTGGTTTCCTCTCTCCTTTTTTTCCTTTGCTCATTTTTGTAGCTGTTTGTTTCTTAAATTCTATACATGAGAGAGATCATATGGTATTTGTCTTTCTCTGACTGATTTTACTTAGCATTATATTTTCTAGCTCCATCTATGTTTTTGCAAATGGCTGTGTTTCATTCTTTTTTATGGCTTAATAGTATTTCATTGTGTATATACACCGTATCTCCTTTATCCGTTCATCTTTTGATGGACATGGGCTGTTTTTATAATTTAGCTACTGTAAATAATGCTGCTATAAACGAAGGGGTGCATGTATCCTTTTGAATTAGTGTATTTGTATTTTGGGGGGTATAGGTCCAGTAGTGCAATTACTCTTTTTAACTTTGTAGAAACTCCATACTGTTTTCCACAGTGGCTATACGAAAACAAATGTATTTTACTTATTAAAACATTTTTTAATGTTTATTTATTTTTGAGAGAGAGAGAGAGAGACAGAGCATGAGCAGGGGAGGGGCAGAGAGAAAGGGAGACACAGAATCTGAAGCAGGTTGCAGGATCCGAGCTGTCAGCACAGAGCTCACTAGCTGTGAAATCATGACCTGAGCTGAGATCAGACGCTCAACCTACTGAGCCACCCAGGTGCCCCTGGAACAAACATATTTAAAAAAAAATTTTTTTTTCAACGTTTATTTATTTTTGGGACAGAGAGAGACAGAGCATGAACGGGGGAGGGGCAGAGAGAGAGGGAGACACAGAATCGGAAACAGGCTCCAGGCTCTGAGACATCAGCCCAGAGCCTGACGCGGGGCTCGAACTCCCGGACCGCGAGATCGTGACCTGGCTGAAGTCGGATGCTCAACCGACTGCGCCACCCAGGCGCCCCGTGGAACAAACATATTTTAAACATGTTTTGCGTTATAACATAAGTGAAATTATAAAATGTAGTAGACATATCTCTTTTAAAACTGACATTTTTATTTAGACAATTATGGTTTCACATGTAGTTGTAAGAAATAATACTGGAAGATTCTTGTACACTTTGCCCAATTTGCCCCATGGAAATGTTTTGCCAAACTATAATATAAAATCACAACAAAGATATTGACATTGATACAATCTGCCTCCATTATTCAGGTTTCCCCAGACTTACTTGTACTCGTGTGTGTGTGCGTGCACATAAGTTCTATGCAATTGCACTGCCTTGTAGGTCAATGCTCTGCACAGTTCCAAACTACACTACAGGGATTTCTTATGTTGTCCTTTTACAACCACAGCTAGCTCTTATCTACTCACTCCCCACTATACCACCACCACCCCCTTCTGTCCTATTTTTTTTTTTTTAAGTTATTTAGGCTGCTTGCATTTAAAGTAATTAATGGTGAGTTAGCACTTAAGTCTACCATTTTATTATTTCTTTTCTGTTTCCCCTTATCTTTCTTCCTTTGTTTCTATTTTCTTGCCTCCTGCCAGTTAACTGAACAGTTTTTTAGAATTCCATCCTGATTAATTCATAGTGATTTTGAGTGTATCTCTTTGTATAGTTTTTATAGTGGCTGATCTGAGGATTATAGTATACATATGGGACTTATCGTCTACTGAAATCCACATCTGCTTTGAGTGAAGTGTACAAATCTCGCTCCCATTTAGATTCCTTTACCTTCCACACTCTTAATATCATTGTCTTGGGTATTAGATGGTGTCATAATTTTTGTCATCATGCATAATTTATAAAACAAATGAGAAAAGGACAGTTTAGTGTGTGTACCCATATTTCCTTCCTCTCCATGTGCTTTCTTCCTTCCTTCCAAGATTCCTTGTTTTGTCATTTCTTCCCTGTCTGAAAAATTCCTTGATTGAATCTTTAAAGAGTGTGTCTGCTAGAAACAAATTTTTTAGTTTTCCTTCATCTGAGAATGCTTTTCTTTCCTTTAATTTCTGAAAGGTATTTTTTCCAGATGCAGAATTCATAGTCGACAGTACTTTACTTTCAGCATTTGATAAATATTGTATCACTTCCTTCTGGCCTTCATGGTTTCAGATGAGATATCTGCTGTCATTCGATCTGGTGTTTCGCTAAAGGTAATGCATTGCTTCTCTCTGGATTTTTATTTCAAATTTTTTATTTTTAATTTTCAAAGATTTAATTATCATATGTCTTGGTATGAATTTCTTTGTGTTTACCCTGTTTGGGTTTCACTTAGCTTTTTGAATATATAGGTTTGTATCTTTTACTAAATTTGAAGTTTTCAGCCATTGTTTCTTCAAATATTCTTTCCACCCTACTCCTTGTCTTTTTCCAGTACTCTGATGATATGACTTTTGGATCTTTTGTCATTATCCCATTTGTCCCTGGAGCTCTGTTCCCCCAACCCCCCACCCTTTTTTTTTTTAAGTCTATTTTATCTCTTTTTCAGATTGGGTTAATTCTACTGTTCTGTTCTCAAATTCACTGATTCTAATTTCTGTCCTCTCCACTCTATTATTGAGTCCACCAACAAGTGTTTTCTTTTAAATTTCTGTTATTGTATTTTTCAGTTCTATAATTTCCATTTCATTCTCTTTTATAACTTTTATTTCTTTGCTGAGATTTCTTTTATCATTTATTTCAGAAGAATTTGTAATGGATTGCTGGAGCCTTTTTATGATGGTTGTTTTAAAATCCTTATCAGAGAATTCCAACATTTGATCTATGTAGGTGTAGCATCAGTTGATTGCTTTTTCTCATTCAAGTTGTGATTTTCTTGGTTCTTGATATGACAGGTGATTTTCGATTAGCCCTTGGGCATGTTGTCTGTTAGGAGATTCATGGTCTTATTCAATTCTTATTTTAACAGCAGTCACCCTCTTTTAGGTTCACATGCAGGATTTAGCTTACTTTTTGGCAGTTTAACTTTTAGCACCTTTGTGGTGTTATTTTGGTCTGTATGTTGTATCAGATGCCACAGGGGTTCTCACTGGTACTGGCTGATGTTGTCTAAGGGAGTGGAAAGTGTTTCCCCAGCCTGGGCCAGCAGGTGCCTCTCAGTGGGGGAAGGACATGGTGAGATCCCCCCACTGATACCCCTTCCCTGCCCTGGTGTCTCTGAAGGGTGAGGGCCGGGAGAGTCTCAGACCTGATGAGAAAAAGAGACTTCCTGAACCAAGCTGGCAGCCTGTTGTTTCTGCTGGGCCCCCCATACCCTGTTGTTTGTGACCCAGGAGAATCTTAGGCCCACAGAGACAAAAAGGTTTGCCACACTGGGCTGCTTGTGTGACTAGGTCCCGTTATCTGGTCCCACACACCTGCCCAGATAAATATACCGTTTGAAAATTACCTTTAATTGTGATATGTAGGAAAAGTCAATTTAATTATGGTTTGGGAATATTTCCAGGCTATATTTGTGAAGCTGATTTGTGAAGCTGTGTTTCCTAGAACTTAGCCCCCATAACTTTTACATGGGGCGTTATCTAACATTGCTTCTCAAGACAGTTGTCTTCCTATTTGATGGAACGATGGTATCCAAAGAGTGTGGTGCCAAGCTGGAGAAGGACCAGGGGGTGGACCATAGGGTTTTACCTTGGTCATTGGTTTTAGAAGAGAATTGGATATGGCAGACAATGTACAGTTATCTGATTTCTTAGCACAAATTCGTGTCTCCTATGTCATGAAACTGGGAGCGATTTCTTCTCCTTTCTATTTTCTCCAAATTTAAAAAATAAGCAACTTTTGCACATCCAGACAATGGAATATTATTCAGTGCCAAAAATAAATGAGCTATCAAGCAACAAAAAGACATGGAGGAAACAATGCGTATTGCTAAGTATAAGAAGCCAATCCGCAAAGGCTACATACTGTATGGTTCCAACTATATGACATTCTGGAAACAAAACAAAACAAAACTATAGAGATAGTAAAAAAAAAAAAAAAAATCAATGGTTGACAGGGGTTGGGGACAGAGGGAGAGGTGAATATATGGATCACAGAATTTTTAGGGCAATGAAACTGTTCTGTATGATACTGTAAGGGTGGGCACATATCAGTATACACTTGTCCAAACCCATAGAAGCACAACACAAAGAATGAATCCTCATGTAAATCATGCACATTGGGTGATAATAATGTGTCAGTGTTGCTTCATTGATTGTAACAAATGTACCACTCTGGCGGGGGGTGTTGATGGTAGAAGAGACTATGTGGAGAGGGGGTACGTGGAACTCTTTGTACTTTCCCCTCAGTTTTTCTGTGAAATTTAAATGGCTGTAAAAAATAAAGGCCATTCATTTTTTAAAAACCTGATTGACGTGGTTTCTTCTGTTCTGCCCTTTTGTTAGTAGATGACGTGCCTATTCTTTTGTCCTACTTCTCATCAATTCTCAAGTCGCAGCTTATGACAAAGGCTGATGGGTCACACAAGTCCACAGAGTGCCATGCACACCGACGAAAATATGAATGGAGGATATGTGGGATATTGGGCATCCCATAATCAGTTCATGCTAAATCCTCAAAGCTCTATGCTCTCTCCCTCCTCATGATGCTTAAAGTCTCCCAGTAAGCCTTAAACAGCATATTTTCCTTTGGGTAGCCTAAACAATTCCCCTTCTTCATTCATAGCAAGGTCACGTGTCACCTTTCTTCTCGGCCCCTATCCCCACTTCCCTAACCTTCATCATGGCCAGGTTTCCCTTCTTGAAGTCCTTGAAGCATCCTGTGTTCCTCCTGTGTAGGGCCCTCACCTCTGAGATGATGGTATCTGCCTGCTGGGTTACCTACCCCATTAGACTGTGAGCTTTCTGAAGGGGAGTATATGTATTTTACCTTCTCATCTCCAGGCCCCTGCTTTTCCTACCTCAGAATAGGGTCTTGTATATATGGTTGTTAAATGAGTAAATAACTGAGTTAATAAAGTTGCTATTACTAAAATCTGGTATAAGTGGATGTACAACATTTGATTAGGCTTTAAGACTTGATACAGGGTTTATACATTGTCTCTACCTTTAGAATATCTCTCTTCAGGGGCGCCTGGGTGGCTCAGTTTGTTAAGTGTCCAACTTCGGCTCAGGACATGATCTCATGGTTTGTGGGTTCGAGCCCCACATTGGGCTCTGTGCTGATGGCTCAGAACCTGGAGCCTGCTTCAGATTCTGTGTCTCCCTCTCTCTCTGCACCCCCATCCCCCAACTCATGCTCTGTTTTCTCTCTCTCTTTCAAAAGTAAATAAACATTAAAAATATTTAAAAAAATAAAATATCTCTGTCCGTTGGTCTATCCAGACAATATTTATATCCCTTAATTTCATGCAATTAATGTTTATTAGGCTATGGGGCTCTATAGTTGATTCTGCGGGAAGGAGTACAAAACAATCATAAAAATAAAACCTCGACTTGCAAAGAGCTCACATATAGTCATTTGACATGCTTCCTTTATGCTTACGAGTGTACCCCTAATTTTCCACACTCCGTCATTTAAGGGAGAGGCCATTCTTTCTGGCTTGAGGCATCAAACAATACTGAGAATTCTTGCAATTCTTCCACATGGAGTAAGAAATGGCATTGTATCTAATGTACAACTAAATAGGCTGAATAAATATTCCTGGGGCAGACTGAGCATATTCTATGTACAGAAGAGAGGTTTCTGGAAGGAGAGTGACTTATACAGAAAATATTGCAAACAAAATGTTTTGGTGGGCCTTTCTCTTGTTTTAAGTTATTCAAACCCCCAAGAAATTGCTAGGTCTTGTCCTGGAGCTCTGGGTCTCTCACTTGACAAAAATTGATGTGTCTCTGTTCGTTTTAATCACTTATACGCTGGAGTTGAAATGTACCAAGACCTCCTGCTGCCAAAAATTAATTTGCACATGCATCAGGGCGTGCACTGAGTGCATGGCCTGGTTTCGGGAGAAATGTGCCTGTGGTTATTTTGTAAGCTAATGTGAACTTGTATATCAGCGCTGGGTCTGTCATTGACTGGAACACTGGGCTGTGACTCAGAAAACCCCTGTTTCTATTTGTGCCTTTTCCCCCCAGACTTAATGTATGACCTCAATCTATTAACCCCTCTCTGCCTTGGTGTCTTGACCATGCTACGCTTTTCTCTTTCCAGAACGTAATTAGGGTGGTAAATACTGCTTGAAACAGAAGTGTTTGACCACAGAAAAATACTGATTTTTTAAAATTGGTTCTGTAAACTGGTTGTTTGTAAGCCACATTAGAAATAAGACATCACATGGTATCATGCAAAACAATGAAACTGAACCACTTTCTTACACCGTACACGAAGATAAATTCAAAATGGATGACAGACGTAAATTTGAGACAGGAAACCATCAAAATCCTAGAAGAGAACACAAGCTGCCAACCTTTTTGACCTTGGCCAGAGCAACTTCTTACTAGACACGTCTCCAGAGGCAAGGGAAACCAAAGCAAAAATGAACTGCTGGGACCTCATCAAGATAAAAATCTTCTGCACAGTGAAGGAAACAATCAACAAAACTAAAAGTCAGCCTATGGAATGAGAGAAGATATTTGCAAATGACATATCTGATGAAGGGTTAGTATCCAAAATATATAAAGAACTTACCAAATTCAACACCCAAGAAAACAGCCCAGTTAAGAAATGGGCAGAAGACATGAAAGGTATTTTTCCAAAGGAGACATTCAGATGGCTAATGGACACATTGAAAGATGCTCAACATCATTCGTCATCAGGGAAATACAGTTCAAAAAAACCACAGTGAGATACTACCTCATACCTGTCAGAATGGCTAACATTAACAACTCAGGAAACAACAGGTTTAGGCAAGGATGTGGAGAAAGGGGAGCCTATTGGTGAAAATGCCAACTGGTGAAGCCATTCTGGAGAGCAGTATGAAGGTTCCTCAAAAAACTAAAAATAGAACTACCCTACGATCCACGGGGCACCTGGATGGCTCAGTTGGTTAAGCATCTGACTCTTGATTTTGGTTTAGGTCATGACCTCACAGTTTGTGAGTTTGAGTCTCACATTGGGCTCTGCACTGACAGCATGGACCCTGCTTGGGATTCTCTCTCTCCCTCTCTCTCTCTCTCTCTCTCTGCCCCTCCCCTGCTCCCTCTCTCTCTCTCTCTCTCTCTCTCAAAATAAATAAATAAACTTTTTAAAAGTTAAAAAAAAATAAAAAAGAACTACCCTATGATCCAGCAACAGTACTATTAGGTATTTACCCAAAGGATACCAAAATACAGATTCAAAGGGGCACGTGCACCCCAATGTTTATAGCAGCATTATAAATACTAGTCAAACTATGGAGATAGCCCAAATGTTCATTGACTGATGAATGGATAAGAAGATGTGGTTTATGTATACAATAGAATATTACTCAGCCATCAAGAAGAATGAAATTTTGCCATTTGCAATGACATGGACGGAGCTAGAATGTATTATAGCAAGTGAAATAAATCAATCAGAGAAAGACAAATACCATATGATTTGGAACAAATAGTATGGTATTTGATTTGTTGAATCAAAATTCAGAAACAAATAGATGGGCACAAAATAGATGGGCACATGGGGAATGAAGGGAAAAGAGAGGAGAGGGAAACCACAAGAGACTCTTAATGATAGAGAACAAACTGAGGGTTGATGGAGGGAGGTGGGGGGGGGCAGATGGGTGATGGGTACTATAGAGGGCACTTGTTATGATGAGCACTGGGTGTTGTAAGTGATGAATAACTGCCTTCTAGTTCTGAAACCAATATTGCACTATATGCTAACTAACTAAAATTTAAATAACAAAAAATGAGATGTCACGGGGAGCCTGGGTTGTGGCTCAGTGCATTAAGAGTCTGACTCTTGATCTCAGTTCAGGTCTTGATCTTGGGGTCCTGAGTTCAAGCTCCACTTTGTGTGTGAAGCCTACTAAAAAAAATAGATGTCACAAAAGACATGATACAGAATCTGCCAATGGTACTTAAAATAATCCTGTTGGTCCCTGTGATAATTGTTCCTGCTAGTTTATTAGTTGTAATGCTGAATTCATGGTGCCTTACTACAAAAATGCCAAAGTTTGAATTTCTGTCCAACTAGATATGTCACTTACAGAGCAATACAATGGGGAGGATGATGTTCTCTTACATGTATATATGTATGTTCTCTCCCTGTCTCTCTTTCACACACACATACACAACACACACACACACACACACACACACACACACACACACAGAGTCTCCTGGAGAGAAAGGAAAGAAAGCTCTTTACCAGTGTGCTCAGAGACAATGGCACAAGGGCAAGGAGAGACTCTTGAGCAGAAAGAGGAATGATACTTGGCTGTTCACCTAGAAGTAACAAGGGAGAGCTCTGTCAATGAGCTTCATTGCCAAACGTAACTGAGCGACAACATGGAGTATGAGTCACTCAGCAATTAGGTTCTGTTTTCTAGTGGGTGTGGGCTAATCAAGTAGATTTTTCCCTTCATGGTGTTGGTTTAAAAATTGCCACTGACCCTCTACGATGTGTCAAATCCTATTTTAGGCACTGAAGAAACAACAGAAACAAGCTTTTCTTTAGAATATAACATTAATCCATGCTTAAAAATATCATGCAGTCCATAGAATTGCAAGTTTGGGCTTTGACTTGTATGTCTAGTATAGGAAATGGATTTGTTTTTACTCACTCACATTCTCCTTACTAGTTCCCAGTCGTCACCAGTGGAGTTCTTTGGCCACGGCACAGAGCCATGCCAACCTGCCCTACACATCCTTTAATGGACATCGCGTTCCTATCTCTGACCAAAGGTATGCCTGGTGATGACAGGCATCTAGTTAGAACACATAGGATGTCAAAACCTAAAAGGACTTAAGTATCAGCTTGATTCAACTCTTTTTTTTGAAGCCCTGACATTTTTCAATAGAGAAACAAACTGATGAGCTGACTTAACTAAGGTCACATAGCTAAGTCTCATGAATAGAACCTACGTATCTTGAGTCCTAAGTCAAAGTTGGTGACTTTTTACTATATCAGTACATTAAGTAAGCTCCTTTCACTTCTCAGAATGTACTTTTTATTTAACTTAGAAAGATCAAAATGCAATGTAAGAACTGTAACTTGGTGGCTAGGAATATGGGTCAGGAATCAGGCTGACTGGGTTCAGATTTTGATGATATTACTTAATGGGTACACTTGAGAAAGATATTAATTGATAGAGCCTCTCTGTTTCTTCACCTATGTGTATATGGATAATACAATAATCAGCTCATAGGGTATCTTTGTGGGGATAAAAATGAAATAATCCATATAGTAGTTAGTATATAGAATTCAAGGTGTAGAGCAAAAAATAAGTATATTTTTCTCATGGAGTATTTTTGCATAAGATATTTTTGCATAAATTACAGAGACATACCTTATGTTACACAAGCTCTTAAAAATCGATCTTTAGATATTACCTTCAAAATAAGAGTCAGAGAGCTGAAAGAAATGACTCCTGGAAATGTGTGAAAAGTTTCTTGAACACTTGTTTATTTAAAATATATGGTTGAGGGGTGCCTGGATGGCTCAGTCAGTTAAGCATCCAACTTTGGCTTAGTTCATGATCTCCCAGTTCATGAGTTTGAGCCCTGTGTTGGACTCCATGCTGACCATTTGGAGCCTGGAGCCTGTTTTCGATTCTGTGTCTTCCTCTCTCTCTTCCTCTCCCCCCATTCATGCTTGCTCGCATGCTCTCTCTCTCTCTCTCAAAAACAAATCAACACTAAAAAAAATTAAAATATATGGTTGATTTTTGGAGTCAAATCTAGAGCAAATCTTTTTTTAAATATACATATTTTTGAGTTTATTTTATTTTATTTTATTTTGAGAGAGACAGAGACAACGCGAGGGGAGGGGCCGAGCTAGAGGGAGAGAGAATCCCAAGAGGTTCCGCACTGTCAGCACAGAACCCAACCTGGGTTTGGCTCGAACCCTTGAAACCTTGAGATCACGACCTGAGCCAAAACCAAGAGTCTGACGCTTAACCAACTGAGAGCCACTCAGGCTCCAGGCACCTAGAGCAAATCTTAAGTGATATGTAAAGGAATACAATGAATCTAAATTTGAAAGAAAAATGAAGAATGGGGAAAGAAGACAAGCTTTCAGTGAGAATTCCATTTATTATTTTTCTTTCTTAAAATCTCTAGGGGCCAAATTCATCTCCCAGATTTTATAGTTGGTGCTACACTAATTTGTTTCACTGCCCTTCAGAACACACAAGGGTGGCACAGCATAGGGACACAGCCATCCTGCAGATCAAATAAGAAACCAGTGGCAGGTTTCGTGTCATCACACTAGTCCCTCAGTCTGAGGGACTGTCTGTAACTTGAACCAACTCACAGTTGTGGAATACAATCCCAGAGCTGCTTCAGGAAGGGAACTTTGCCCCTCACCTCTCTGACCATGTTTTTATTTCCTCTGCCAGGCTCAGTCATCCAGTCTCTCGTGCCCTCATCCTCTTCGCCTTTCTGTGGGCTGTTGATGAGCTCATATTCAAGTCTAAATTGCAGCAGAAGTAATGAAATCTCAAGCCACGGTTCTTCCTTGTTATCATTTTTAGTTCTTTTCACTGTGAGCATGACGCACCTCGTACATGACTTTTCAGTTTAGACTATGATGGCACACTGGCCAGGGAAATACGCACGTTAATTATGTCAGTGGGGGCGTCTGAGTGGCTCAGTCAGTTAAGCATCCGACTTCAGCTCAGGTCACAATCTCATGGTTCGTGAGTTCGAGCCCCGCATTGGGCTCTGTGCTGACAGCTCAGAGCCTGGAGCCTGCTTTGGATTCTGTGTCTCATTCTTTCTCTGCCCCTCCCCCACTTGTGCTCTGTCTCCCTCTGTCTCTCAAAAATAAATAAAAATGTAAAAAAAATAAAATAAATGATGTCAGTGGTTCTTTCTATTGTATGAATTTTATATATAAGTAAATATATAGCCATCTGAATTGCTCCCTCCACATTTTGTTCTATCATAAGCCTTGAATGCTGTAAAAAGTGCGGTTTCATTTAAAAAATTCACTTATTATTAATTTGGAGAACCAAACAGGGACTGATAGGAAAGCACCAGGATTTTATTTAATCACTTTGCTTTGAAAGAAAATAACTTAGTAGTCTCTGTAATGCCTTTTTGTAGTGCATTTTTCCCCAGGAAATTAAGTATTAAATAATGTATTTGCCCAGTGAATTGGAGTAAAAGCTGGATGGTGACCTACTCTATTTTATGATGGTGGCACTGTGGGCTCCATGTGGACATTTCTCTTGCCTTTGTCCTTTAAGACAGAATCCTGTTTGCAATTTTGGCATCTGCCCAACGACTTCCAGGGTGTGTGCTTCTATATACACTCTATCCTCTACCTTTTATTCTATTATCCTATGTCCGTCTTTTTCATCCTGATATATACATGTGTATTTTCCTGTTTTATGTTTTTTTTTTTTGAGACTTCTTAAATATTTTTCAGAATGAAGTACGAATGAGTGACAAACGAATGAATAAGCTTCTCAATGTGAGGGGTATATTTGTCTTATTCTCACATTTAAGTTTTAAAATTAACCAAAATGCTTCACATTACCATAGCTCCCTAGGACAATCAATGCTAAATTAATTCGTGTATTTGTTGATAGCTTGTTTTATACCAGGTTCTGTGTTATGTGCTAATACAGTGGTATGTAAACAGATGTGGCCCTGACCTCATGGAACATATAGTCTACATAAATAAGGTTTTCTTCTAATTACTACAACATCTGCATCACTATTTTCTCTTCAGTATATTTAACTTCAACGTATCTTGCAATGCCTTCAATATTTTAATATGTGTATGCATTTGTGATAAATACAGCTATTTAAACTTGTCTGCAAAAGAATACAGCATGCCACAAAATCTTCCGTTTTTTGTTGAAGGTTGTTAGGATTGTCAATATAAGAATTATTGATTAGGATTCTGCCTCATATAACTCTCTAATGGATTTCAGTCTTTGTTATTGTAGTGGTTTTCAGGATAACATTTATTTTCTTTTGCTCATTATGGAAGGAGTTTTCTCTGAGAGTCATGGACAGTCTTTACGACCTTTAAGTCATAGCTGAATGTTCAGCTGTTAAACCAAATCAAGGAAGTGTGTTATTGTGTATGTGTGTACTCACATGTGTATGTATATATGTGCATGTGTGCCCATGATTAGACGTGAAAAATATGCAGCAACTAGTTAACTCCTGATTCTCCGAAGCATATACTTTTCCTTATCTTTTCATTCCTTTACTCCTCATTAAATCATTTAGTTAGGTACTTGCTTACGGACTAAGTTGGTTGAACAGGCGTGACACCTGCCCGCTAGCATTATTTTGTCAAAAGCTTTTATTTGGCACATAATTGTACAAGGCTTTGGGTAGTTGCTGCACCAAAAGATATGTTTTTCTGGTCAGAGGTGATTCTTATGCAGCTTAATCTCCATATCCGTGGAATTAAAATATTGTTTTTGTATTTCCTGGAAGACTGATGTAACGTATATCCATCGTGCATTTTTCCACGTTCATAGTCATGTGGAAGTAGCTGGGTTTTTTTCGTGTTCTTTTACTTTTTTTTTTTAATTTTTTTTTCAACGTTTTTTATTTATTTTTGGGACAGAGAGAGACAGAGCATGAACGGGGGAGGGGCAGAGAGAAAGGGAGACACAGAATCGGAAACAGGCTCCAAGCCATCAGCCCAGAGCCTGACGCGGGGCTCGAACTCACGGACCGCGAGATCGTGACCTGGCTGAAGTCGGAGGCTTAACCGACTGCGCCACCCAGGCGCCCCATCTTTTACTTTTTTAGTATCTTGTCTCCTCTCTTCTCTCCCTGATTCAGTCTCTCTCATGTAAGCAAGTCTTAAGTATTTGAATAAACATTGTTGGGGAAATTCGGGTTAGGTTCAGGTTGGTTTTTATCTAACTGACCATGTGCTCAAATCCATTTGAGAAAAAAGCGTCAATAATGATAACTTACATACTTATAATGTGCACCATGGCGCTGCACAATTCCAGGGGGCACCTTTGCATTCTCTGCGACTCAGACTTGGCAACCAGATGTGACATGAGCCCCCAGAGCTCCATCTCTGGCTCTGATCTTGCTCCCGCATCTCCAGTTTGTCTGTGGAATCTCCCACCTTCTCAATAGCAACGTGTCTAAACATAACATTTTCTCTTAACTCTTCTCAACACAATCAACTCCTTGCACAGATTTTCTATTTTTGTTCTTTCAATGATTAAAAAAAAATATCCAGTATCTTGAAGCCCTCCTTCTTGCTTCATATCCAGTTAGTTCCAAAAATGTATTGACTCTTTCATCAAAATGTCATGGGCATCTGTCTAGTCCTTTTCCTTGCTGGTTCTAATGCCCTTACTTTAGAGTCCTTATAATTAATTCATGTGTGGGTTATTGCCAGTCCTCTTGCTTAACAGAGCCTTTCTCTGTTTCACTGATCAGAACTCCACTTAAAACTCCCGCTGAAATTAGCTGGTTACCACAACTCAGAGATTTATGCTTCTAAACACTGCTGTGGAATTTGTATGTTTATTTGCTAAACTGATCAATAAAGTTGACAGCTCCTTGAGGTGCGGGACTGCTCCTGATGTATCGTGTACCATCTGCACACCTGACACTGTGACTTTCACCTTGTTCATGATCAGGAAATAAACACATGTTCAGACCTCTTTCTGAACTCCAAATGCCTCTCTGCAACCACATTTTACAACTCTCTAGCTGAGAACATCAAACGCAATGATTATTGTATCCTCATCCAGTGTCCCCTTATTTATTTCCTAGTTCTGTGAATTATTCCACCCTCCACCCAGTTACTCAAGCCAGAAACCTCAGTTTATCCTTAAATCTTCTTCTGCCTCAGTTACAACATCCACTGGGTCACTAGACTCTGCTGAATGGTCCCAGCACTCTGTTACCTCCTTAAGTTTCCCTGATCTGTCCTTCATACCATTATCTTTGTATAAGCACTGTCTTTCTCACTTGCATTGCTACAGTGGTCCCAGTTGCTCCCCTTGTCCTTAGTCTTTCTTCCTTGAACCCACCCGCAATGCCATTTAGCGATCCGTACACATTGGGAAACTGATTCTACAACTTTGTTGCTTAAAATTGATTATTGTTTACCAATAGCCTTCATGGTAAAGTTCAAACTCCATAGTAGGACATCAAAGACTAATTTTCTGACCCTTGCTATCTTTCCACTTTTTTCCTCCCCTTACCCCCAAACCTCAGTGGTAATGATGATTGATGCTCCAAGGATCTTTGGCCCAGGTAATTTGTCAAAGCCAGTCATGATAGCCCTGCATTATCTTTTCTAATGATTATTTGGGAAAGGTTAAGTAACCCAGTTTTGGCCAGTGGGGTGTAAGAAGAAGTTTGCTGATGATATAGTAGGATTAATTCCTTATCTGAAGTATAGACCCAAGGGAAAGACAGCTTCTTTCTGCCCATGGGCATTGCGGTGGCTGGAAATGATGTCGAGACTTTGTGCAGCCATCTTGCTACAAGTACGAAAATGAGACTATAAAAGTGAGGAGGGCAGAGCCAGGAGATCTGCAGAAAAGCATTGTTGGAGCCTCATGCACTGCTCCTGGCATATGCCCTATTGATAAGCATCCTTCCAGGTGAGATGACCCACTGCCTTATTGCTTAGACCAATCCCAGTTTCCTCCTGTTTGCAGATGAAGGTGTCATGGCAGGGAATTGCTCCAAGCATGCCATGCTTTCTCTTACCTTCTGGTCTGTGCACCTGCTCCCTACTAAAATGCTTTTTTTCTAGACTTCAGGTCTTAAAAAAGAGTCAAGCCTTTCTCAATCGCCCAGAGTATACATGATAGACTCCTTGCTTGCCCAAACCTTAGAACTTCTCACTATGATTAAAATTACTCACCCATCTCCTCCAGTAGTCTTGTTCTGGACATGTCAGTGACAGTCCTTTTATGCCCATGGTGCATTTTCGTTCATTCATTTGTATATTTATTTGACAAAGATTTATTAAGCACTCACCATGTGTCGAACATTGTTGTACATACTGGGATACGAGAGTAAACCAAACCAATAAATTCCTTGCCATCATGGAGTTTAAATTCTAGTGGAGAAGGCAGCCAATAAACAAAGAAATAGATATACAGTATGTATAAAGAGGTCAAGGAGATAGGGATAGGATGAAAGGTCATAATTTACATAAAAGATCTGAGAAAAGCCCTGAGGGAAATAAAGGAATTAGCACAGGGATGGCTGAGAGAGGAACACTTCAGGGAGAGAGAGCATTGGGGGAAAGACCCTGAGGAGGGAGAGTGCTTGGCACTCTGAGGAGCAACAAGTCGTCTCTGTGGCTGGAGCAGAGTGGGGGGAGGTGCAGAGTAAGGAAATAGTCTAGAGTAGACGTGGGGTCTTGTAGACATGGATGTTTAGGTTCTATTCAGAATGGACTGTTTTCAGCAGAGGAAAAACATGATTTGAGTTGGGCTTTAAATGTGTTACACTGCTTTCAATGTGAGGAGAGGGCTGTAGGGGAGAAGAGTGGAAGCAAGAGACTATCACTGTGGTCCAGGGGAGAGATGGTGGCAGGTGGACCAGGACACAGGCATGGCAATTTTTAAGGGACATTGCTTAATCACTTCCTTGCTGAGAAAGGCAACCCCAGACTCCTGGCCAGACAGCTCTCTTCCCACTGTCATGCCACCCCAGCCCCAGCTACTGGATTAGGTGTTGATGATCCCTCACAAGGCAACCTACCTATAAACGGCTCACGGACCTATGAAGCAGCCTGAAATGAAAAACACTCTCAAGATATGAATGAATCCCATGCTAAGAAGCAGGAAGAGAAGTGAGAAGAACTACAGAGAAGGAGATAGGAATGAGGTAGGTGGGCTGTATCAATGGCGGAGCGGGCGTAAGATTTGTGCGCTCAAGATGCTATGGTAGAGACAAATTGGATTGGTCCCTAGGGAAGAGGTGGGTGCTGAGTGGACTTTGAGTTCCACTCTGTGGGGCCCACAGTAGGACCCTGTGTTATCAGCAGTCCTGTTTTCTCTTGTTACCCTCTCCTATTCTAGCCTCACTATAACCCTTTATTAATAGAAAAATACTTGAGCGGGCCTATGTTCCTTGCATCTGAACACCAGGATTTGGGGGTTGCATATAATAACAACCTCTCAGGGTATGTGGGATGGGTGACATTTGATTGTGGCCTTAGAACGAGCGGGAATCATTGAGACACCAGCACAAATCTCATCATGGATGCCAAGAGCCCATGGTTGGCAATGGCAATCAAAGTTTTGCCTGTGGTTTTAAACATCTTCAAAACATGTCTCTTTTGAAGGCAGTACTTTACATGACTTGGCTACTGCTATGTTTGAGAAATGCCAAGGGGCTCAGAAATGTAAAGACAAAGGAGTAGGATGGTTACTTCTCTCAGTGTTAGGAGGCTTCAAAAATAAAATTTCAAGCTCTGTCCTGGGTTGCTCAACTAACAGCAGATAAGGAAACAAAGCACCATTATGTAACTATTGCAAGATGAATTTTCTGTCTGCATCCATATCCGAGGCAAGGAACCCGTTGAATATTATGTTCAGAACATGGTTTTCTGCAATGAGGAAATGAAGCATTAAACACATTCTCTTTCTTGGTCATTTAAGTGTGAGCTGAGAAATAGTTGTTTTGGGATGCCTGGGTGGCTCAGTCAGTTAAGCGTCCGACTTCATCTCAGGTCATGATCTCACAGCTCCTGAGTTTGAGCTCCGCATCGGTCTCTGTGCTGACAGCTCAGACCCTGGAGCCTGCTTCGGATTCTGTGCCTCCCTCTCTCTCTTCCCCTCCCTGCATGCATTCCATCTCTCTGTCTCTTAAAAATAAATAAACATTAAACATTTTTTAAAAAAGAAATAGTTGTTTCATTGGTAGTAGGAATAGAGGCAGAAAAGACATATAGGGTAGTCTTGTACTTAGATAAATTTTTGAGTAAGAAGAAGAGATGAGTAAGTAGAATCAAAGAGCCAGGGACAAGAGGGTGCTGTATTGGTGAGGAGTGAAGTTATAGTAGAAACAAGACTAACAGAAGTCCCATCACTATGGTGGTAGAGGGGCAATGAACATTGTTTTGCTGAAGGACAAAGCAATATTGTGGTCTGCAACCAGTGCTGTATTCTTCCAGTTCCCAGGCAACATTCCCATCATGTCAAAGCTTGCCTGTTCAGCTCTACCTGGTGCCCAGGGTGGTTCAACACGCTGTGATGTTGGAGAGCGTATATTTTCTTAATTGTTCTCAAAGCTCATAGTGAGGTAAATATGAGTTCCTTTGAGGAGGTTACATAGCTGGTGGGTAGTATGACTTACCCAAGTCCCATGTTCTTGCCACCATTTCAGGGAACCATACAGCTTTCCAGTGAACAGTGGAGACCATTTAGGCTCCAGGCTGAATTTGGGGCTCATTTATCATTGTTATCTTAATGTCAGTTAATTGGAACTCAGTTCTCTAGATTTTAAGATCTTAGATGCCTGGTGATTAATAACATATATTGTTTGTTTTTCCTTTGATTGACAAGTTCCATTAATAGGATCAGAAGGTCGTGAGTTTGCCACTGGCGATATACAAGAAAGCACAGGGGCTATCTGGTGCTCTAGGTTTTTCTCTATCTTAAGGACTACTTATATTCAACGGCCCTCACCAAAATTTTTTTTAAAAATCACCTTCGTATGTTAGGAGGACACAAAATAGTTTCTTTTAAAAAATTTCAAATCCACATGCAGAAGAGTAGTAAAAATGACCCCCCAAAGCAGGTTTTCAATAAACTAATTTGTATTTATGCAGTGCTCAGTGCCAAATCACCTTCTAACTTTGTTGTCTATAAACTACAAGCAGTAACGAAGTAAAAGCCTGTCATAGGCAACACTCTTTTCCTCTTCACTGGTATAACCACTGACTCAATAAAAGGGGTGTCCTTTTTGTGACATTTGTGTTACTTTGTTACTGAATTATAGATTTTTCAGTCCTGGCAGAAACCGGAATGATTATCTGGTTCTACCACCTGTCTCCAGCTTATAGAATATCCTAGCAATTTCACTGTTTGCAAAGAGTAAATTCTTGTTTCCTGACTATTGTATGCCTGGAGATTGCTAGCAAGTGGGGCCAAATAAACCAGCATTCAAAACAAAACAAAATAACAGGGACACCTGGGTGGCTCAGTCGGTTAAGCTTCTGACTTTGCCTCAGGTCATGATCTCAGGGTTCGTGGGTTCAGGGCCTGCATTGGGCTCTGTGCTGACAGCTCAGAGCCTCAAGCCTGCTTCGGATTCTGTGTGCCTCTCTCTCAAAAATAAATTTAAAAAAATTTTAAGTCAAAAGCAAAACAAAACAAAGTAACAAATAAACAACGCCCCATGATGATACCAATTGGAAGGCAAAGTGTTTGAGATCCCCTTGCCCTGAAAAAGGCTTCTGTGGTTGATCAACATGATGTTGCCACATGGACTTCATTATGTGAAGTCCTATGACCTCAGTAGAGACAAAATCTCTGCTCTGTAGTATCGAA